>NC_142364.1:17416333-18016333 GCF_059441175.1 Urocampus carinirostris
TATGAACATTTCATATATTTTGAATATTATAATTCCTTGCACGTCCTTGACTAAGACAACTTGGATGAGGTTTTTAGAACCAGTTAACGAAACAAACAAGGACATGAAGATACATCTTTAAGCGTCCATGACAAATTTATATTGTTCAGTTCAGGAAAAAGAGTTACTATGACGACTGAGTTTCATTACCATCACCTCTTTGTCTTCCGAGTGGGCGCACGACGCTAAAAAGTTAAGCCTCATTTCGCACTTAAAGCAACTTGAGGAAAATACAATACGGACAATTTAAGCTAAAGTAAGGATGTGAATATCGGGTAAATGCTACTAATTAAGCATCGATCAAGGTTTTTTTTTTTTTAACATCTGCAGACTGAAGCTTTTTGTAGGTTTTAAAAAACAAAATAAAAACTATAATGAAAATGACATTCCGAATAATTTATAATAGATTAATAATTACAGTTAGTAAGCAGCATGCACATGAAATGACTGTTGAGGCTTGTCTATCATTGCAGTGACCACTAAGGAGCGTTTCGTTGCCATGACAACATCAGAGATTTTCTATTCCTTTCAGCAAGTCAGGTTGCTCATTAGAGGAATTATAGACTCGTTACAAAATCTATATACTGTAAAGTCCTTTCTTAGCCGGTAAGAATGGAAAATAATTGTCCATAGGATAATATTACTGCTGTATTCATGCCAAGTTAAATTTAACATTTAAAAAAAAAGTCAATTCTTGAAAACATTTGCAGAAAAACATAAACCGCCTAACAATTGATTCAAATACTTTATAGGAAAAGCGTTTACTACATGGGCTAGCTACTGATTTGGCTGCTGTTTAGTTTAGCAAACCAGTTGAAATTGAAGGTGGTGTGCGCAACTTGAAATTTTCCTACTCTCTGCAGCGATCTCCTGGTTTAAAGTCATGATCGCGTTCTCAGTCTGTCACGATTACCGATGTGAATCACCTGTGCCCGCTCATTTGGCGCCAACCGCCGCGGGTTCTGATTGGGTCCCTGTCACTATTTGAACCCAGTCCTGTCAATCCCCTGTTGTCAGTCCGTCTGCGAACCTCTGTTTATACAAGGCAATCCTTTTTCCCACCCCGACTCCCACCTGTCCCGTTTTTGCCCCCATTTGTCTCCGGCTACGACCTGTTTTCATCCCGACCATGTCTGCTCTCCCGTCCTGGCTTACGACCCGTTTCTGTCCCCGACCATGTTTTTGCTCTCCTGTCCCTGTTTTTCCGTCCCTGACACCGCCCTCTCCTGCTACGGAAGATCCACCTCCGTATTCGGATCACGATCCGATTGCGAGAGCGACTTGGTTCCCGCGTTTAGCGGGCACCGGATTGCAGGCGCTGCCCTTCCTCTCTCTATCTCAATAAACTTGTGCGAAACGTCATGCGATTGAGTCTATCCCTTGATCTGGACATGACACAGTCAGCTTATTCCTCAAGTACTAGAAAACAACTTTTTTGTCCTTTTGAGGGTTTGGGTTGCCATTTGGACTGTATTTGAAACAGGCATTTTCATACTTTTACCAATGTTCAGGATACACTAACAAAAAAAAACCCGGAAATGAGCAGGCGATCACCAAAAAGTTTGGTCCGGATGATTTCTAATGTATTTTTTACGAAAAATCAATGCATATTCCGGATTTTATAATCCGGATCTTCGGCTATTCTGGATCAAAATCCGAATCCTTTCGATCCATTCCTATGCATTTTGCCATGTCTATTCCGGAGTCGTACTCAAAGTCTACATGCCGTCTTTGACGTCTTCTTCCCGAAAGAAACTGGAGGACCCAACTTTCCAGGAAAGTGTATGCCAGGGGTGTCAAACATGCGGCCCGGGGGCCAGATCAGGCCCGCGAGACAATGCTCAGAGAAGCTCAAGAGAAAAACGAGCAGCAGGTCTAAATATGTCCACTTGATGTTGCCAAAGCCAGGTGCCTCGAACAATGACGGTGTACTTGTATTTCTTTCTCTCTTTCTCTTTTCCTCCCTTTTTCTCTCACTCTCTGTGTCTCTCTTTCACTTTCTGTGTCTCTTTCTCTTTCTTTGTTTCTCTTGGTCTCTCTCACTCTCTGTGTCTTTTTGCCTTCTTTTGCTCTCTTATCCATTTTTCCTTTTATCTCTTTCGCTCTGCCCTGTTTTCCCCTTCTCTCCTTCTCCCATTCTCTCTTTCTCTCCTTCTCTTTTCTCCCCTTCCCTCTTTCTCTCTTTCTATTTCTCTTTGGATATCATTCTTTCTCTCTCTTTCTTTCCCCCTCTCTCACTATTTGTTTTTATATCTTTTTTGTTTCTCACATTCTCTCTCCCTCTCTCTCTCTTTCTCCCATTCTCTCTTTCATTGTCCCACCCTCTCTCTTTTTCTCTCCTTCGCTGTTTCTTATTTCTTTCTCTCTTTTTCTTTCTCTCTAATATACTAGTCCGGCCCCCGAGAAAATGTTTGTTCTATCGTGTGGCCCTCGAGGTAAAATGAGTTTGACACCTCTGGTGTATGCAATCCTTTGTCCATAGACAAACAAATGTCTCTATGTGTTTGCCTTTGTGGGACGTCTTCCCGGTTATCACTGACTGACTCTATCTTATTGTGCTTCGATTCAAGAGGTGATCGATTCGTGCAAAACGACACTGACGGAGACTACGTTGAGTGTCACATCATGGCGTCAGTGAAAAGAGGAGTCGAGAGGACAGGACATGAGAAGAAAAATTAAACATCATGTAATACTGTAGCGAACACACTGCCATGAAGAAGAAAGATATCTTGGCTTATTTTCACACGAAACCTCAAACATTGTCAGATATTCTGAAAAACGCGGTATATATATTTCATTAATATTCTGTGGTGGGTTTACACATTTCACTCACGGAACACATTTGTTGAGTAGAGAGTTCCAGTGGGACAGGTTAGGAAGTTGCGCTGCCCCTTCTTCCTGTTTTTGAGATAACGACCAGCTGTTTTGTGCCCTGTTTTGTCAATAAAACTCCCATTTGCTCCGACATTTATTCCTCCGCCTCAGACTCCCGGTTCTTACACGCTACGATTCTCATTTTATCTGTTTGAATATTAAAGAGTTAATTCACGTTCAATCGAAACCAGATAAGTTATTCATGTATTTTCTACTACACATACATTTGAGGTCAGATGGGGTCAGAGAATACCGGACATCGGCTAATGCGGATACTCGAATAATACGGATAATCATCCCAGTCCTTTTGAATCCAGATTAACCGAGTTTTACTGAAAAGTAAGAAAGGGCCTGCTTCAAGTAGAGTCCAAACGCCAAGTAAAACCCCAGGAAAGATGGAAAAGAAGAGTTTATTTGAACGTGTCTTAGAAATGCATGTACTTGCACTTACAATTAGTCAAGTCAAGTCCTGTTTATTTTTATAGACCTTAATCACAAGGAGTCTCAAAGGGCTGCACAGACCACAGGTTATGGCAAACCACAGATTATTATGACACCATCCCCTGATTTTAAACCTACATGAGGGCAAGAACACCTCAAAAACCTCAACATGAGGAAACTGAAGAAACCTTGAGAAGGGACGGCACATGAGGTCATCCCCCTTCCAGGACAACCAGGCTGCAATTAATGTTGCAATAACAAATAATACACAGATATTGCCAACATGAAATGTAGGTCATTCATAAACTATAGAATAGAAGTGTGTTTTAAGCCTAGATTTAAACAGTTCCATTGAGGTTGAAAATCAAATCTCAGGGGGGCAGAGAATTCCACAACATCGGGGCCCAAATGGAGAACGCTCTTGAATATTAGTGTTTAAAGATGCAGGAACAACTGAA
The DNA here is from genome assembly GCF_059441175.1 of Urocampus carinirostris. NCBI lineage: Eukaryota > Metazoa > Chordata > Actinopteri > Syngnathiformes > Syngnathidae > Urocampus > Urocampus carinirostris. The sequence goes on from NC_142364.1 coordinate 17,420,146, forward strand.
TAACAATCCTATACTCGTTTCCCCAAATGAGATGTTAAGTCTTGTGAATTTAATAGCTCTCTTACTCTTAATATGAGGTTTTGAGTTTTTCCTTGCCCTCATGTAGGTTCTTGATCAGGGAATGTTGTCATAATAGTCTGTAGTCTGGAATAGTCTGTGGTCTGTGCAAGGCTTCTTGAGATTTAGGGCTATACAAATAAACATGACCTGACTTGACTTAATATTACAGTAGGATTTTCTCCATTGGGTGGCGGCATCACACATGCATTCTTTGGTGTTGTTGTAGATGGGTGCCGTGTCAGGTTGAAGAAGAGCCGTGTTCACTTTCGCGTGTTATTGGTGAATAAATATGCCGAAAAGCTGACCGAGGATGTCCTGCTTATCTTCCTTACGCACAAGAAGAGAAAAATTAATGTACCGCTTTTGACCGTCAGTAGCGATAACGGATTTTAAAAGGCGGGAAAAAAAAATTGATTATCCCGTTACAGAAAAAAATAACGCCGTTATGTAATGTTCTTCCCAACAGTGAAAATAAGTTATTAAATATACTGTGCAACTTCTTGATCAGATATTTAGTTGAAAAAAAGAAAGAAAATTGTCTTCTGCTGCCACCTATGGATATGGATGGTACAGTTACTGGGCTGATAGCAAAAAAATATGTGGCATACTTTTTTTTACAAAGCTAACATTTTGAAATTTCCTGTGGCACACTGGACAATCTGTCACTCCACACTGGTTGAAAACTGCTCTAAACTTTAGTCTTTTAGTCTTTTATTGGATTAGATAAAAATGTATAAATCACACACTAAAAGAGCTGCTGATGAGCACTAGTATAAGCGCTATGATCATTTTAAATTTTCACAACGACTAATTCACGATAAGAGCTACAGTGGAAGAAGAGAGTGCTTTTTGCATGCCAAACTGTTACTGCTGTATGATGAGCAAGTAGACCACTATTATTATATTATATTATACTTTAATTATTTTATATTTTATTTATAATTGTATTGTTTTTTTAATGCAACATCCATTGCACCCTGGTCATCCTGGAAAGGGGATTACATCATGTGCAGTCCCTTCTTAAGGTTTCTTTATTTTCCTCATGCTGAGGTTTTAGAGTTTTTCCTCGCCCTCATGTAGGTTTTAGATCAGGGGATGGTGTAAAAATACTCGTTGTTTGCATTAGTCTGTGTTCTGTATAGTCCTTTAAGACTCATTGTGAATAAGGACTATACAAATAAACATGACTTGACTTGACATTGTGTCCAATAAAAAGAGACAATGGCAATTACTATATACCTCAACTGCCTTTCCTCTCGAATACCGCACCATTTTCATCAGTAAAACTATATCAAATATGACCATTAAAAAAAACAGCTCTTCATCAGCTTTGCTAAAGACTAAGCTCAATATAATGTTTGCTCAGCCCTAAAGTAATACAGTGACTTTTCTCCTATTACTTCCTGTGTCCCCTCAGCCCCCGTCCCCGTCACTCAGTGGGATGAGGTCAGCTGACCAGTGCTTAGTGCTCGATGGCTCTTAATCAAGGAAAATAGCAGGGTGGATCCCAGTGCAAGCAATGTTTTTTTTCAGGGGGTAGGGTAGAGGCAGTGTGGCGACTGCTTATCATGATCACATCCTTCCTTTTTTCTTATACGATCTGCAGCGCATCTGCAATGATGCCCACTCCCCGTGGTGAGTTTTAGAGGTAATTAAGTCTCCGTGTGAGCACTCGAGTGGACATGTAATTGCATTTACCTCCCCGTTTTTATACCGCTGTTGAGAGCCCCATCGCTACCCCACCCCTTTCCTTCCATATTTCATATGCCGTCCTCCTTCTCCTCTTCCTCCTCCTCTCACTGCATCTCTCCTCATGTTTTTTCATCAAGCTCTTTAGATATCTTCCATCCTCCTCCTCCTTCTCACCCTTCATCTCTAAGGGCTGAGGGTCTCGTGCTAAAGCATTGGTGGTGAAAACACACAGTCATGCTCTGGGGTGGGAGACGAGCACTGTGTCTGTGCTTGTGCGACTGATCTCCCAGGGGGCCAAGGTTATTCGGAGGGTCACATGTGCACGTCGCCATGGGAACCCAAGCTCCGCCTGTCCCCCTGTTGCCGGAGGCCCTCGTAAAAGGCACAAAGGGTGGCTGGGCTGTTAGACATCGGGAAAAAAAATATTCCTTGGAAATCAATTTCTAGAGATAACATTCCCTGCTATGATAAAAAGAATATAAATATATATCCATCTAAACTATTTTATAAAAAACTGAAGTGTGTGTGTGTGTGTGTGTGTGTGTGTGTTTATATGTGACTTGGTTTCCCGACGGATCATCACCTTATCGTGGTGGGGCACTTTGCATGACCCCTAGAGCTATGTCGGCGGGAGTCTCGTAGTCCTGGTAGGGTTACCCAAGCCGAACAGGTCGAAGGGTAGAGTCCAGACTAAGAGTGATCCCAAAAGCTGGTGGCGGCACGCTTTGAGGCGGTTCCCTACAGACCTGGATCCCGTTAGCCGCCTGCAGTTGTAGAAAGATTCCAGTCGTCTAGGGTCTCCCTTGCCACTGGAACCATCTTCTTTACAATCAAGATATTGGCGTTGGGGAAAGTGCACCCCTTACGCCACTTTAAAAACCATCCTTGCGCAGGTATCCTCTTTTATCTGAGTCTCCGACCACAATCCAGGATCGGACTGTTCAAACATCAGCAGACTCACAAACAAAAGAAGATGGTCATCATCGAATCGATGGACAACCCCAACGATAGCTCCAAAAACGTCCAAACCGATTTTTGTGCAAATGTACACTCATGTTTAGGCCTCCACAAGTGTCTTTAGCTAGGTATCATGTCAAGGCACCCACAATGAATACCAACAAAGTCAATAAACATCTGCTTTTGTGTGGTCTGCTTTAGTAGGGTCTCTCACAACCTGTGGCGGCCAAGTTGGGTAATGCAGCTCCTGACCAACAACCACTCCAAGCAGCCAAATCCAATCTTCTATCGTCCTCGCAACCATTTGATTGTATTTGTGTTATAGCAGTAGTTATAGCCTAAAAATTGTGTTTAATACCACACTTTTGTTGGAATTATACCTACTTTATTTAAAAAAATAATGAATGATGTAAGTAGTGTTTTTGCTTTAAGGAAGTTCGAGGGACCATCTAATCCAGGGATATCCAACGTGATACCCACAGGCATGAGGGTGCCCCCTAAAGACAGAGGAAGTACCTGTTCTGATAATAGCTCACGAGTGCTGGGTCTTTGTGATTTTTCTACTAAAATTATTTTTCAGTAGCCAACTGAGTCTGTTTAACCGTACTTTCAATAATTAACCTTGTAACAACAAAGTAATAATATGATGAGTTGTTATTTTAGAAATGCATATCAAACTGAAAACCTCTGATCTAATCATTGCAAATATTACTCATGACACTAACATAAGCATAGTAAGTTCTACATTATGGGTCATTTTCCCAAACATACAGTATTATATTGTACAAGTTTCAATTTCATCAGATATGAGTCTACAATTGAAACCTTTTTTTTTTAAAGTAACGTAATTTGATTGAGTTTGATAGGGGAGCATTTACATCTTTCACATCATAGCATTCTTTTTTGCATTTTGGTTGCATGACTAGCTTGGACGCTAACCAGTATCAAATCCATATATGGTCACTTTCATCAGATTGGATGTCATAATGACAAAAAGATTAACATTATTTTTAATAAAAACAACAAAGAAGTATGCATATTCTTCAGAAATATATATTTTTTCACTGATATGACAAATGTATTTATTTAAGTATGTATGTAAATGACTTTCTGAGTAATTTTCTTGAGATACAATTTGGATTTGAAATACTTATTGTACCGCTGCTGTATTGTACATATATAAATGCAATGAACATTTTGGAAAGTATTGAAAAGTGATATTTTCTTCTTTCCGATACTTCAAATCAACATTTGCAGTATTTCCATGACACTTTTCAGACAATAAAATGCCTCAATAAATCAATAATCTGTATGTTTTTTTTATCTGTGGGGTGCAACAAGGTTTAGGGACCATTTTACTGGATGGAGGAATGATTTCATTTGGTTAAAAGCAACCCAATACTTTGAGTCAATTTCACGTACTGCACCTGTTTAACCCCCCCCCCCCCCCCCCCCCCCCCCAAATAAAAAAGAAATACACCTAGATTTTTATATTTAAGAAAAAAAAACTCATTCAAGCAGTGGGTCATCTTAGCTGATTGTGCTCTTTACAGAAACTTGACCTAAACCTCTGCTTAGTTTGCTCTTAGACCAACTACTTGTCAGAACCCACCGTTAAACCCAAACGTAAACATCTTAGATTCCAAGTACCGTAGTAGATTTTTTTTTCTTAACTGTCTTCCTTCTGTATGGCCACCAGTTGTCCACACCAGTGACGTGCAAGTTATGTTAGCATGTGGCAACTGGCGCCCCCCGCCCCATGCGCTCCTATCTCGTTCTTTTATGCCTTTGTGCTCGGCTCATTGCCCAACAACACAGGCTGGCTCTGCAGCCAATGCTGTGGAGATGACAATAACCAATTATGCATTCGATTGAGAAGCGTACAGGGAGACGAAAAGCAGATGCCTCCTATAATGGTTGGAGAGGAAGGCTGCGGCGCTGTCCGTGGTTCTGAAATTGGATGCCCCACCGCCTTGAAAACTTTACTTTGCGGGTAAAATAACACACGGGTTGATCACATTCAGAAAGTATTTCATAGTGAGAAGTTGAAAATCTGCCTTACCTTCACAGATAAGATGAACCAAGCAGGTCACATGGGGAGAAGCGGCGACTGAGTGTAAATGCCAGTTCCTGATCTGTGCTTGACAGGAAGTCTTCAGGTCATGAAATAAAAGAAGTCAAAATCAAAGCAAAAAAAAAGCCTCTACCCTGAAGAAAACTACACGCTAAAGTCTTTAGAATCTTTTCCCAAAAACATTGCGCTTTTGCAAAACTGTTGAATCCAAGCGCAGAAAAAAATAGCGACCAGAGTGCCGCACACAGTCTCCCATTCACAGTTCTGGATGTTGTTTTTTGGAGAAAGATGAACAGGAAAGGCTGACGGAGCAAATAGAAGCTGCCTATGCAAACACCCCTTTCAGATTAAGCAGCATATGTAATGGAGGAGGCGACAGCGTGGTGGCCAAACTCCAAACCTCCATTCCAAAATTAAAACCAAGGGAATTGTTCAAACAAAAATCAAAGAATAGGCTTAGACTTAGTCCCCTTGCTTGCGGTTCATCCACTAGCAGTTGAAATAGAGGCAAAGCGACGGATTCACCCCCTGCGCATCATCAAAAATCAACAGCTGAGGGGGGATTTTACGTTGAGAGAATAAAGGAATGCACGCTGAGCTGACTGAAAGAACGCGGCGGCGGAGTCGGTGAGAGGGCTCACTCTGCGAGCATCCAGGGAGATGGCGCTTTAGTCACAGCCTCACGTTGGATGTGAGAAGCCAGAGCGAGAGAGGGAGCGCGTGAGAGAGTGAGGGAAATAGTGGGAGAGAGAATGAGAGAGAGATAGTGAGGGAGTGAGAGAGATGGAGAAAGAGAGATAGGGAGTGAGTGGGATAGAAAGAGAGAGAGAGAGAGAAGGCGTGGGGTACAAAAAAAGGGGCACATGTTCCTTTTGAGTCTTGGAAGCGCTGCATGTTTGGATGCTTGCTAGGTTTAAGGATGTGGCTGAAAAGAAAATGAATTGAAAAGGTGGAGGCAATTAATAAAATGCTGTAATAACCAATCGACACCATACAGAGGAACTATCAGAACAGTAGAGGATCTGACTTGAGTGGCGACAAGCATTCAATTGAAAATGATTAGAAGAGTACACTGCAGGGAGGCCTCTCAAAGCCATATATTCTGTACTAGGCACATATTTGAATGTTAAATTGGCCCTTAGGCCCGGAAAAAAATCAAATAAAAAAGAACCGGAAAACTGTTAGCGGGGGCATCAAATTGCACCAAATCCGATTTTTCCACATTGAAATACATCAATATACATATTGAATTGTTTCGGGGAGATACATATTAGACAGCAAAGGCATATTATTACAGCATTTGCAAGTTCATTCAAATGGTACACATCATGTGAAATGACCCAAAACATAATGGACCATGCTTTTTTCCAATCGAACAGCCCTTGAATCGTTTTGCATCCCTTATATTGAAAAACAAATACAATCGTCATTTTTAGAGAGAGTTTTAAAATATTTTATTTGCATTATAAAATACATGTTGTTGCCTTATTTATTTACACGGATTTTTTTCTAACATTGAATAATTTGAGCTGTTGAATTTACTTTATATAGTTTTTTAATCATATTTTCACTGCTTGAAAGTGGCAGTGACACGTCACGGTTGCCCATGGCGCCCAATTGGCCCTGCCCATTTGGTGCCAGCTGGGGCTCGTTGACTGATTGGCTTCCCTCCCAAGCTCAGTGCTCTCACTCACCCTTTGTCAGTCCGTCAACAAACCTCTGCACCCGCTAGACGTGAGTTTTGACTCTGTCCGGTTTCCTGCTTGTGTTTCCTGTCTGGTATCGTTCAGGTCTGTTTTGTCCTGTTTAATATCGATCTCCAGTTCTTTTCCCGGCTATTTTGTTCTGTCAGATATCGATCTCCAGTGCCTGGTAGCGTAACCGTCTAGTTTGTCCTGTTTGATTTCGTACTCTAGTGCCTGATATCAATCCTGTCTGTCCCGTCCTGTCCGTTATCGACCGCATCTGTCCGATATCTGCTTGTGCAATTGGTATCGATCTTGTCGGCCTCTGGCTTCCTGTCATTCCACACCAGACTGCTGCCTTATGTCTTCTGCCCGATTGCCGAATCACTGGTGTTTGGGTTAACCTGCATGGCTGCCCCATTTCCTGTAAAATAAAGCTTGTGTGAGAAACGTCACGTATCTGGATCCTCCTCCTCGCCGGTTCTTGACAGTGACATGCAGTCAGGGAAGATTAAAATATATTAAATGGTTATTTCTATTCAGTGTTAGTTCTTTCTCATTTATTTTTGTTACAAGTTTTTGATTTTTTTGTTCAAAATTGCCAAATTTTCACATTATATTATAATAATATAATAATATAATATATTATAATTATCATGTAACATATTACGGTGCTGAGTGTCTGCAGAAGCAAATTGAGGCGCGCATTTCTCTTGCCTCACAGCAGAGGGTGATAGTGAGACCAAGGATTCTGATTTCTCTAAATAAGATAATTTTTTTGTAGTATTAGCAAGCTAACAGCCAGTCAAGCTATCCAGTATTTGTTTTTCTCGTTGCATGGACTCTTTTCATAATGAAGGATTACCGATCTATTGACGTTTGTGTTCAAAGGATCCGCACATTGAGTTCATTCATTAGTTAAAGTTTTTTTCTATACCACGGTTTATATATTATATACATTTTTGCTCTGTCAATCGAATGATGAAGAAGATGTTGGTTCATTTATTTGTAAATGAACCTTACTGCATGTTACTGTTCAGTGGATGATTAATTAAATAAAAAGAGAATGCCGTGTTTTTAATAGTGGGGAGATATAATACATATTATTCCAAAAACAATATTAAACACATAAAAACAAGCAGATTGAATAACACAAAAATACTGCATAGAAAACCAAAACAGTTATCTGCTGATTTAGTCAACTCCTAAAGTCATTATCTCACGATATCCTACACATTTGCAACAAAAGCTCAAAATGTACATGATAAAAATCACTCATGGACATACATTTCCTCTGGTGCAAATGGAAAAATGACAACAGATGATGTTCAATCCAATATTCAAAAAAAGGTTTAGTTAAAGCACTCCCCTCTCGGCCATCTCAACCTCAAAAGGGGTGCTGCCATCATGTGATTGACAATGGAATCACACTTAAAGTAAATGAGGGTACAGTAATCCCTCATTTATCACGGGTTTGGTTGATTGGTTGCTTACCTTAAGCACTAGGGTGGTAGGGGCACCATTTCTTGTGGTGTGTCTTGGGCAAGTACAGCCTGGTGGCGCCCATCCCTCTCCAGGCCAACATGTGTTTCGGGGACAGGTTTACGTTCCAAAAATAACCTTTTGGGTGAATTCTGTGAAGTAAAAACCCTTGTTTCATTAAACAATAAAATACTCTATTATGCACTGAAATCAAAGAGAAACCCCTTCACAGGCTCAGTCATTTATTTAACAAATAAAAGAACTGTATAAATGTTCCCTACAACCCTTTTTTCTTTTACAAATAACAATTATACCCTCAAATGGTGATAAGACTGTTTAGCCAATCAGAATGCAGAACTCAATGCGTGATTCTAATCAGTGAAATATCGTGTTATAGCGAGGCATTGGTGTACATCAAAATTAATCAGCAAAATAGCAAACTGTTATGCAACAATTACATGGTGTCAATATTCCTTTAACACCATTTGGATGACTCAAGGCCTGAGGTGTGCATAGAAGTCAAAAATAGTTGCTACATCTCCTGCCCCTCTGCTAACATCGCCGAAAAAAGGCCATTTTAAAAAGTTATTTTTAATTACGTTTTTAATAATCGTTCCAATTTTGGGGAGCACAGTTGATAGTTTTTTTTGTTTTTATTATAAGACGCCTGCAAAGGAGATTGCATAATGTGTTAGTTTTTTATTTGAACTGTTTTACCTCACTGGTGTTCACTATTTTGACTATTATGCACTGCTTCCATCATTTTAACTATCGGGCTGTTGCTGTTCTCTAATTTCTACACCCTTTAGGGCTTATCCAATTTTTATAACCTGGGTGATTTAATCAAAAGATGGGAGGACCTTTAGAACAGGTTGGAATTCTGGGTCTTGAGAGTTTTTGTACAGTCCTCTCCTGTTCTCCTGGCAAAGTCAAAATTCATTCTTCTCTACTTTTTTAGGATCTAGTAAACCAGGGGACGGCAAACTACGGGCCAAATGTAGCCAATCAGGTTTTTTAATCCAGCTTGGTACAAAATATAAGAATTATATTGTAAATGGCAAAATAAAGTACTGGTAATAAAAGGTCTGCTGTTCTGGTGCCACACTTGTCCATATTTTGTGTCTCCAGCTCCAGTATATATATTTTTTCATTAAGCATTAATGTGTAATGCTCTCAAGGCAAATTGGCTAAATTCCTCGCTACTTGCAATTTTTTTTTAAAATTATGTCTTTATTTTATTTATCAAGACATTTCACATAAGAAAAAAATAAGCCTTTTTTAACCCCAATATATTGAGTTTTTCGATGCATATTATTAAAAGTAGTGCTTAAAAATGGACATGATACATTTCCTTTAATTCTGGGTGTTTCAATACCAATTTGATCGAGTTAATCTATTTTTAAAATAGAAAAAAAAAAAAAAAGACCGTAAATGAAAACGTCTGCGTGTGTATTTATTTATATAATGTACACAAATGAGAAAAAATAAATAGTAGTGGATTATCTGCTCGCAATGCTGGTGTATTGCATTCGATGTCATGATTACCGATGTGAATCAACTGTGCCCGCTCCTTTGGCGCCAACTGCCTCGGACTCTGATCGGCTCCCTGTCCCTATTTGAACCCACTCCTATCTGTCCCCTTTTGTCAGTCCGTCTGAGAACCTCAGTTAACACTAGGCATGCCTTTTTTGACCCTGACTCCCACCATTTTTTTGCTCCCGTCTGTACCCCGGCTTCGACCTGTTTTTGATCCTGACCACGTCTACTCTCCCGTCCTGGCTTTCGACCTCTTTTTGTCCCCGACCACGTCTACTCTCCTTTCCTGGCTTCCGACTCGCTTCCGACCCCGACCACAGTTTGGCTCTCCTGTCCCGGCTACTAACCCGTTTTCTGTTCCCGACACTGCCATCGCTCGCCGCGGAAGATCTACTTCCGCGTTCAGAGCGACCTGCTTCCCGCGTCCAACAATCACCGGATCGTGGGCGCAACCCTTTCTCTTTCTTCCCAATAAAACTTGTGAGAAATGCAACGCAAGCGAGTCCTGTCTCCGTTCTGGTCCTGAGATTTGAGGATATCAGCGGATAAAAGAGTAAGTAAAAAAAAAAAAACCCCAATCACTTATTTATTTCCTTCCGGCCTGGCCCCATTGCCAAATTTTTAACCCAATGTGGCACCAAACTCAAAATAACTGCCCACCCCAGTCACCTAACTATAAATCGACAGTCTTCAATTTTAACAAATAAACTCTGATTGTTCCGTAAATGCCACTGCTCAAGTGTCCCATTCAGTCTTATGTCTTGACACATTTTTGTCCCCCCTGTCGATGGCTAGCTTTCCTACCATAGTCAAACATCAGCTCCAGGGGTGAAAAGCATCACAATTGAGCTACTGTCCTTCTCAATACCGAACCGTCAATCCATTCTCGCTTTTCCACTGGCCCGCTTCGTTCCACATGGAATGAGAGTGTGAGTTTTTATTGTATTCATTATTCACACTCACAGACATGGAGATTAGTCCACTTGGAGAGTGTATGCTGCTGAATTTTTAATATCTGAGGAACATGAAAATCCGGCGAAGGTGGATTGGTGACTAAGACGGGCTTATACTCCATTTTCTCTTGCTGACGGTCTGAGCAGAACTTCATATCCTGTGGTTCTGACTCTCCTCATACTTACAACGGGCATTCTCAAATAGGGGTACTTGAAGGTACTTGATTTTTAGATATATCTTTAAAAGTAGTTAAAGCACAGTTACAGTACTTATAGTATACTTGGCGGAACATTTTAGGGTCAGAGTTCTTTCAATTCCCACTATTTTTAACCTCTTTTACTAGGAATTATGAGCTAGATTATTTTTCTATTTTTCCATGAATAAGCAAAATTAGCTAAGAACTGATAGATAATTTTGTTTCTTTTAAGTCTCGGTATTGTCATTTCTACAGAAGCAGATATTGTACTTAAAATGAATTTTCTGCTAATAGGATTAAAATTACGTTTTGCAGTGAGAAGTCATAGATCATATTTAAAGTACTACTTGAGGGGTACTTGTCTAAAGGTGTATTTCTCCAGAGCTAAATAACCGAAAACGGTTGAGAAGCATTGACTTTGAATACTCGCCAAATATACTACCCCACCCCTTTTTTATATAGGTTAGTGGTACTTTGTCTCTACTAGCCACATAAACACCAGCATGTGCACTAGTGTATGCGCACGAAGCTCCGTCCCCCTCCGTCTAAATTCCTTCTTCACTGCCCATCCCCCCTTTCCCACATATATGACGAAAATGCCAACATGGTGGCACTTGCCTTTTTGTCTGTTGACACATCAGCACATTCCTGATAAACATACATGCCAAACCAAACAAGTCATATAACAATCGAGTGAACCATTATTTTTGGTTATATTACGTAATATGAGGTAACTACACATCTCCTCTGCCCTTTGTCTGTCATTGCTGACTGAAACTCCGCCCCTTTGTCCAGGAAAAGACAATTCAATGTTATCTTGAAAGCAATTCAATTGAAAAAGCAGGTCTGTATTTTGGACACAGAAAGATACAGTGCAGGTTTTAAGGCAAACAGAGTTCGAGCAGATGAGCCCTTTATCGTACAACTCTAAGACAATTTGGATTTTTACCTGTGTCAAATAAAATTCACTGCTTTTTCATAGAATTTTCAGTCATACAGTATTATCCACAAAGACTGTGTTCATTTCAATATAAAGGCAATGATAGTTGTATGTATACAATAGATGGACAAGTATCACCAGCTCTATACTCAGGGGCAGTTATGTGCAGTCAAAGGAGGCAGGTGAGACTGTGACTCAACTGTCATAATGAAAATATACAACTTAGAATATATTAAATTGATATATTTATTAACTGGTTAAGTTCTTTCTCATATGACTTTACAATTTGGGGATTTTTCTTTTTCAAAATTGCTATTTTTTCTTATTTTATAATACATACAATTCATATGTAACATACAGTGCATCCGGAAAGTATTCACAGCGCTTCACTTTTTCCACATTTTGTTATGTTACAGCCTCATTCCAAATTGTATTAATTTATTCTCTTATCTCAAAATTCTACACAAAATACTCCATTATGACAATGTGAAAAAGTTTTTTTTAAAATTTTTTGGAATTTATTAAAACTAGAAAACTAAGAAATCACATTTACATAAGTATTCACAGCCTTTGCCATGAAGCTCAAAAATCTTTGGGTCCCAACAGAGATCTATGGGTCCCCAAAATTTAGTGTTATCGAGGTTGAAATTGTAAATCGGCGACAAATATATAATATAAATCTATATATTCATTCAGTTTTAATCATCACAGTTTATTGGTAATACAAATCAGTTATCACTTCAAGATTTTTCAGTTCACAACAATATTTTACATTATACGAAATAATATTGCTAAAATAATTATATTAATCTATATTCTTTTGTTTATTTTCTTTCATCAAATCGTTGGCTTCAACACACTAGTTTTCCTTGCCTCCGCGATCTTCCGAAGAATTTATCTGCCGTTTTTTCCTGTCGAAATTATTGCCGTTGTTATCACTTACTGCATTATGTTTTGACTTATTATTGACACTGAAGAAATTACCAATTTTGTGTTGATTTTCACCTAATACTAACTGTTTTTTTGGGAGGCATACTCATACCTGTCAACCTCCACGGCTACATGCACTTACAAACTGTCATATTTTCCCTTTCAAAATAAAAAAAAATCTTACACCATATTTTTTTTCAAACGTGTTTATGTAGTTTAACATGTTATATTGTTCATGTGTTTCCTTATATCATATATTGTTGATGAACATTTTGAGTTGCTCGACCTGAATGAGGTTTATTATTAAAAAAAGTTCAAAATGAAGTAGCTTAGATGTTCACTGTAGAATGAAAAAAGTATAACAATACATTTTCTTATTCAAATTATTAATTCATTTTCTGCATTAAATTATTGTTGGTAATATACTGATTGAAGGGATAACCACAAACCTGTCTTTTTTTCATTTTCTCCTTTTATACTTCCTTTTTTTCTTAACTTATTTATACAACATCATAATTCGTAATATAATGCATCAAAGCAAGTGAGCCGTTTGAGAGCCGGCTCTCTTGAATGAGTTGAGCCGAAAAAGGCGGTTCTTCCACCACAACAATGACGTAATCTTGTTTTCCGAGATCGGCGTGCAGACGAAAATTCGAACCGCGAGACCAAAACAACAATGGCGTATCTGCCTGACGAAAAGTCAAGTGCGGTAAATCTTTGTTAAAAAAAAGTATCAGGTAATACTGACAATTTTGTGTCAAAAAAGTTGCGTCCCGGAAACGCACGTTGATTTGACACAATGCGTCCCCAGCAAAAATGATGCGTCCAGGACGCAGGGACGCGGGCAAACGAGAACACTGTAAAGATGAACAATTTCTTTCTATGCTACAGTTTAAATATTACTTTCTTGCTCTGCCAATTAAATGATGAATATCATGTGGGTTCTTTCCTTTGTAAATCTGTCTGTGCCTTACCAGACAGAAATCTCACTGCACATTACTGACTCAGGGCTATTAAACCACACACAAAACATATTTTACTCAAATACTATATATTATTTTTCTTCTCAATATTACTCTAATGTGCTGTTTTCGGGTGTTGGGAGGGCGTCACCTGCCAGAAATGCTCCCTCAGGGCACCTGCTAACCTTTAGAGGCGACTTTAAAGTGTCCATCCTGTGGGTAATTGGCAGCGCTATTAGGTCGTTTACTGCCCAAGGAGGCGGCTTCAGGAAAGCGACAAATGCATCAAGTTGTTTATGGCTCCACAAAAAAAAACATTGTCAAAAGGTCATATTTTTCACAGCAAGTATGTGCTTTTCGCATTTTTTTTTCCAAAGAGGACGGCAATATTTCTGATGATTGTCATTGATAATGTCCATGGTAGGATTTAGATCAATTAGACCATGGCAGACGTGCACCATCATGTTGGACCCGCGGGCCCTTTGGGACAGAATTCGATTGTGCTGCACAAATAATAGCATTAGTGTGCATCAAAACGGACAAATTGTGAAGGGAGGAGTCTCTTAAAAAGCACAGATTGGGAGCAGAGAGGAATGATATTCACAACAAGTTGGAGACGCTGTTGAGCTTCCATCACCCGCAAGGACCATTTTAAAGTGAGATACTTTTATAGGAACTTGAAAAAATCTCACAAGTGTTTTTTTTTTGGGGCCATGAGGGTTTTCAGGAAAGAATTCCGCCTTCAGGACGTCACCGTCATGTACTTCACCGCCCTGGCAGCCCTGATGGTCATCCTGGTGGCGTCCTACCAGGCCCCCTCAAACGTGGCGGTGGTGGAGCTGTCCAGGGCCAACGCCGGGTCCTCGGAACTGCGACCCCGGGCTCTGCCCATGCCTTTTCGTGTGCCGCTGGACCCCTTAGGCCGGCTGCGGCTGGCTTGGAACATCAGCTATGCCCGTAAGGAGGTCTACATGGAGCTGGAGCTGGCCGAACTCAAGCACGGCGTGGTCCTGGGGATGTCCGACCGAGGGGAGCTGACCAGAGCCGACCTGGTGCTGCTCTGGGACTCGGGAAGGAAAAGTTACTTTGGGGTGAGGCAATGGACTTACTTACTGTAAAATTTCAATGTGAGTAGTTGAGCTAATTGATATTATTCCTGTTACATTACTGATGTTCTTTCATAGAAACCTGGAGGAACTCCTGCCCATTTTTTAACATGCTAAAATTAAAACTAGTGTTCCAGACATAGATTGAGCAAAACTGAAGAACTAAGTAAATTAAGTTTTGGGTGGTTTGTTTCTGTCAGGGAAAAAAATCCACAGCAAAATGATGTAAAATAACGAATAATCAAAAATTTTAGTCTAAAAATAATCATCTTCTCATACAAATGAAAGAAATAATGGTATTCTAATTTTGAATGTTGTATGAGTATCCCAAAAACTTTTGGTCTCTATTCAAATTATTTTTTTCTTCATATTCAATTACTAACGGTCAAATTATTGTAACATCAGAATTATTATTCTACTATTTTAGTTAATTTAATCATTGTGTTATCTAAACAACGACCTTGTGCATATTTACAGGCTTTCGATTATTTTTAGGAAGCCCGGATATAAAAAAAATAAAAAAAATTTAATTTGCCCATTTAATTTAGTTACGGTCGACTCAGTAAAAATAGATTACGAATGTTCATAGCCATGAATGGTTGTGAATCAGTCAAATAACCATGGATGCAAATCATAATTTTATTTTATAAAAGCAATAATTTTTGTAATCTCCTAAACTTAATGAAAAACAATTGCATTTTCTGTTTGAAAAATAAAGTAAATTAAAAGTGCTGATTCTAGTTTGCAAATGTGATCACTGTGTTTTAATAAATAAATAATTGGGGGTACCAAACTTTCCTAATGTTCCCAAATGTAAAATGCTCACTAAACAGGTCTCTGACTGGAAGATAATGTCATTTCTTCAACAGTGCTCGACCTTAGAACAGAGAGCGTGTTGGATTTGGTAAGCTGAAAATGTGTGAGGGCCAAATATTCAGCTTGGCATTCTTTAAACAGTCTCTAAAAAAATTCACCCTCCATACAAGGTTTGCAGTGCTTGGCGATCAGCTTTGCAACCTCCTAGCTTGCCTTTGTAGCACTTTCTGTTGACTCACAGCTTCCTACGAAAAAGCGCTGATGTGCCAATGAAACAGCTTCCAGTTGCTTCACCTTTTCCCAGCATTCTCTTCCAGTTAGCTTTTTGTAGTCAGCATGTTTCATCTGGCAGTGCCTCTTAATATCAAAAACAGCCACAGTCTCTTGAGCAATTTGGTCGGATTTGGTTGGATTTCAGTGAAAAAATAATCCAACTTCCACTTGTCTTGGAAGCAGCGGCCCTCACAGTCAATTTTCCTTTTTTATTTACAGTTGCCATGTCAGAAATGGGGTACGGCTAAAATTAGCACAAAAAACAAGGGGGTTTATTCTTTTTTTTTTTTTGGTTTGAACAAATTTATTGACACTAATAACAGAAAAGAATCATGACAATCTCAACAGCAATTAAGCACATTCACAATATTATATTTCAATATGACGTTTTTAACAGCAAACAAGTCGCAAAAAAGCTACTGCCATCATCTGGTGAAATGTTTGGTTTTTTTTGTACAAATTTATTTCATACTGCGGTCAACATTATTGGCGGGCCACATATTGATAATGTTATGACAGAGGTCTTGGCCAGTAAAGATTTGATCACAGGTCATAACTGGATCCCGGGCCAGACTGAAATGAAATGAAATGAAATGATCTACATTTATATAGCGCTTTTCAAGTCAATGACTTCCCAAAGCGCTTTACCATGTGCTCCACATTTCCCAATAGCGGCCTTGCAGCCATGTAAGGCGCTAACCTGCTTATTGGGGGTATTAGGGGTTCAGTGTCTTACCCAAGGACACTTCGACATGTAACACGGACGAGCCGGGATTCGAACTGGGATCCCTTGATCCCAAGACGAGCGCTCTACCTCCTGAGCTACTGCCGCCCAAAGACTTTGGACATGCTGCCTTAAAACTTTGTTATTCAGTTATTCTGGTTTTAATACAATGTTTTTAAGTTATGACTAATACTTCATGTATTGGTGTTTTACCTTGCTAATTTGTTGGCTTTCTTGCTATTTATCAAGTAGAAAAAACAAAAACTATATTAATGTAAAGTATTGCAAGGGCTGGAAATGAGAGAGGGGCCATTGGCTAAATGTTCTCCATCCACTGAAATGAGCAGTACATGAAAAAGACTGTCAGGTGGTGGACATCTATCAGGCTCCACGTAACAGTTTGAGATAAATCCATGGCAGAAGGTGCACATGTGGCCTGGCGGCTCGTCACAGGGAGTGCACAGAAATGTGATCTCAACGCCACAGGAGATCTGAGAGCACGGATGGTAGAGAAAAAGGAGCACATCAAGCTCAACAAAATGCTACTGACACTTGTTTATTGTTGACAATGGTGCCGACATGTTTAAGAATGATCCGGTTGCTGGGACTTAACACATCTTCGGTCAGTACGGTAATAAATCTGAAGTTGAATAAGCTTCATTCTTCTAGTGTGTTGGAATCAATCCCCTCAAAAGAGGCGGACTACACGCATGACTGGTTACTGGTTGACGATCATATAATGTGGCCCTAGACCAGAGGGGGGTAATTATCTGGAGTGGTGGGCCGCAATGGGTTGAACAAAATGGCAGGGGGGCAGGCCTGGAGACCTTAAATTTGTTTTTTTAATGGATTAGTTTGATCAGATTGGTTTTGAGATGCTCACATTTGAAGCAAAACAATGTACAGTGGAACCTCGGTTTTCGAACGCTTCTCAGTTCGAACAAATCGGAGTCCAACCAAAAATTCAAATTCTTTCTTCGCTGTTCGGTCAAAAAATCGGAGTTCGAACGCCGGTAATGCGTGAGTGCGTACGCTAGGGTGCGATGCTGAGCGACATACGGGTGTAGATCGCTCTTTTCGTGACCAAATGTTATCGTTGCGGACGTGCTTCGTTTTGCTTTCGCTTTTAATATAGGTGTACGAAGTGTTTTAGCCCCTAATTATGCCTCCGAAGAAAGTCAGTGCAAGTAGCAAAGATGCTACAGGTGAAAAAAGAAAAGTAGTGCGTACAACTATTGCATTTAAGAAAGAAATAATAGCAAAATATGAAGGAGTTGTGCGAGTGTCTGATCTTGCCTGCGCCTTCTGCTGACCACCACAAAGGTAAGAAATCCTATTCATAATTCTTTTCTTTATCCTTTTTTTTTTATTTTTACACGTTCATGTTAGCGTAATCTTTCGTACGGAAGATTACGATAACGCGAACGCACGATTAGCCTGGGTTAGCTTTATGTTTACGCTAAACATCCAAGGTAAACATTTAGGGTGTTGTAACGGAGCCCAACATTGAGGGTGTTGGAACGGAGCCCCCTTTCCAATGAACTGCTTACCACTTGTTGAGGAGACCCGGGTGCTAAATGACTTGTAAACGACCTGATTTTTTTATTTTTACACGTTCATGTTAGCGTAATCTTTCGTACAGAAGATTACGCTAACGCGAACGTACGATTAGCCTGGGTTAGCTTTATGTTTACGTTAAACATTCAAGGTAAACATTCAGGGTGTTGGAACGGATTAAAACGATTTACATTATTTTTAATAGGAAAAATGATTTCGGTGATCGAACAATTCGGTTTTCGAACAGGGTTCTGGAACGGATTATGGTCGAGAACCGAGGTTCCACTGTATTCAATATCAGGTCCCAGATATTTAGTTTTGTAGTGTTACTGCACTATTTCCAAAGTATTTTTTTTTCTTTTCAGAATTCAAGCAAAATAATATATGAAGTCCGTGATTTTGAGAAATATATTTGTAATTGAATTTTGCAGTATTTTCGTTATAGCGATATTATTGTCACCCTGGCACCGCCAGCTTGTACCTGCCCAAGACACACCATGGTAAGTGGTGTCCCTACGACACAGGTGGTTAAGGGATCTGTAAACTGTGTAACTTTTAATGTAGACACACAAAGAGACAACAGGGATATATATTATGTATAACATTTTGAGCACCCACTTTTTCGTTTTTTTTATTTGTTAAAAAAGTTTAAAATATCCAATGAAGTGTGTTCCACTTCATGATTGTGTCCCACTTATTGTTAATGCTTCACAAGAAATTACAGTTATATATCTTTATGTCTGAAATGTGGCAAAAAGTCACAAAGTTCGAAGGGGGCCAAATAGTTTCACAAGCCGCAGGCTGCAGTTTTCCCACCCACCAGGCAACTTTTAACGCAGATATCCAATGCTAAAGTCATGACATTTTTTTAGTCCATTTGGAAATGATCACATTTTTTGCTTCACTGGTTACATTTTACAGTATCTGAGGGTTATTTTTCACATCCTTTTCCTCCCTTATTCTCAAACAAGAATATAAAATGTAAAACCTGAGACATTTTGTCATGTAATTTTGAATTGGGATTGGATGTGATTGAACCAAAAGGGTGAGCTTCTAATTTAGAAAGTTTCAAAACCATGAGTCAGATGTGCGGGAGATTTTTTGCTACTGGAAGATATTTGTGATTCTTGTTGAACATTGGTCTTAGGGAATGTAATGTTTTGCTTTTTTTAGGAGTTTTAGAATTTACATTTTTGTTGTTTGTGACTTAAATAAAAAATAAAACTACCTGTTTTTTCTATTGAAGTCAGAACATCTCTCTTGATATCCCATGAAGCAAAATAAAATTTGGAAACTAAAATGTCAAAAATGTACCTCACTGGAAACAACCCTCACCACATATCATCTTTTACATATTCTTCCTCATGCCATGAGGCTCTTTAACTCCACCCGGCGGAGTAAAGGCCCACATTAAACCACAACCCCTACATTGCATATTACCGTACTTTTATTGCAGTGTGTATTTTATGTAGCACTATTTAAATACTCTATACAACACGCTACAGTGGGTATTAGCACGTCACATTGGGTATTTGTATATTGTATTCCTTTTGCTTTATTATTGTATTGTTCTCAGCGAAGGGATGCTGCTGGAAATGTGAATTCTGCGGGGATGAATAAAGTATCTATCTATCTATCTATCTATCTATCTATCTATCTATCTATCTATCTATCTATCTATCTATCTATATCACTGGTTTTGATATCCAATCATGCCAAATATGATTTTGAAAACATAATGGTAATCAAGTGAGCATTGTGGGTTCAACCCCTCTCAAATTGTACCAATGCGTGGTACTTGATGGAATCTTCTTATCAAGTCAAGTCAAGTCACATTTATTTATATAGCCCTTAATCACAAAAATGTCTCAAAGGACTGCACAGGATTACAATTACACAATTGCACAATTACCTGATCTTAAACTTAAACTTATCTTACTGTTTATTTTCCTCTTCAACTGTGTCAAAAAAAAACGGAACCAATCATCTAACATGATACAGAACAGTAAATCGTTCTTGACAACCTGAAATAGAGCAGTCGATATATGACTAGCGCAAACTGGTTCCTTGTGCGTACATATTTGAGATGGACATAAAAGTGAGATGTGTGCGCGCTTATGTAAGAGGAGCACAGACGAGTATAGCAATAGATCTTGGCTGCTATTCCGGGCTAAAATGCGAAGACAAATGTGAGAAAGATAACACGGGCGGATGGATGCAACTGCTGTAAAGCAAACAAGGCTGTGAGCTGACAATGAGAATCCAGAGACCCCTCGCTACTTAGCCCTTCGGTTATCGCTGGTTCACTCCTTTGCAGATTTTAAATTGAATTATTTTTATTGTCATTGATGTCATTGTATCGTGTATTGTGTTCTGATGGACAGCAGACAACTGGGACAGATTAGGGAGGGCGCTCTGTGTTGGTAGGTGTGACTGTGTGCACGACTGTGATGGGCTTGTGCATGCTGTCAAACAATTGGCGGGCGCTGCCTCCCAAAACAAACTGTGAAATATAGAGACCTCTAGCTTTAAGCAGCTTGTTACATGGAAAACAAATTCATCAATTTAATCATACTTTGATAAAAGTCAGATAAGCGCGAAAAAATGGCGATCACCAGTCGGGTTCGAGAAACGACAAAAGCGGTGCTGCTGGCCCGGCATCCTGCTACAGCTAAGCTACATAGCAACCCTTACAAGGTCCTCCCACGGAGCCTGTATTTCACCAACGCAAGATCCATTACCCATGAAATGGATGACCTGGAGATACAACACTTGGGAAACTGCTATATTCAGGACTTTTGTATTTTAATCATTGCGGAGACCTGGCACAATCCGAGGACACCCAATTCCAGTGCAGTTAGCCAGCCGCTCTCTAAATTGCTTTCTTACACTGAAAGCGAATCCCTCCAATTTAGTTTTGTTTAATGACAATAAAACCATTAAATCTACTTCTATTAAGTGTTGTGTATTATCATTTGTAGATCTATAGTTGTTAGTTGGTTACAGTTGAATACTCTTAGTTGGTAAGGAGGTCATTTCGAAGTTTGCCCCTTGGGGGCTTTTATGAAAGTGCAACCCTGTCAAGACCAGAACGGAAACAGGACTCAATTGTCTCAGTTTTATTAAAGGAAGGAGGAAGGGCTGCGCCCATGATCCGGCGTTCGCTAGGTGTGGGAAGCAAGTCGCTCACGTACACAGTTTCTGATCCGAACACGGAAGTGGATCTTCCGTAGCGAGCTATGGCGGTGTCAAGGACGGAAGAAACCGGTCGATAGCTGGGACAGGATGAGCAAAACCGTGGTGTGGTCAGAAACGGGTCGTAAGCTGGGACGGGAGAGCAGACGTGGTCAGGATAAAAAACGGGTCGTAATTCGGGACGGGTGAGCAGACGTGATCAGAATCAAAACAGGTTGTAGCCGGAGACAGACGGGAGCAAAAACGGGACAGGTGGGAGTCAGGGTCGATAAAAAGCTTGCCAAGTATACACTGAGGTTCGCAGACGGACTGACATCAGGTGACAGATAGGAGTGGGTTTAAATAGGGACAGAATGCCAATCAGAGTCCGAGGCAGTTGGCGTCAAAGGAGCGGGCACAGGTGATTCCACTCAGCAATCATGACAAACGCTACATTTGATAGATGGTTCTGGTCCCTATTACCTGGGATCTCTGTAATGCAGTAACTATGCCGCTTTTCATCAAAATGCTTAAAATAATTCTGACTAAAATAATTCACATACACCATATGTTCTACCCGTTTGCGGATTTTGCCTTCAGGACGCTTGGAGCGACAGCGAGGGCAAAGTGACACTGGACAGCCAGCAGGACTACGAGCTGATCGAAGCCAAATGGAGGTCTGGAGGCTTCTACTTGTTCTTCAAGAGATCCTTTAACACCTGTGACCCCAGAGACTACCTCATTGAGGTGAATAAAACGGATTGGTTGCATTTTACAGTTAAAGGGACAGTGTGTATTAATCAGCGCCTTTTAGTGGTAAAAAAGATTAATCAATATTGGTTAAAATGGAGGAAAATTTTCTAAAAAGGAATATTATAAAGGATTCTTTTTGTTATTTCACCCGAAAAAATATCTAAAAAAATAAATTAAACTTAGGTTGGATGGTAGAAGAGATCATTTAGATCATATTAAGATATTTTTGTTAATTCACATGAAGTATTTCTATTTTACTAGTACATAAACACATTGTATGCCTAAAGAAGTATTTTAAGGATCATTTTTCTTACGTAAACAGAAAAAGAAATTAAAGGTGCAGTGTGATTTATTTAGCGCCTCCTCGTGGTAAAAAAAAAGCAACTTGTTAAAATAACAATATTGATTTTAATAAAAAGAAAATAATTCATAAACTATCTCATTTAGGGCATTTTTAAAATTAATCATAGGTTGAAAAATTTGCATTTATTTGTTATAACATGGGCCTCACCCAAGGGGCTGATATAATTGTCTATTATCTTGCTGCTAAGGGTTCCTAAAAACCCCTAAACCTGGCAAAAGGCTTGAGAAGTTAAATAAGAAGAAAAATGGTGCGGTTTTGTCACTTTGAGTCTCCGTAGTTTGCATCCTTCCTATTTAGCCCACGTTTTCGTTTGCATGGCGCAATACAGTCACATATGGTGGTCAAATAAAGCACACTGTCCCTTTAGGAAGTTCTATAACATATACCACATTAGTAAAACAATTAAGCGGAAGTTAATTTACAGGGGAAGGTATTGATCCGAAAACAAACCATGTAAATGTCAGGACCAGAACAGAGACAGGACCCACTTGTGTACGTTTCTCTCAGTTTTATTGGGACGAAGGGAAAGGATTGCACGCACGATCCGGTGATCGCTGGTCGTGGGAAACAGGTCGCTCTGAACGCGGAAATGGCACTTCCGTGGCAAGCGATGGCGGTGTCGGGAGTGGAAGAAATAGGGCAGTAGCCAGGGCAGAAGAGCAAAAACCTGGTCAGGATCAGCAACGAGTCGAAAGCCAGGAAGGAGAGTAGACGTGGTCAAGATAAAAAAAACGGTCGAAGCCGGTTAACAGACGGGAGCCAAAACAGGAGTGAGTCAGGGTCGAAAAGATTGCTTAGAGTAAACTGAGGTTTGAAGACGGACTGACAACAGGTGACAGATAGACGAGGGTTTAAATAGTGACCGGGAGCCAATCAGAGTCCGAGGCAGTTGGCGCCAAAGGAGCGGGCACAGATGAAGCATATCGGTTATCATGACAGTCAACCCTCATAAGATCATGGTAAAAACAAAAATTATAAATATGTTTCTGGTTAGGACAATGTAGGTAATTAGGCACTCGGCTAAATACTTACAATCAAATTATTTAGTTTGTTAATTCATTAACTAAAGCAAAGCAGGTAACACCCATTTTAATGAATAATAAAAATAAATTCAAAAAGTACCAGTATTTAAAGGTAGGGTGCATTGTTTGAGGTGTTCTTGCAAGGTTGCCCAATTGAGTTCAAACAGCTCTTGTACTTTTTTTCCCCCCACCGGGCCTATCTGTTTTTATCTTATTTTTAGCAACGCTGTTCAAGCAGAACATATTGGGTAGGAAGAATGATGAATAAGGGTGGTAATAGAGTGACTTAATGCTTGTCTGCGCATAATTTATTACTTTCTGTTTGTTAGTGTTGTATGAAAATGTTGAAAGAAGGAAGAGGCCTGTTTAAAGTGCAGTCCAAATGCCAACCCAAAACCCTAGAAAGATGAAAAAATAAGATTTGAATTAGGTGAGTCTCAGAATTGCATCAACTTCCATGCACATCGCAAACAAGCGGACTAAGGCTGCAATGATAACACAAGCCAGGAGATGGAGGCCAAAAGAAAAAGGTTCCAAATTCCGTACAGCTGCTTTAAAAAGCGGAACAATTGAATCTGGTATTACTGTATACAATTTCCTTGACACCACAATGTCCAAAATTGACAATTAACATTGCAGCTAACAGACAAAACTCTCATTTTTGGTCCCCTTGTTTTTACTTCGGTCAGGAGGGAACAGTTCACATCATTTATGGCCTCCTGGAGGAGCCACTTTCCTCACCGGAGCAGCTCAACCTGTCCCGCATCCACACGGGCCTTCAGCGCATCTTGATGCTGCGGCCCGACACGCCGGCCCCGGCGCTACCCCCCGACGTCCAAACGCTGGACGTTCTAGCGCCCGACGTCATCATCCCCTCTCAGGAGACCACCTACTGGTGTTCCATCCACAAGCTGCCCCCAAACATGGCCAAGAACCACATCGTCATGGTAGGAGGGAGTGTCGAGGGGTGGGTACGGTGCTCGGGCTGCAATTATTGTGCCTTTTTTGCTCGCATCTGGAGGAAGCAAACAACAGATGGACTGTCATGCTTGGCAGAAGGAAGCATGCATCAGGGCAAATGCACCGACACTGCAAATTTCGTTCCTGCACAAATCGGTCTGGTTGTGCATTGAGTACAGTGCCTTGTAAAAGTATAGGCCGCCTAAGAACTTCTGTACACATTGCCACATTTCAGGCTTCAAACGAATAGAAAATAAATAAAATACTTAAAATAATCTCTAAGAATCAACAACATGTGAGACACAATCATTTAGAGAAATCTAATGCATTTAATACTTTATATCGTAATAAATAAAATGTGTAAACCGGGGTTGTTGAAAAAATATTGAATCCATTTTGAGTTAATACGTTGGGGTAAAGGTAACATCTTGGGCCCAGGCCCGAATCCGAAATTCGAGCTGGGTTCGGGCTTGTCAAGTCAAGTCAAGTCAAGTCATTTTTATTTGTATAGCCCTTAATCACAATAAGTCTCTAAGGGCTTCACAGATTAGTACACTATGTTACACAGACTATTTTTCAGCCGACAAGAAGAGTAGGTTATTATTCATATGCAATGGAGTAGAAGTGAGTTTTAAGTTTAGATTTAAACATTTCCACTGAGGTTGCAGATCGGATCTCAGGGGGAAGAGCATTCCACAGCACCGGTGCCCGAATGGAGAACGCTCTCGAACCAAGTCAAGTCAAGTCATTTTTATATGTACAGCCCTTAATCACAAAGACTCGAAGGTTCACAGGTTATTACACAGACTATTTTTTCAGACTATTATTACACCATCCCCTGATCTGGAACCAACGTGAGGGCAAGGAAAAACATGAGGAAAATGAAGAAACCTTGAGAAGGGACCGCACATGTGGTATCCCCCTTCCAGGATTACCAGACAGCAAAGTATGTTGCAATCACAAATAATACACAGATATTGTCCACGAAAAGTATAGGTTATTCATATGCTATAGAGTAGAAGTGAGTTTTAAGCTTAGATTTAAACATTTCCACTGAGGTTGCAGATCGGATCTCAAGGGGGAAGAGCATTCCACAGCACCGGTGCCCGGATAGAGAACGCTCTCGAACCAGCGGAACACTTCTTGGCTCTTGGGATCACCAGAGGACCGGCGCTATCAGAACGAAGGCTTCGGACCGGAACATAGGGGGAAATCAGATCTGAAAGATATGAGGGAGCAAGTCCATGAATGATTTTGTATAATACTAAGATAACCTTGAAATCACATCTTAGGCTAACAGGGAGCCAATGCAGGTTAGCCAAAATCGGGGTGATGTGATCGGACTTTTTTGTCCTAGTTAAAAGCCTGGCTGCGGCATTTTGTACCAGCTGAAGACTCTTGATTCTGGACTTTGGGAGACCGCAGAGTAGTGCATAACAGTAATCGAGACGGGAGGTAACAAACGCGTAAATTATCACCCCCGCATCCGACTGAGACAGTATAGGACAAATTTTAGCAATGTTCCGAAGATGGAAGAAAGCGGTTCTA
Source organism: Urocampus carinirostris (assembly GCF_059441175.1). Taxonomy (NCBI): domain Eukaryota; kingdom Metazoa; phylum Chordata; class Actinopteri; order Syngnathiformes; family Syngnathidae; genus Urocampus; species Urocampus carinirostris. The sequence continues at coordinate 17,445,911 of NC_142364.1, forward strand.
GTAATTTTCTTCACATGTGTTTGAAAGGACAAATCGGGGTCAAATATGACACCTAAATTTTTAACTGAGTCACTCTGTGTGATGTGACATGTGTCAATGTTCACAGCAGTTTTGAGAATAAGTCGCGGCATTTAGATGGACCAATAACTAACATTTCGGTCTTTTCAGAGTTAAGACGCAAGAAATTGAGTGACATCCACTCTTTTATATCAGTGAGGCAGGCCTCCATATTTCCACAATTTAGTGTGGCAGATTCCTCCAACGGAAGATTTATGCATTGCAAAAAACACTTGATTTGAGGGACTCATGACGTTACTTTGGACCTTTCCCGGAAAAGCTGGAAAGGTATCCTGTTTAGCTAAAGCTAAGCTGTGGATATAACAACTACTTTCATTCACCACACATTAATTCTAATATGAAATGTTTTTTGTACCTATCAGTATGAGTCAGTGATATCACCAGGAAACGAGGCCATTGTGCATCACATCGAGGTGTTCGAATGCTCGCCGGACGACGGGGACGTTCCGCAATACAGTGGCTCGTGCGACAACAAAATGGTACCAGCGACGCTCAACTACTGTCGCCACGTGTTGGCTGCCTGGGCTATGGGTGCTGAGGTATGATAGACAATGCATACATCAAGATAAATGTTGTTATTCTGTCAATTTAAAGAGAGAAAATAGGTATTGTGTATCACCTAGGCTGTTAGAGAGAGAAGAAAAGCTAGTGGATGGTTCTAGGTTTGATGAGAGGTAAAATAAATAGAGGAAACACCGGAGTCAAAATCAATTTGAACAAAATCCGGCAATTTTAACGAACAATGGACAATACAATGGACATTTAACAAATATTTTAGTAAAAGAACGCTCTCACTTCCTCTAAATTTCGTTAATCTTTGTTAAATAACCCTGTTTTACTTTGGTTTTATACCAGCTCGGTGGCCTTGGGGGTATGGCACCCGCCCCGAGACTGGGAGGTTGTGGTTCAAGCCTTGGCCGAGTCATACCTAAGACTTACACATTGGTACCCGTTGCCTCCCTGATTGGTGTTCAGCATTAGGGGTTGGAATTGGGGGGTTTGGTCACCTAATAACTCCCAACACAGCAGTTGGGTTGAGAGAGGGGGCTGGGAATCCTCTCCTCTGAATCTCCCAAAAAGAGTCAGAAATGACTCTAGCCACCTCCCACTAGGGGGATATGGCTGTTGTATATATAATAGTGACCAGTCATCTACTCTAATTTTGGTTGATGAACCCATTAGTAGTCGCTAAATGTATTTTTATGGGTACCGATAGGATTTTAGAATCAACCTAAATCTGTTTTTGTGTCAGAATTTAAATACACATAAAATTTAACTGGCAGTTCAAATGAATGACAAGAAGGTTCATCAAATGAGCAAAGACAACACCATTTTGATGTTCTCCAATACAGGAAATCCCAAATCTCTAAATATGTTCTATGTACACACTTTGATGGCCAAAGTTAAGCTGTACACATTCAAGACCAAAGAAATAATCTACTCCCTCCCGCGATCATGATGTGAAGCTCTGTGATGGATTGAATTCCTGGGCCTGGGTAGCTCGCCACAGGGATCACCAAGATTTCCAATGGATCCAATTTCCAATGGATCCAATTTCCAAGGGATCGATACATTTTCCCAGGAGGTAATAAACCTGGTTTAAACTTGTCTAGATTGTGTTCTTTGTTCTTTGTGAATCACGCCATCACCGGGTGGAGTCAAAATTAAGAAACAAGGTACTTTGTTTTCCAATTCCAAGCAATGTTTTGCTATTGAATGCTATGATAAAAGTCAGTAGTCTACGCTGGCGTGCATGTTCTGTCCGCAGCGAGCAATGACGAAAGACGTGCTATCGGTTTTTTCTATTTCTTTTTTCTGCAAGGGAATAACAAATCATGGTTGTTTGCTAATAAAAGTAATTCATTTAATTTGATAATTACGTTATGTGATCAAATAATTACTACTATGTGTTCCCTGTCAAATTCCAATATTTTATTTAAATATCAAATTATCCTTTTTTTAATTTTAATTTCTAACCCACATTTTAACAAGGGTTACAATTTATTATTGTACCACGGCTTTGTAATGGCTCTCCATTGATCAAATGAAGTCCTAAATGCAACGATAGAACACAGTCAAAAAACATGTTTGATTGGAGGAGAACTTGGCACAGAGTTATTTTATTTTATTTATTTTTTGCTGCAATCCTCGACTCTATTCATCAGAGACTGACTCCTACTCAAATAATGTGAAAGCCTGGAATTTCTAAAATGGGTGCGCAGCCAGTCGGTATGTGGGAAGACAATTCACATGCAAGCAGTCACACACAAAAAAGCCAGAAGAAGAAAAAACTGAGAAAAAAACCCTCATAGTGGCCTTAAAAAGGGCATTTAACTGGACCCAAGTGTGAAAGAAGTAAACAATACACGATTGATAAAGAACATCTGAAGTATTATCGGTGGGTGTAAGTCAAATCATGTTTATTTGTATAGCCCTTAATCACAAAGAGTCTCAAAGGGCTGCACAGACCATAGATTATTGCTAACCACAGACTATTATGACACCATCCCTGATCTAAAACCTACATGAGGGCAAGGAAAAACTCAAAAACCTCAACATGAGGAAAATGTAGAAACCTTGAGAAGTGTTAGGGTCTGGTGAGCCTTTATCTACCCAAGGGTGCCTAATCGTATGTAAATGGGACAAGGTGTGTCCGAGGACACCAGACCTGCCTAAACCTTCATAAGGACATTTTGGACAGTACCCATAGTCGGGTCATATTGTTAAGGTTTTGTGGTGGACCCATTAGCAGGAAGCAGAAAGCCAAGCAAGATGCTCAAAAAGATGGCATTTAATAACAAAATCAAGTAATGTAACAAACAAATGTTCAAAATCAACAACAAAACTGTCTGAAGCAGAAAACACAAATCAAACTTCAGAAAGCAGGATGGACCGGAAAAAAGATGATGATGGAAAATGAATGTGGGAAATGAAAATGACCCAACAACAGGTGCCGTTCAAAATGTCCCTATGAAACCTCAGGCTTATTAGGGTCAGGTATGGGTGATTGGACCCAATAACTTAATACAATTAGGCGCCCTCTTGGTAGACGGAGGCGCACCAGACTCGAACATGTAGAATTACTTTATTATTCAAGTTTGAATTTAAAATCCTTACTAAGCTTGTTCTGCCACATTTGTTGGATTCTTAGATTTGCTGTGACACTCATTTATGTTGGTATTTTGCATTTGTCTTTTTCAGCGTTTTGCTCGCGTATTCCACGGATAGAAAATAGTACCAGATACAGTAATCCCTTGGTTATCACCGTTATGGGGACCAGAACCCCCCTGCGAAAAGTTAAAATTCGCAGTTCTCACACCTTCATAAGGCCCCAAGGGTCAAACTTACCCTAAGATAATGTCCTTACTTACTGAGTATAAATTGTCTTTATTGTCATTATAAAAAACAACAACAAAATTGGAGGGCTTTTCCTTTCAGAGTGAAAAAGCAGGTTAGAGTGCAGCTGGCTAACTGCACGCTAGTATCCTGGAATTAAGACAGGTCTCCACGATAATAGAAGTACAACCAACCCTAATATAGAAGTTTCCCACAAGTTGTAGCTCAGGGTCATCCGTTTTGTGGGTAATGAATCTGGCGTTGATTAGATACATGCTCGGCAGGGGTGGCTTGTTATGTAGCCAAAGCAGTTGGCTAAACCTGCAGCCTTGCTAATAGCTTCTCTCCGGATGTTGCATCAGTCGCTTCCCGAATCCGATAACAATCCATGGAGCACCTGCTTGCGATCAACATTTCTATGCGTTCTTCAGGGTCTGTTAGAACTGATGAATGTCTTTTTCAATGTAACGAGCCACTAAAATCTGGCGCAATGCTCTGCACTTTTTTCTGCCACTTTTGTGCCTGTTGTTTGGCTGACCGCATACACCAGCCTATCACAGTCGCGCATACAGGCAGTATACAAAGCCCTCCCTAACTTGCTCCTATGAAAGCATTTGCTGTCTGCTGTCTATGTTATGATTTGACGGCAGGGATGATGAACCCATGTGGGGGTGGCAGCAGGAACTGCAGGCAGAGGTGCTGTAAACAAAGTCGGTATTTATTAAAATCAGGACCAAAGTACCAAAACAACTAACACAATGCCCAAACAAAAACTGCAGGTAGCAAAGTAACAACGATACCTGAAATAAACAAACCTGATGTGGTGGTAAAAGTAACACAAGGAGCATGACAGGAGAACTCAAAATTACTCGACAGTGTTTCCTTAACAAAAATGTCCTTTTAAAGGGTTCAGGACAATTGGGCATAGGTATGTGATAATTTGACTTACCTGTGCTCAGTTCAAAACGCCAGTTGGGGCCCTCTGGTGGTAGTATGTATGCTCGATACTAACAGTCTGCTCAAAACACAATGTTGATATCAATGACATTAAAGACAATTTATTTCGATTCTAAATCCAGGAAGCAGTGAACCAGTGATTAACCAAAGCACAAAGTAACAAAGTGTCTCTGCATATGTAATGGTATTATTTTGCTGTGACACTCATTTCTATTGCTGAATCCTGGCAAAGGTTTTACTGGACGGAAATTTAGTTAACTTGAACAATACTTGCCAACGAGAGATTTTTAGGTTAAAGAAAAAGTGCAGTTTAGCACACTGGCGAGCTGCCATGTTTTGTCTTGCAAGGTTTTCAAGGCATCCAAGATTAGCTGAGGTCTCATAAGATTTGCTGAGGCACATAAATACATTTGCTTTGATGCCAAGTCTTGTTGCAGTCTCATAATTTGCCAGGATCTTAGAAGAAATTAATGGTAATATTCTTGAAAGATCTCATTGGATATCATTTGCTGTGGCTATTGTAAGATTTAAAATGGTCCAGGTAAAATTTCAGAAATGTCATGTTTCATATGATCTGAGACATTCTTGAGCATTAAAATTTGTCTAAATCTCGAGTTCGTTTGGGAATCTGGAATTCATTTGAGTTTGTGAAATTTCTAATACTGATTCAAAAATTTTTACACTTCAATGAAACAAAAAAACCAAAAAACTCATCTTAACCCATTTTAAAAGAGCATGATTTATTTTAGTATAATTATTAAAATGTTGAGACATTTCGACTTTTTCTGTGGAAATAACAGTGACATGCAGCCAGGGTCATATCTGCTGAGGCAGTCGGTTGACAATAAATAAACCTACATCTTATTCATCATTTGATTGGCAGAGCAAGAAAGCAGTATATAAACATAAAAACGTAAGCATTTTATTGTCTTACCTTCACTCATGAACGGGGTCTATGCGCGGCTCCTTTTGAATAAAAGCATTAATAAGTAGTTAATTCTCCATTATGAAAAAAGTCCATGCAACAAGAAACTTGATCTTAGCTTGCTAATACTATCACTTATTCCAGGGGTCACCAACCTTTTTGAAACTGAGAGCTACTTCACGGTTACTGAATCATACGAAGGGCTACCAGTTTGATACGCTCTTCTGAAATAACAAATTTGCTCAGTTTGCCTTTAGTTATACATTATTTATAATGATTAGTAATACTCACCTATGTAAAGACACTGATCATGTTAATGATTTCTAACAATGATTATCAAAAATGACAACAAGGTGGGAAACAGATATCAATATTCAACACTTTATCTCTATTAATCACAGTATTTGTTACATTTTCAGATGATCACTTACATCACTACATTTTAGCAAAAAATATCCCATTTGCACAAGCCACTGACATGCCCTGTTAACAAATCATGAACTATGTTGCAACATGTTTCAAAAAGTTAACAATTATGTAATGTTAAACAAAATCAACTTACATATTTTTAAATATGTAATACATTTTTTATTTCACATTTTGAACTAATGGCCAAGTCTGTGTTATGTTTAACAAAATTATAACTTTTAAATGTCATGAACACACTTTTAAATTGAACACAATTCTTCAATATTTTAATTCAACTTTGCCATGGCACTACCATGTTGTCACTGACTACATCTGGTATCCGTCCTTGGTTAGTGGGAAGACTGGCATTGCATGCTGTTCACCAGTGTGTTGTAATCTGGTGTGTAACTTGACACTGCAACTGTGAGTGAGTCTCTCAGATGTGCATCAGTGAGGCGTGTTCTGTGTTTGTTTTTGATGAAGTTCATGTCAGAAAATGCTGATTCACAGAGATAGGTTGAGCCAAACAGGCTGGCAACCTTCATGGCTGCTGTGCATACTCCACTGTACTTCTCTGTGTCAACAAGGCGCCAAAAGTTTGGTGCAGCCTGGTAGGCTTTGAGATGGAGATCATTTTGCAATGTTATAATTTCAATCTCCACCTGTCCAGCATCCAAGTTGAACGTTGCACTTAACTGCTCAGCAAAGCATGTTGTGTCCCCATTCATGAAAGGGTTGGAAATGAAGAACACACATGGTTCAAGCTGATGAAGGTCACAAAACCTATTCTCAAACTCTTGCCCAAGTCTGTTTATTACTTCAATGTACTTTTCTGCCACTTTTTCAAATGTCTCAGATGCAGAAGCATTGTCTTTCAGCACTGACTGCACAGAGGGAAAGTGCAGAACTTTTTTTCTCTGTAAATCTGCAGAGAATGCATTCATTTTGGCTTTAAATGCATTTAAAGCACTTATCATATCGACAACAGTCTTACCTTTGCCTTGCAGCTGGCAGTTCAGGAGGTTTAATTTCCCAGTAATGTCCACCAAAAATGCAAGGTCAAGTGTCCACTCTGTGTCCTCTAGCAGTGAGACATCTTCGCCTTTGGACTGCATGAACTCTTTGATTTCACGCAAAAGAGACAAAAAACGATGCAAAACTCGTCCTCTGCTGAGCCATCTGATTTCTGTGTGTAGCAGTAGGTCCCCATATTCTGCTGACATCTCCTCTAATAGTACCTTGAAAATCCTGTGCTGCTTTGCTTTGGAGCGGATGTTGTTTATGATTTTCACAACGGGAGTCATCACGTGCCCAAAGCCGATCACTTTCGCACACAACGCCTGCTGGTGAATGATGCAATGGTAATGCAGAAATTTGGGGAAGTCTGGGTCACGTTTACAGTGAGCGATGAAACCTGTCTGTCGGCCGACCATAGCAGGAGCCCCGTCTGTTGTCACCGCTACCAGCTTTTCCAATGGCACCTTTTTCTGCACGAAAAACTCCTTCACCGTGTTATAAATGTCAACTCCTCTCGTAGTTGTCTTTAAGGGCAGTAGTGTCAGGAGTTCTTCTTTTGTGGAGAAATCATTAAACACCATCCGGATAAAAACCAATAACTGCGCTGTACTGCTGCTGTCCACGGACTCATCGCACTGGAGGCTAAACCACTTGCACTTCGCCAGATCCTGCTCCAACTGATCGACCAAGTTACTGGACATAGCTGATACTCGTCTTGCCATCGTAGATGCCCCCAGTTGGACGTCGGAAAGAGTGGAGATTAGGTCGCTTCCATTTTTCTCGTCTTTAAATACAGTGTTAGCAATTAATAACATCGCTTCTTTGACAACTTCTCCATCTGTAAATGCCTTTTTTTTCTTGATCAGAAAATGTGTAGCTCTAAACGAGGCTTCGGTTGCTTTTTGTGAGTTTTTGGCCGGCCTCGTAAAAAAAGACTGTTGCTTACCCAGAGCGGTCTTTAGCTCACGGGCTTTTTCTGCCCGTAGGGCGCTTGCAGGTGGATATTTATCATGGTAGCTTTTGTGACACGTATTGAAATGTCTCTCCACATTGTGCCGTTTTGCTGTCGCCACGGTCGTCCCGCAAATCAGACACACGCAGGTTTCTTTTACAGTCGTAAAAAAGAACTCCTCTTCCCATTCACTGTGAAAGAGATACGTTTTCTTTCTTTTTTCTGCCATGTTTTTGGGGTACGAAAGTGCATACAGCGCCCGCTAGCTTACTCTCCACATCCCACAAGCTCTACTTTACTGCCCATAGGTAAATATTGTGCGCGTTAACCTTAAAGTATTTTTAAGATAGTATTTTTTAAATCTATATACATACAAGTGTGATTAAAAAAATAATAGCAACAGAACAAAATTAATTTTTAGACGCAGCTCTCTATGAGATGTGCTATTTTTGGAACAGGCCCGCGGGCGACTCATGTGGTCCTTGCGGGCGACCGGGTGCCCGCGGGCACCGTGTTGGTGACACCTGCTATTGTTTTGGGCTGATGTGTGCGCCTAGTCAGAATCCTTGGTCTCACTATTTCCTTCTGTCATGAGGCAATGGAATAGGATGCCTCACTCTGCATGTGCAGACACTCATAACCGTAATACATTACATACTTATTGTGTTAACGGTAAAATTATTCATAATATAATGTGAACATTCAGGCAATTTTTCAAAAGAAAAGTGATTTTAAAAGAGAAAGAACTTTAAAACTGAACACATGGAACCATTTAATATATTTCATTTATATTTATATATATTAATAACATGTACACTTGAAAACAGCTAAGCTAGATAAACGTCAATCATTTTGTTAGTTTTAAGTATTTTAAGTATTTTCTGAAAATAAGCAATATCTACTTAGCATTTTGATCTCATTGAATAAATTATAACAAAATATACAAGGAAAATATACATAAAATGGGCATATTTTCCGCTAATTGAGTACATTTTTTTGCAGTGCAAGACAAGTAAAGGTTTTTGAATTCTAATATCTTTTGAAATATGTTCAGGACATTTTTAAACCAATGCACAAATTCTAAATCTTGAACGTTTTGCAACGATTGGCTGAGCTCTTGTGAAATTAGTCCGAGATTTGTTATGCCAGATCAGAAACTTTTCATCCAAGACTTTAAAATTCTTTAATTGATTTTAATTTCTTTACTAGTTAAAAAATAAGCCTTTTCTCATGAAATGAGACTATGCAAATAGCTTACAAGTGCTGCAGCAGACCAATCTTAACTATCAAACAGTCTGTTAGATAGCTATGAAGTCGTGTAAGTGGACCAAGCACTTGCGGGTGTCTCACAAAACAAAAAGGACAGAGGACCAGGGAGCTTGTCACCATATTTCTGCGCTCTCCACTCTCTGATTGGATTACGTGTCAGCCCAAAAACAACAACTCAGTGGCCTCCCTTGCATTGTGTGAGCCGCCGAGACAAGATGAGGTGGGAAATATTCAGGCCCCCTTCATCACCTCGTAATAGCATTGTTCAATTCTCCCCGGCAGCAGCATACAAAGAATTGCGACCTTGCAGAAATTAACCCAAACTTGTGTGTCTTTCCGTGTGCGTGCGTGCAAAGGAGACAGCAAGTCTTCACATGTTTTTTTGTTTTGTTTGGTCGATAAGGCCAGTAACATGATCAAATATATAAAAATAACACCCCTCAATTGGATCAGCGGAAGGGATCTGGGCTTGCATCTGGTGCAAGATGAAATGATGAATTTAGATGGAATCAAGATCTATTGCTGATAGTGAGTAGATAGCCCAAAGGCTTGTAAAATCATGGAAGATGGCAGAGAACTCTTCCGCATCACCAAAATAGAGCTCACTGTTTTCAGAAAAATAGCTTTCTGTAGGCCACTTTCGCAAGCTAAGCAACATTTCCTCCCACAGTATTTAGTCAGAAAATATCAAACACTGCGTTCTTAGACACTGGTTCTTAATTGGTCTGACTTGAGGAGCCACCATTCCACCCTAATCACAAGATGTGACCCATATCACAAATAAATCCACTTCTAAACTGTATCTGATGAAAGGATTGTGCAGTTCAAAGCAGAGATAGGATAATATACCTTTCTTCCTAAACCAAAATGATTTCGAATACTGTATATGCTCTCATGTCGGCAGCCCCCTAAAACTGCTTCCCCCTACTACAAGAAAAGCTAAATAATAATGAATCGTGTACCTAAAGATAATTAACTATTTCACCATGTAATTGAAGATTAATATACCAATAAAAAGCTAAAATTATAACATTTTTCATTTTCTGTGCCTGCCATTGAAGGCAGACACTTTTTTTGTATTTCTCTATCACTTTTTGTTGTTGTTGTTACTGTTTTATACTTTTCCTGCCCCTTATCAATAGCTTTCTCTGGGACCCATTTGTCACGAGGTGGAGTGGAAGGGGGCTGTCACGAGGCGTGGTGGGTGGAAGGGGTGACCGGACCGGAACGGAGGCAGGAGGCAGGAAGGGAGAACTCAATTGCGTAACGATCCAAAACTTTTATTCACCAAAATAAAAGTTGTCCAAAACTCTGGGACATGACAAAACAAACAGTTGTTTCTTCCAACTCAACTAAACAGGACAAGGCATAACAGAACGGACAATGTTTTAAACTAAAACAGGACAAGGCATAACAGACCGGGGAATCTGTATATATAATGAGCCAGCACCCGCAAAGCCCACAATCCAGCCTTAAATAGCAGACACGCAATTAGTTGAACTGCTTCAGCTGGTGCCCAGGGGGCGGGGCAGACCGGTCGCCAAGGCGACCATGACACCCATTATTATGAGAAGAAAAATGAAATTTATCTATCTATCTACCTACCCTGGTCGTATCCCTAGAGAGGGGTGACCGACAGCAAGACAAACACATAAAATAACAACGAAAATAAAAAAAGGGAAAAAGTAGCAAAAACACACACAAATTTTTTTGGACCATGGCCAACCCAAATGCCCAAACACCCAAACAAGTTAAGCACCTCGGCACCCAAGTTGATCATGCTTTCGTCCCTCCAGATGAAACGGGACACAAGAAAGCGGCCATGTCACTCGGGTCAGGGTGACACAACACACTCTTCCATTCAACAGCAGGGCCTGACAGCTTTAACTGGTTTACCCCTGCCGCATCATATGGGTGCCCTGCCCATCCATTAGAACACGTCTAAACATCCCACTATTCTTTTACAACACCTCTCCATTCATTCCTATCACCAACAAAAACGAAATAAAACCAAGAAAATCACAACAAAATGAGATGTGGTCCTTCTCAAATGTGCTGATTGAGTGAAAAGGTAGAAGAGATTGAGCAGGGCATTATAGCCATCTACTGTTAAGGAGTGTAATCGACTCTCTGTTTTTTCTTATTCATAGCATTTTTATTATATTAGGTTTTACCAGCTCAGTAGCCTAGATGGTAGTGTGCCCGCTTTGAGACTGGGAGGTCGCTGGTTCGCGCCTCGGCCGAGACATACCTAATTGGTATAATGGCGGCGCCCTCTGGCTGCGGCTGCATCGACTCGCTACAACGGGTCAGGTGTATCGACATTTCGTTCTGTGTACATTGTTACAAAGAATGACAATACAAAGGAAATTATTATTATTATTATTATTATTATTATATTGGGGGGGAGGAGAGTGATTCCATGCGCGTCGTCGCCGCTTTCTTTTTTTCTACGATAAAAATGGTGAAAAGGAATAATAGAGTCCAAATGCCAACCCAAACCCTCAAAAAGATGAAAAGGGAAGAGTTTATTTGAGCCTGTATAAGAATTTCCCATACTTGCAAGCGGACAAAAAATAGCTGCATGGATGATTTCAGCCAGAAGATGGCGTTAGCAAGTACATTATTTCCAATGTACAGACACCATCTTTATAGACTCAAAACACAAACAGGTAACATCCGACTTATGACCAGGATCGATTCCGACCTCCCAAAGATAAATCCATTACAATAGCACCGGTATCTAGTCACTGTGCGTAGTTGTAGATTGCTTTGCGCCTGCCAAAATGGTCTTACTTGTTCCCAGGCTGCTACGCACTCCGGTGCCAGAGATTGAATTTAAAAAATGCCCATCTGCTGGAAAAAATGAGCATCTGCTGGCCCTAATTAAATATAAGTACTGCTGGTGGTAAGCTGAGCAAGTCATAAGTCGGATGTTACTGTTTGTGCTGTAAATAAATGGATACCGGGTAATGTATGAACGCACATAATCCTACATCACATATAAGCCGAGCCTCTAAAAACGAAGGCAGATATTCATGCATCATTTTCGTATTTCACAATTTTGACTTTAATTTTATCATTGTTGTCTCTGTTTTTCACATTTCTCTCCTCTTATCAGTAACATTCTTGGGACCAATGTTCCCTCTAAGCTGCGCGCGTGCGCAATCGCGCACTGCCTGCACATTCTCAGCGCACAAGAAAATCTAGCCAGCTCACAAAATTCAGGGCTCGAATTTGCCAATTAAGAAGCAAATTAAGTCAAAGTCACAGTGCATGAAGGTAAAAATACACAGGTTCCCCTGACGCTGTTTTCTAAAAGCGGTATTTTGAAGTCAATGTCGAACGAAGTTGAAAAGTAGAGTCAGTAGAGTTTTTCGGGAACCGGTTTCTTCGGCTCGGCTCGCTAAGGAGAACCGGCTCTTTCGGGTCCCAAACGGCTCTTCAGGTTGTTTTTGCTTCTTTAATCCCTACACGTCCAAATATTATGTAAAATTGTGAACAAAATGACTTAAAGGAAGGGGGGAAATAGAAAAAAAAAGAAAAAAATACCAAAATGAAAAAGTAGTGAAAAGCTGAGAAAAAAAAGAAAAAAAGGAAGAGAAAAAAGAAGGAAAAATTCAGAAAAAAAGCCAGAAAAAAGGAAAAGAAAGAAACAAAGGAAAAGTAAATAGAGAACAAAAAGAAAAAAAGTAACAGCTAGGAAAAAATAAACACAATGACATTTTTTTAAAGGAATTAAAAAAAAATAGAAAAAAAGACAGGGAAAAAGAATACAAAGTTTGTGTTGCATTCAAATAATTTCCAATTATACCAAGTCAATCGTGTTGCCAACATTGTACTTCCACTAAAAAAATGTGATTAAATACAGTTCTGTATCTTGCAACCGACTAAATAAGCCCCCAAAAATGTTAGTCAAGTCAGGTCAAGTCATTTTTTTTGTATAGCCCTTAATCACAAAGAGTCTCAAAGGGCTGCACAGGTTATTGCACAGACTATTATTTCAGACTATTATTAGACCATCCCCTGATCTGAAACCAACATGCGTCAAAAGATACCAGGAAAAAAAAAATGAAAATCTTGTGAAAGAATTGTTGTAAAAACAAATGACATTTGTAGGCTGTAAAACCTTTGCAATAATACAATAGTCAATTCATTCAAAAAATAAATTTGCATTGCCGGAAACTCAGCAAAATGTAACTTGATGTCAAGTTTTGGACATGCTTAATAATGATTTAGTTGCCACACTTGGGATTGCCGTGGCTCGCTGTTGTTTCAAGCGTTGCCCACCGATTTTGGGTGAACGCTCAGACCTGTGGAAAATTAGAGGTAACATTGCTCGGGACCCATTAATATAGGAAGAATAGTCATTAAATCACAATAAAATGAGATGGGTTCCCTCTCATACAGAATCGGCACGGTGCCAAATGAACAGGAAGGCAGTTTGGGGGGGCATGAGTTCACAGCTCGGCTATGGGCGATTGGGTGGCTTGGGTGACTATGCCTGTCAAACACCCCCTTGTGTTCATTTTATTTTATACTTGTATGTTTCAGGCGTTTTACTACCCTCCAGATGCAGGCCTCCCATTGGGCGGCCCGGGATCCTCCAGGTTCCTTCGCCTAGAAGTCCATTACCACAACCCTCTCCTCCTATCTGGTACACTCATACCTTCACACACACATGCACGCACACTCCTCAGCAAGCAGCAGGCGAGCGTTCCAAAGAAGCTGCGGGCACATTTCCAGCAGAGCAATTCATTCTAAATGCTCCAGATGACGCTTTTCCTCTTGCCCCCCCGTCAGCGCAATGTCTACACAAGGCCATGTTTACATCATGCATTTGGTCTTTCGTGTTTGAAGACGGCTAGTGTATTCCACAGATAGTAGCATAGAGGAGATCTATGAAGTTCTATGGTTAAAATGAAGGGTACACATGATTTAATAATGTGCTGTAAGATGGTGGCAAACTCCATCAGGGTGGCCTCAACAACCGCTCCGTGGAGTGTGGAACGATGTTGACAAACAAGCAATCATTTCGTGCGGTGGAGATAATTGACTCTCTGCTCTTCCAGCGGAGGAGAATGTCAATCAGCCCAGTGAAGGACTCATTGAGTTCCCACCATGCAAACGCATCTCTAAGGTCCAATTATACCGTTACCGCATGTATTTCCTATGAAACACACAGTTCAATTTCATGCTAGTTCGTTTGAGTAATTTTAGATAAATTTTTTTCAAGTCAAGTCAAGTCATTTTTATTTGTATAGCCCTAAATCACGAAGAGTCTCAAAGGGCTTCACAGATTGTTACACTATATTACACAAACTATTTTCAACCGACAAGAGGAGTAGGTTATTCGTATGCAATGGAGTAGAAGTGAGTTTTAAGTTTAGATTTAAACATTTCCACTGAGGTTGCAGATCGAATCTCAGGGGGAAGAGCATTCCACAGCACCGGTGCCCGGATGGAGAACGCTCTCGAACCAGCAGAAGACTTCTTTGCTCTCGGGATCATCAGAAGACCAGCACTCTCAGATCGTAGGCTTCGGCCCGGGACATAGTGGCAGATCAGATCTGAAAGATAAGAGGGAGCAAGTCCATGTATGATTTTGTACAATACTAAGAGAACTTTGAAGTCACATCTTTGGCTAACTGGGAGCCAATGCAGGTTAGCCAAAATCGGTGTTATGTGATCGTACTTTTTTGTCCTGGTTAAGAGCCTCGCTGCGGCATTTTGTACTAGCTGAAGAGACTTGATTCTGGACTTCGGGAGACCGGAGAGTAGTGCATTGCAGTAATCGAGACGGGAGGTAACAAATGCATGAATTAATGTTTCCGCATCAGACTGAGACAGTATTGAACGGATTTTAGCAATGTTGCGAAGATGGAAGAAGGCAGTTCTAGTAATTTGTTTTACATGCATCTCAAAGGATAGTTCAGGGTCAAATATGACACCTAAATTTTTAACTGAGTCACTCTGTGTGATGTGACATTTGTCAATGTTCACAGCAGTTTTTGAGAATAAGTCCCGGCATTTAGAAGGACCAATGACTAACATTTCAGTCTTTTCAGAGTTAAGACGCAAGAAGTTGAGTGACATCCACTCTTTTATCTCAGTGAGACAGGCCTCCAAATTTCCACAGTTTAGTGTGGAAGATTCCTCCAACGGAAGATATAGTTGAGTGTCGTCTGCATAGCAATGGAAGCTGATATTGTACTTGCGAATAATATCACCTAACGGAAGCATGTAAATGTTGAAAAGTAGGGGGCCGAGCACTGAACCCTGCGGAACACCGCAGGTAACATTAAAGGGCTCAGATGTCGTTTCACCATATTTAACACAGTGTGTCCTATCTGAGAGGTAGGATTTGAACCACGAGAGGACAGCTCCTGAGAGACCAATCCATTTTTCCAACCGTTCTAGTAGGATATTGTGGCGCACTGTGTCAAAAGCAGCACTAAGATCCAGCAGCAGCAAAAGTGATGAAGCGCCAGAATCCATTGACATTAGGAGATCATTTGTTACCTTGATCAGAGCTGTCTCAGTAGAGTGGTTAGCCCTGAATCCTGATTGCATGGATTCAAAAAGGTTATTCTCCGATATGAAAGCATTCAGCTGCTGTGCCACTACTCTTTCGAGTACTTTAGAGAGGAAAGGTAGGTTTGACACAGGTCTGTAATTACTTAATATTTCTGGATCAAGGTTGGGTCGTTTCAGTGTGGGTTTAATAACGGCGGACTTAAAAGCTGCTGGAACTACACCTGAGGAGAGTGATGTATTTATAATATTTAGAACTGAAGGCCCAAGGACGCTAAAAAGACTTTTAATAAGTGAACCTGGGAGCGGGTCGAACTGGCAAGTTGTCGGTTTGGCCGCATTCACCACTTGTTTGAGATCATCAAGTGACAGTTCACTAAAACCGGCCATTTTCCCAGGGCAGCCACCCTGTCGTGCATCTGTAAATTTCAGTCCTTTAATACGTGTGGTACTAACAATATCTTTTGCAATTTCTTCCTGTATGCATTGAATCTTCTTAGTGAAGAAGACCATTAAGTCCTGAGCAGAGTGTGTCGAACTGTCTGCGATAGGCTGTTGCCTTGTAAGCGATGCTACAGTGTCAAAAAGGGCTTTGGGGTTGTTCTTTTGAGACGCAATCACCTTCGAAAGGTAGGCCGATTTTGCAGAGGCAAGGGCCGCTTTATACTTTAACAAGCTGTCACACCAGGTTTGATGGAAAACCTCAAGCTTGGTAGCGCGCCATTTTCTCTCCCATTTCCTGCATTCTTTTTTAAGGGTTCTAGTTTCCTCAGTAAACCAAGGTGTGCGTCTTTTAGGACGTGATTTTAGTTTTATGGGCGCTATTGAATCCAGCACACTAGTCAGGGTGGTATTGAACTCATTCATGAGTGAGTCAATCGAGCCATTGTATTTAGGAAATACATAAGATAAATAAGTGCTCAGTTCAGGATGACGACAGCCCAAATTCAAAGAAATATACTATGTTAAATAAGAAGAAAAAAAAGAGTTATTTGCAGTGCATTTAGTTTTCCAATGTTTTAATTGCGCAACACTAGATGTAAATGCTAGTTGTCAATGCTAAAGGCTAATGCTAGTACATCTAGTAACAGCATTTCTGGTGTCAGCTGCTCAAGCAAAGCCAGTTGCTAATGTTGTGTTAGACGCAGCTAGCGCCCTCCTAAAGCATTCACAATACAGATACTTAAGCTAACGGCTAAAACTAAATCTGTTTTCACCACTTTAAGTAATTATTTTAGTGGTGGATAATTTCCCAAAATGTTTTAATCCGTTCGATTTATCCTAGAAGGTGTCTCAGCGATGATAGTCGCTAGTAATAAATGCTAGTTGTCAATGCCAAAGGCTAATGCTAGTGCATCTAGTTACAGCATTTCTGGTGTCAGCTGCTCAAGCAAAGCCAGTTGCTAATGTTGTGTCAGTCGCAGAAAGCGCCCTCCTAAGGCAATCACAATACAGATACTTAAGCTAACGGCTAAAACTAAATCTGTTTTTACTACTTTAAGTAATTATTTTAGTTGTGGACAATTTCCCAAAATGTTTTAATCCATTCGATTTATCCTAGAAGGTGTTGTCAGCGATGATAGTCGCTAGTAATAAATGCTAGTTGTCAATGCTAAAGGCTAATGCTAGTACATCTAGTTACAACATCTGTGGTGTCAGCTGCTCAAGCAAAGCCAGTTGCTAATGTTGTGTTAGACGCAGCTACCGCCCTCCTAAAGCATTCACAATACAGATACTTAAGCTAACAGCTAATGCTAAATCTGTCTTCACTACTTTAAGTAATTATTTTAGTGGTGTATTATATGTGTTCATTTTCAATTTCCCAAAATGTTTCAATCCATTCGATTTATTCTAGAACGTGTCTCAGCGATGATAGTCGCCAGTATTCAGGGACCATTAGTAGCCTAATGTTTTTATAGAATGGAATAGAATAGAATAGAATAGAATAGAATAGAATAGAATAGACCTTTATTATCATTGTTACAAAATGGGTTGAACATATTTTGACAACGAAATTGGACGTGGCACTCCAGTTACACATTTATCTTAACAAAAGTTGGTGTACAAAGAAAAAAATTGAGGCAATTTCCTTTTATTGGTAAAATGGCGGCGCCCTCTGTTGGCTGCGGCTGCATCGGCTCGCTACAACGGTTCAGGTGTATCGACATTTCGTTCTGTGTACATTGTTACAAAGAATGACAATACAAAGGAAATTATTATTATTATTATTATTATTTATTCACTCAACTGAAATATTTCTTAAAACATCATTGATGTGAGGCCCTTGTGTACTAACGTCACCATCAGGGGGCGCCAGGGTTATTTTTTACCTGATTAGGCAGAACTGGTGCTCATTAGAACTCTAGTGTATATAAGGACAGGTCTGACTAACTTTTAACGTCGATCTCCAAAAAGCTTTTAACGCCTTCTATATTAAGTAATAATAGTAATAATAATAATAATACATTCTACTTCAAAGCGCCTTTCAGACCACCCAAGGTCACTGTGCACAGAGTACAAAACAACAATGTAGCAAGAATAAAAAAAGAATAAAACAAGCAAGTAATACATAGCAGATAAAAACACAGTAGAGTTAAAGGGAGGTAGATGATTATGAAAAGGCAAGTCTGAAGAGGTGGTTTTGAGTCCAGATTTGAAGGTGGACAGTGTGGTGGAATTCCGGAGGTTAGGCAACAATGATTTACAGAGTAGTAAGACTTTGCGTTTATTCAGCCTTCCCTTTATGGACTGTTTTGTTACTCGTTATTCCGTTCCCTTTATCTACGGAGCACCTTTTGTTACATCCCTTGACCCCATTAAAGACTGTCAAACTGACACGTGTTTCCACATTTGGATACTCTCCGCCAATTGGATTGAAAAATAATAAGTGATAAATACATGATACAAGAATCCCTCAAAATCATCTCAGGGGCCATAGAAAAGCTTGTGTCACATTTGGTCTGTGGCTATTTGACAGTCATTTTATTATACTGGGCTTGACTGCCCACCAGTGTTGTGAAGCAGAATTTGAAATGATGTCGTTGTCTTCAACGCTCCGACCCGGTCAAAGACATCCGGCCACTCCTTCCTGAACGTCCTTCAAATAACCCACAAGAGACAAAAAACAACCATCTTAAATCATTCGCCTGTGCACCGCTTAAGAAATTCAAAGCATATTGACAATGCGACCGTGTTTGCGGGCAGGCAAACGTGACTCATCGGGGATCAGGTTGCACTACACCCCAAGTCTGAGGCGCTACGATGCAGGCATCATGGAGCTGGGCTTGGTCTACACGCCCATCATGGCCGTCCCGCCCGGGCAACACGCCTTCCACCTCAGCGGCTACTGCACCTCCGAGTGTACGCGCACTGTAAGCTTGATTCGATCGTTTTTCAAAGAAATCTTTAAGCAGGGTGTCAATTATACTGCCCGCGGGCCTGGTCAGGCCCCACATCAGATTTCATATGGCCTGCGAGACATATCTGAGAGAAGCACAAGAGAAAAATGAGCGACATCACATCAAACAATGACCTAAAGTGAAATAAGCCCACTGAATGTCACCAAAGCCAGGCACCACCCCCAGAGCAAATCATTCACTCTAGCTGTATTTGCTGACGAGTACTACTACCGTTAAATTTGGACTATGGAGCGCACCTGATTATAAGCCGCATGCACTACATTTTACGGGCATTATTGGTTTTGTCCTTACACAGGCCGCACCTGTATTTGCCTGGCATGTGCCTACAATAAAGTCAAAAGCTTATCCCAAGTTTGGCTAAGTGCTGCGTTTGTAAATATAAATATAGTATAATCCATATACCACAATCGGCAACATGAACGGAATATGATACCTGTAATTAGAATTGAATGCAGACCTTTAAAGTCCGGGTCCCGTTGAAAGTAATCCAATGAAAAAAATCTATATTTCCAAAGTTAAAGGTGGGAAAAATATATACCGGTATCCACTATGGTCCGCTGCAACAACAAAGAGATTTAACTCAGCTTCACCCCACTTTCCGTCAGCCCGCGTTTGCTCCGCCCCTTCTTTTTGATTTGCTCGTAGAAAACATATCACAATAAGTCTCTGAAATAAATACATTACAAAAATATACAGTTGCAAATACATATTATACATGGTTACACATATTTACAAAGAAAGACGGTACACCGAGAAAGTTTTCAAAGCTTTGATAATAATAATATAATTTTCATCCCAAACTGTCCCTGTGAAAGGTACCAACGCGCTACTAATAACACGCTCGCAACGCATCATGCATATATGTTTAAAAAAGCCATACCGCAAATGCAAAATTCACGGTTAACCGTCCTCATCTTTCTTCTTATAACTGCTGCCATCAAGGGCGACTTTCTCATTATCGGAAAGAACCTTTGTCAGACTGACAATTCGTACGCTAACTAAGAGGATGCCGAGGTTATTCCACTGGTCTAAATCTTACCTTTTGTTCTCGAGTGCCGCTGGTGGCAGTTAGAAAAATTACATAAATTGGCCGCTTCGCTGAATAAGCCGCAGGGCTGAACATTTGGGGAAAAGAAGTAGCGGCTTACAGTCCGGAATTTATGGTATTTATCAATCAGAGAATATTTGAGAAAACAAAAGATCGTAATATTATTTGACTCAAAAAAGACCAGAGTTTGACACCCGTGCTTTGACCTATTCACTGCTGATGACATTTTAAGCCGACAGCGACAGTAAATGAATCAATCAAAATCTGGTACAGCCGTCAATTGCAATCCATGAGATTGAAATCTATTGGGTTTTTTTCAGGCTTTGCCCAAGGGCGGCATCTTTATATTTGCATCCCAGCTGCACACGCACTTGGCGGGCCGTGGGGTGCGCACCGTGCTGGTGAGGAAGGGCCACGAGATGGAGGTTGTGCAGGAGGACCAACACTTCAGCACACACTACCAGGTGAGCCATAAACAACTCCTGTACTTGTGACGCACTCCAGCCTGGGTGAATAGCATTAAGTCTTGCAGGGAAATGTATCGTGAATTCCGGACTATGGAGCGGAACTAGTATATTTTTAAAGAATAAAACATTTTGTACATACAGTACATAAGCCGCACCTGACTATAAGCCGCATGTGCCCACATTGAAACATGATACCACATATCATTGGAAAGCGTATACTCTAAGGATTCAAGGTACAATGATCATTTTAAAATATTCTCATCAGAGAAACATCACAATCAGTCTGAAACAATATACCTTAAAATCCGGACTATGGAGCGCACCTGATTATAAGCCGCACCCACCACATTTTAAGAGGATAACCGCTTTTGTACTTACACAAGCCGCACCTGTATATAAGCCGCATGCGCCCACTTTAAAACATGTAACACAATCACAAAATTAACCCGAACCCAACTTTGAGTCCCGCAACTGTAACTGAATATAAAGTACACAGTCCAAAATCCACAGCCGGCAAATTGAACGGAAAATGATACCGGTACTTAAGGTTTGATGCAGACCTGCAGAGTCCGGGTACCCGTTGAAACTAATCCAAAAAAAAAGTCTATATTTCCAAAGGTAAGGGTGGGAAAAATATATTTCCACTATTGTCCGCCGCGACATCAGGTCTCACTCACCTTTACCCCACTTCCCGTCAGCCCGCGTTTGCTCCGCCCCTCTTTTTTAATTCGCAAAACATATCAGAATAAGTGTCTCAAATAAATACATTACAAAAATATACAGTTGCAAATACATATTATACATGGTTACACATATTTACAAAGAAAGACGGTACACCGAGAGCGTTTTCAAAGCTTTAATAATAATATTATAACTTTCATCCCAAACCGTGCTTGTGAAGGGTAGCAAAACGCTACTAGGAACATGCTCGCAACACATTTAACAGCTTTGTTAAAAAAACATACCGTACTTGTAGTCATCACAGTAAATCATCCTCATCTTCTTCCTTATAACTGACGTCATCAAAGTCGTCTTCCCCAGTATGGGAAAGAGGCTTTGTCAAATAGACGTCGTTCCACACTCCCTTATTAAAAAAACCGCTAGCAACATGCTCACAAAGTGATGTTTGCGTACAGTAGCTCTGTTTCCTTCTTTATCGGACTGCTCGTTTGCTTTTAGCTTGAAAGCTACGTCATGTGTCTTTCTTTTAGTAATTTGCATGATGAGGATATGTCTACGCTAGTTTAATTTGTGCACAAGCTAAGAAGTTGCAGTCTTCCTCGGCGCATATATTCCACCGGTCTAAATCTTACCTTTTGTACTCGAGCACCGCTGGCGGCTGTTAGAAAAATTATATAAATTAAATCACTGAATAAGCCGCAGGGTTGAACGTTTGGGAAAAAAGTAGCGGCTTATAGTCCGGAATTTACAGTAACCGAAAACCATAAAGCTGGCATAACTCACCACTACGTCCCCTGTCAGTCTTCAACTTCTTCGAATGTCTGCAAAAGCTTCATTCGATCAAGAACAATTCATAGAATCCAAGCGTGTAAAATATGTACTCCAAAACACACGATGATGCTGACAGATAAATAGTGATATGCCTTCTGTTTCGTTGGACGTTGCGTCTTCTTATCTGTTCGTTTCACCACATTATTTACGTTTACAAATGAAAAGACTCGTAAAATTATTCCCAATGCGGTAGTTAGCACTCACTTTCGATTTGACACCTTCTCCATAAGGAGGGTCTGTTCATGGTTGTTTTATTCATGCACAAAGCGCAGTCTACACGTATATTTAACTGGTCTCACTCTCACCTTTATTCCTCAGGCGCCCCTGGTGGCTGTAAAAAATGCATAGATTAGCCGCATCATTGCATAAGCCGCAGGGTTGAAAGCTTGTGATAAAAGTCACGGCTTATAGTCCAAAATTTGTGGTCATTATATTATTTCCTGGTGGTATGTCAGATGCCTGACTCCTGAATTCTTACTGATACTCCCAAAAAACACTACTACTTTCACCATTTTCATCCTAGAACAAAAGAAAAACACTGAGGAAGCACGTAAAATCATTTGTAGCACACTCAATACATGGAAGTTTCAAATTTTTACTTTACATTAACAAATTCCACTGCACAAGATATTTTTAATGAATAACAAAACGCATCTATTTTTTGGCAAAATCATTGATTTTGTGGCGTTCATTTTTGACACAACTACATAACCAAGCATGGATCCCTATTCCTATTCTTTTTTTCTTTTAGACTATCCGAGTTCTAAGAAAGATGGTCAACGTTTTACCCGTGAGTATAAATATTTGCTTTAAAAATCCTGCAGCTATTCAGCATCTTAAAAAAAAACAACAACAAAAAATGTTACATTTTTTCACTCGAATATTTACAAACAATTATTATTTTTTTTATCATGTTTTCTGTTGCATTAAACACTAATGAAAAATAAATATTGTGTTTTTCTTTATACAGGGTGATGTCCTCATAACAAAGTGTACTTATAACACAGAAGATAGAAACAAGCCCACAGTGGTGAGAAGCAATTATACACATACATTTATTTCATATGTCACAGTCTAATGAGTTTGAAATCAACCCTGTAATCCTATCTACCTTAAAAATTGCAGTATCTTATCTTTGTTAGTAATCGGGTAAATATATTATATAATATGCAACTGTATATGTGATTTACAGTGCTGTAGATTTATTCAATATATGAATAAAGATATATGTGATGGACTAAAATAATGTTTTTCTTTGACAGGAGGGAATATTTAGTTTTCCACAAACTATCTTCCAACTGAGTCATTACAGGACAACAAGGGTCAATTATTGAAAAATAACCCAAAAACTATAGACTGAGGGGTGGATATGTTAACGGTAAACCCAAAATTTGACAGTATTTACCTTATTTATACATAATCTACATGACAAAAGACAAAACATCATTGTTTTGATACAGTAGCTCCATTATTGTGGTTACGCCATGTTGCAATAAAAGTAAATGTTTAAATTATTAAAAAATATATTTTTAATTCAAACAAATCTCAATCGTATGCGTTCACATTTTTAAGACTTTGGAAAATTGGATTTAAGACATTTTAATGCCTATTAACGCATATTTTTTAGAATAATTGAATACCTTTTAAGACTTTTCAAATATCCATGGGAACACTCATTATACTCCACAAAGAAAACAGTATTTATGATATATTTTTTCATATACAAGGTGCACTGGACCATAAGGCGCACATATATTAAAACTACAGTAAAAGCTAGGGTTCCATAAAAAAATCGATACATTTTAATTAAGAACATAAATCAACATTTGAAATCTTGTTTCACCACAAAAATTATTTTAGCATCGAACAATTAACATGTTAACCAAAAGAGGCCACTCAAAGACCGTTCAATATGCTTGTCAAAAGCAGAGCAGTTACTGTTGTGGATTAACTGCAAGTCGGCTTGATGGAAAACATCTGGATGTTATGAAACAATGTGAATACAGGAAATACCATGGGGTTGACTGAGCCAAGTCGGGGCGGGAAAGACACTGTCGGTTCGAAAAAAACACGTCACCGTTGACCGATGTTTTTGATCACAGTATAAAAACCCAGCGTCTGAGGAACGTGGATAAAAGTATGGATGAAATAAACAACGTTCCCTGTCAGTCATATCCCGGCTCTGTTTATGTTTTGGGGAGACGCCCAACGACGTCCTTACCAAAATTACCATATACAGTGTAATTTAAACTATGCATTTTCAATTTTATCCAATGTGTTTTCAAGGTATATAAGGCGCACCAGGTTATGAGGCGCACTTTCAAATATCTGGGTGATTATGTTTTTTTTTTGTGTCCCTAATAGTCCGGTATGTCCAAATGGTAGCCCTTTCCGCCAATCAGTAACAGATAGTGGCTCTCAGCTTTAAAAAGGGTTGTGACCTCTTTGCTAAAGAATCTTTTTATTTAAATTTTTGTTGAGTTTTGCTGTAATTTCGACTATTGCATAATCAAGCAATGACAGATCATTTTATTTTATATAAAAAAAATGTCTGTGTCCTTAGGGCGGTTTTGGCATCATGGAAGAAATGTGTGTCAACTATGTCCACTACTACCCACGCACTCAGCTGGAACTTTGCAAGAGTCACGTGGACCTGGATCACCTCCAAAAATACTTCAGTTTCATTAACCGGTATGTGTGTGTGATCATCCACCCATCAATACTTACATAGAAGTCAAATTTTGCCGTTATTGTCAGATTCCAAGGCCAGGATCAGTGCGTTTGTAGCAACGACGGTGTGACGGAGCAGTACTCCAGACTGCAGTGGGACGGCTTCGCCACACAAGTGCTGGACTCGCTTTATAACACGGCACCTATCTCCATGCACTGCAACCAATCCACTGCACGTCTCTTCCCTGTGAGTCTCAAAAGACACTCATTAACATTAGTGATGTGCAGTCAGGGGAGGCTGTTCCATCATGGAAAAATAATGATAATATTTCTATCTATCTATCTATCTATCTATCTATCTATCTATCTACCTTGGTTATATCCCTCAAGAGGGGTGACCGATAGCAAGTCAAACACATACAATAACAAATAAAATAAAAAGGGGAAAAAAAATAGCACAAAACACACACAAAGATTTTAGGACTATGGCCAACCCAAAATGCCCAAACACACAAGCAAGTTAGGCACCTCTGCACCTAAGTTGGTCATGCTTTCGTCCATCCAGATGAAACGGGACACAAGAAAGCGGCCATGTCACTCGGGTCAGGGTGACACAACACACTCTTTTGTTCAACAGCAGGGCCTGACAGCTTTCACTGGTTTACCCCTGCTGCATCATACAGGTGCCCTGCCCATCCCTTAAAACGCGTCTAAACATCCTACTATCCTTTAACAACACCTCTCCACTCTTTCCTACCACCAACAAGAGCTTTAGCTTCCACTATATTTAAACCTCTTTCCTGCAGTGCACCCATAACATCATCCATCCACGTCAATCGCGGCCTTCCTCTTGGTCTCCTTCCATTGACTTCTGCTCTGTAGATCCTCTTCAACATTCGCTCCTCATCCATCCTCTCCATGTGTCCAAACCAACCGAGTACTCTCTTATTCACATGCTTGCTCAGTTCCGCTACTACTCCAGTTCTGTCTCTCACAGTTTCATTTCTCAATCTATCCAATCTTGTCACTCCTAACATACTCCTCAAACACTTCATCTCAAATACATTTAATGATAATATCAATAATAGTAATAATAATAAATTCTACTTCAAAGCACCTTTCAGGACACCGAAGATTGCTGTACGCAGAATACCAAACAACAATAAAGCAAGAATAAAACAAGAATAAAACAAGCAAGTAATACATAGTAATAAAAAAGTAGAGTTAAAGGCGGCGGTATGTGAGGCAGATGATCATGAAAAGGGAAGTCTGAAAAGGTGAGTTTTGAGTCCAGGTTTGAAGTTGGACAGGGTGGCGGATTTCCAGAGGTCAGGCGGCAATGAGTTCCAAAACTGGGGGGCAGAGCAGCTGAAAGCTTTGCTCCCCATGGAGCTGAGTGGGATGGCGTGGGAGTGTGAAGGAGGTCGGAGATGTCGAGAGGGGCAACGTTATTAATTGAATAATAATTCAAATGTTGATACAGTAGGTATTCAGTGTTAAAGTTCTTCGCCATTTTTTGTAAATCACTGAATTTTCACATTGTATTATGATTATTGATGCAGTTAATCTGTAATGTATTATTGCTGAACATCAGCAAATGCAAAGTGAGGCATGCAATTCTCTTGCCTCATGGCAGAGGGTGATAGTGAAACCAAGTATTCTGACTTGGTGCACACCTCAGCCCCAAAGAATAGTATTAGTGATGGTATTATCAGGTTGACAGCAAAACAAGCCATCCAGTATTTTATTTTGTTGCAGGACTTTTTTAATAATGTAGGATTTTACAGATGATCTATTGATGCATTTATTCAAAAGGAGCAGTATGCGATGTACTACTGTGCTGAGCGTCTACAGATGAAGAGTGAGGCGCACAAGAGGGGGATAATAAGACTAAGAACTCTGATTTGGCGCACACCTCAGCCCCAAACAATAAAAATAGTATTACTATCAGTTAGCTAATGGCAAGTCAGGACATTCAGTATTTCATTTCTGTTGCATGGATTTTTTTTCATAATGGAAGATTATCTATATATTGATGCTGTTTTTCCTTTCTCTTCCAAAAGGAGCAGTGCATTTATAAGACAATAAATGTGATATATTTTTTTTCTATGCCACAGTTCATATATTCTCTTTCTCTGGCAATCAAATGACGCATTAGATGTCATTTTTTGTGAATCTGACTGTGCTTCATCAGACATGAACCTAACGGCACATCACTGATTAACCTAAACAATATTTTCAATTTCGGTTTCCATCATACAAAGTAAAAGCATACAACAATGAAATACGACTGGTCCTAAGATTGAGCCTTGGGGAACCCCATATGTATTTGCGGAAGACATCATGAGAACATACACATCTTTATCTTATCTTTTATTATGTCACTTTTTTTTCCAGGGAAAATGGTCCAAACAAACTTTACCAGTGGTAACCTCCACTCTCAAGAAGTCTCCTTACCCATGTGAACTTGGCAGGCACTCCAGCAGTGGCCCTGATGTACCTCCAATCTGAGAAAAGAAGGACGGCCCCCTACACCTGCCCAGGGCAGTTATCATGTTCGAAATCAATTTGGAGCACTATGCTATGTTAAAAAAAAGAAATCTAAGTTTGTTTAATTTTCAAACATATATTTTCATGGCAGTGATGTGTGTTGCTTAATCTTTACTTTTATACAATATCAAAGTTGTTTCACATATTCCAAAGCATGAATATATTTAAGGTTATAAATAAACATTAAAAGAAAAAAAGGAAACTGCTGCGTTTTGATGTATTGTATTTCTATTATCCATAGCACAATGAAATTCATAAAATTTAAAAACTAAATACCCAGAGTGAAAATGTGTAATATTTGACTCCTAGATGTTAAAAACAAGTGTTAAAAAGCACAAAGATGAATACAAACTACGGAGTGTCAAAGTGACCCAAAAGCACCATTTTTATTTTCTTTCGCCCAGCCTTTTGCAAGAATTATCTTGTTTGTTTTAGGTACCCGTAGCAGCAAGATGACAGACAATGATACCAGAATCCTCTAATGTTATGTAAAATTAAGGCAAAATTCTTTTTCATTTTCCACAATAGCATTGTTCATGTCTTTTTCCTTGTTTTATATTTATTTTACACAATGCATGTCAGTGTATATTATTTGTGAGTGTGGAAACACCATTTAT
Source organism: Urocampus carinirostris (assembly GCF_059441175.1). NCBI lineage: Eukaryota > Metazoa > Chordata > Actinopteri > Syngnathiformes > Syngnathidae > Urocampus > Urocampus carinirostris. The sequence goes on from NC_142364.1 coordinate 17,473,670, forward strand.
GACAATTTTTTTGACTTCCAACAACAATTTATTCATACAGATAGGTTTTTCATTTAGTAAGGGCTTAATTAGTTTTAAAAGAGTAAAAAAGTTATGACAAAAGTTTTTGACTACATGTGATATTTTGAGCGGGACAAATGCAGTTTCCCCCAAAAACTCACAAGTCATGTCACGGTTGCCATGGCGCACAATTGGCCCCGCCCATGTGGTGCCAGCTGCGGCTTGTTGACGGATTGGCTTTCCTTCTATTCAAGCTCAGTGCTCTCACTCGCCTTTTGTCAGTCCGTCAACGGACCTCTGCCCCGCAAGACGTGGGTTTTGACTTGGCCCTATTTCCTGTTGGTATTTCCTGTCCGGTATTGTTCCTGTTTATTTTGTCCTGTTTAATATCCGTTTCCAGTCTCGTTCTCGACTAGTTTGTCCCGTTTAATTTTGATATCAAACCTGTCTGTCCCGTCCTGTATCGACCCCTTCTGTACGATATCTGCTCGGGGAATTGGTATCAATCTCGTCGCCCCCTGGCTTCCTATCATTCCACGCCAGACTGCTGCCTAACATGCATGACTCCCCATTTCCCGTAAAATAAAAGGCTTGTGTGAGAAACGTCACACATTTGGGTCCTGTTTCGGTTCCTGTCAGTGGTTTGCTGGTAAAACTATTATTTGGGCTCTGGCGCCAACAGCTGGTGTAGTGGTATTAGCCCTCAACTTTTTTTTTTACTTTGCATACAAATAACTCCATGACAATGAAGAGAAACATACAATGCATTGAAAAACAACAGGTTTATGATGTGTGTATAGTATGTGGTTGGCTCTTAAATGCACTAAGATATAAATTACAGCACAATACCATTTTGAACATGTACATGTTTACAAAAGCTGGGGAAAATTTGAGCTGTTTACTTTCCAATGCTTTCTTTTATTGAAAATATTTTTGAAAAATCTACATAATCTGTACATGCAGGCTTAATAATACACCTTTTCCCTTTTAACGTTCACATTAAGGCAGGGTCCTCACACTATTATTTCATGGGCCACAATTGGCCCCCAAACCTCAAGTTTGAGAACGCTGCTTTAAGCCTTTCCCTTGACGACTACCGGGCATTTTACAAAAGGGTTTGTACGGGTGCTTGAAGTCCTAGGAAAAATGTTGAATATTAATATTGTGTTTTCAAAGATTGAAAGGTGCTTACAATTTTGGTGACGGCTTGTAAATGCTTTCAATTGTTGCCATGTTTGCCAACAAGTCTGCTTGAAAATGTCACGGACACTGCTCTCTGGTAGCTTCGCTTTGCCATTGCATTTCTTCTTCTCTCGTTATTAACAGTAGCTGGCATTAGTTAGTACAGTGTTGTCCTATGAAGTGTCTCAAAAACAAATACATTTGCAATTTACTCAAGATCTAAAAAACTTATGTCCTGATAAATGCACACGCAAAATAAAAATTCAAATATGTAAATCCCAGATATAATTGGAGCTCTGCAAAATACATGATTCACACTCAATTTCATTTATTTAAATGGTACTGGAGGAATTGGTAAATTGGCTTTGAAAGTCCTTGAAAATTGCTTGAATTTGGCTATGGAAAAGGTATAAACGAACCCTGTATTTTAGGGGTCTCCAACGTGGTACCTGAGGTGAAAAAATCTCACTAGTGCTGGGTCATTGTGATTTTCCAGTAAAATTATATTTCTTTAGTAGTTGACATAGTCTTCTTAACCCTAGTTCCAATTATTTACCTGGTAATAACATAGTAATAACATTGTAATAACACAATAAGTTATTTTAGAAATCTATATTGAACTGAGGGCCTTTTGGGCTAATTAGTATAAAATAAATAGTAGCTCTCAGCTTGATAAACCCTTGCTGTGTATGAATATTTCTTCTCAATGTCAGTGAAATCGGAGTGAGGATTTTTCTCTTTCTCTTTCCATGACGTCACGATTCTCATTATAGACATCAGTCATCGGTAATGCGAGTTGAAGTGCCTGCAGGGATTGTGATGTGTCACTGGAGATTGTAATACCATAAGAAAGCACAAAATGAGCCCGAAACAAGGTTACGTTCAACCGTTTTGAAGTATCCGGGCGCAAGGAGAAAAACCAACACTTGACTGAGAACAGAGATCGCCCTCAACTTCTAAATTGAAAATGTAAAGCAACAAGCTGTCCGACTTTTAGCTTCGTGATTGAATTTGGAAGAGAGGGCTACATCTTGCAATGGCTTCTTTTTATTCAATTAGTAGATGCCGCCAACAAAGCAGTAGTATTGAGCTATTACGCAAAATTCAGCTCTTATTAGTGTCTCAAGAAATGCATGGTCCCAGTTGACTTTTCCAGTGTTTACCGCACTGTCTTAAGATCTTAAAACAATTCATTTTAAACGTCTTCAAAAAAATCAGTGGTTCTCAAATGAGTACTGTACTTAAAAGTCAGTGGGTATAATTTGATCATCAGATGTCACTGTATTGTGTCATCCAACCAAAAACAACTGCTAACAAGCACAAAGAAGAATACAAACTACCGAGACTCAAAGTGACTAAAAAGCACGATTTTTCTTGACCTTTTTTTTCGTGTAGCCTTTTGCAATTTTTAGCAGCAAGATGGCAATTTTTTCAGCTCCCATTATGTGAGTCTTTCGATATTTAAAATAAATGTACATTTTCAACTTAGGGGCATGGCTAAAAATGCATGTTTATATGATAGTTCATGTATGTTTGACTATTATACAATCAACATTTTCTTTACCACTAGGAGGCGTCCCTCTAAAGCCAGTTCAAAGTGTATTTTTTGATGGTAAACTATAGAAAGGTTCCATCAATGCAAAGACAGAGCATTTGTTTCCAGTTCCCAACACTGCAAAAAAAGTCAAATTTGCACAAAATGTGATCATTTTTAGCATTATTAATTGTTTTGGGATACCGTAGTGAATTTTTTTGTAAAAACAAGAAAAGATACATCAGCAAATTGATTATGCGCACTTTAGGGATTATTTTCCTTTAAAAAAATAATTAAAATTATTTTACTAGGAAAATAAGCAAAAACAATGCTACATAAGTTTTTTTAATATGTGTATGTATATGACTTATTGACACACACAAAAAAAAATTATATGTCGAAGTCTCCTTGGGCAAGACACTGAATCCCTAATGCCCCCAATAAGCAGGTAGGCGCCTTGCATGGCTGACTCCCTATTGGTGTGTGAGTGTGTGTGTGTGAATGGGTAAGTGTGAAGCACATTGTAAAGCAGTTACAATTGGAAGGTCTTCATACTTGAAAAGCACTATATAAATGCAGACCATTTACTTAAAAAAGCCAGACTAATTGTTAGCTATATTTGAGGATTATTCTTGTTTTTTATATTTAACTTTTTTTTACTAGTTCAAACAATTCTGTTAAGTATGTTCTTTTATTAGAAATGTGTTTCACACATTAAATATAGAAAAGGTAAAAGGAAAGAACACTTGCAAATGAGTGTTTTATTTTGTTGAAAAATAAAGTAAAATAATACAATATCAGAAAAGCAATTTAAAAAAAGAGAAAAGAAAAAAATAAAGAGAATCCAATTTTTGGGGGGCCGTAAATGTCAAAGACTTTACCTTACAGTTTGCACCATTGTTTCATTAATCAACTTTGAGACATCCCCCTCTGCCTCCCCAAGCGGGACTCCCCAGGTTTGAAAAAACTCATTTATGTCTGCGCACAAGGAAAACTTCTCATTGACATATTACCCGTTTGATATGTCCAAAAAAAAACAAACCCAAATGAAGAAACAATGTCAGAGGACGTGTATTGAATCCTATGCTTTAATTCAACTATTTTTAGTGATAGAATTGTATTCTGTTTCCACAACTGTGTGAAGGTTGATCCAAAGTCATCTCTCATTTGTGAAACAAAGGACATTCAGGGTTTGCATTGGAAACCCTCCCCATAGGAGACCAAAAAGAGTAGTGTGAGCTTGGCTGCTCCATACCCCTAAAGTTCAGTTCTGAATGAGCACGCGGCCAGACGAGTTCTGATCCAGCAAGCCCTGCTTAGCCAGCACCCGCCTAAGTTCTGTCTGATCCAGCGACCTCAAAGATCTAACCTGCACGTTCCTTCACTATTAGGCCTAAATGTAGCGTAGTGATGCTAACCTGGCAGAAAGCGCCTCTCGAAACCAAGTAAGGACCCACCTTACTTCGGCTTCGAAGCACAGCATCCAGTGATTCTGGTCCCGACCGGGCCTCCAAGCTTGAGGACACCGCACTGCAGACCTACTGAACCGGGCTCGAACCATCACCACATCAACGCACTGAAACCAAACTTCATCCAAATGGTTCCAGGTATGGATATGTGTAAATAAAGAGGAATTTCATCAAATTACAATCACGTCCAACTGCCTAAAGTTCAATCTAGCTTAAAATTAAGCTAACTATGTTGTTTTTCTATCCTAATGGTGACAGCCAAGCGCTTAGCCCAGCTTTGTATTTTTTCATATTTGTGTTCTATTCAAACTTCCTTTGTAGATGATTCGTAAATAAAAAAAGTGTGTGTCTTGATTAAAGTATGTTAAACTTTCAAAAACGGTGAAAATAATTCACCTAAAAACGTATAAAGTTCTTCTATCCGATTTCCAGGGTTGGGTAGGGTTACTTTAACTGGATTACTTTCCATTACTTTTGGATTACTCCAATACCAAATATGCTAATAAAATACAAAAGAAACTAAATATGAATAAAATGATGACTCACAACGCGTGGTAAGCTTTCTCTCCTGGCTTTGATCTCTTTGATCTCCGGCAAAACTAACATAAAATGCCACAGAAACAAAATGAAAATAAATCCAAACAGCTTGCCAACATTTTTGCCGTTCCATGTATTCCGTTACTCTGCAAGCCTGCACAAAATGTAGTCATTTTATTCATATTTCGTTTCTTTTGTCTTTTATTAGCATATTTGGTATTGGAGTAATCCAAAAGTAATTGAAAGTAATCCAGTTAAAGTAACCCTAACCAACCCTGACGATTTCCTGATCTTAAAACGTATGTGGGCCGAGACGGGTTTAAAAGACTAAACTAGCCTCTTCAATTTAATCGATCAATCGACTATTTTTTTTCAAATAATTTATTGACAAAATTCATGCACTCCTAATTTGATCACTCTAAACCAATTCCATCAAGTTGCAGGTTTATTGATTTTGAAATATTATTCCCAATAATTTAATAAGTAACCCGCTTTTTAACCACAGAGGGCACACAGAGGACCATCGGCGCTACTCCCTCCCCAACAAATGTCGGAGGCTTTCTGTTTAAGTGATCGCCGAATCCATCACACCCGCATCTGCTCGAAAAAAGTTCAATTTCCTGAGACGAATGAAAGCAGCGTTTTGCCTCCGGCAACATCAATGGTAGATGCCCTTCACGCGCTTGTTTTCGGGGTCAAACGCGGATCGGAGGTGGGCCGTAGCTTTGTACGTCACTCCCATCCTCTCGAGAGTGAACTCGCCACTTTTGATGAAATCGGCGCTCACCTTAAGACATAAACAGGAATCAAGAATTGTTTTCCTCGTCGTTAAAAAAGCCTAATTACCGTTCCTCCGTCGGGATGTCGGACGTATCCGTAACCGATGGTCTTGTCGATGTAGAATCCGTAATCGGCGCGGCGCAGGTGACCAACAGGGACGCCGTTCCGGAAAATCGCCTCTAGGCCGAACATTGGTACTTTTCTGCATTTGGGGAAAAAAAAGGAAAATAATTATTCCTTGGTTGTCTGTACAAAAAAAACAAGATTGTGAGTGAAAAACGAGGTTTATTTGTTTGGAGGACCAGTCCTGCCATCTGTAAAACTAGAAAATACCAAAATATATGACAAATAGTAGTTTATTCATATATTTATCAATCCATCCATTATATGCACTGCTTATCCCCAGTAGGGTCGCGGGGGTGCTGGAGCCCATCCCAGCTATCTTCGGGGGACACCCTGAACTGGTTGCCAGGAAGTAAAGCTTGGGATTTAGAGGTTTCAGGTTCGATTCCCGGCTCCTCCGTATTATATGTCGAAGTGTCCTTGGGCAAGACACTGAATCGCTAATGCCCCGGATAAGCAGTTAGTTTCCTTGAATGGCTGACACCGCTATCGGTCTGTGAGTGTGTGTAGATGGGTAAGTGTGAAGCACATTGTAAAGCGCTTTGGGAGATCTTCAGTGATTTAAAAAGCGTTATATAAATGCAGACCATTTACATTTACTTGCTCATTCACACCTAAGGATAATTTGGACCGGCCAATTAACCTGACATGCATGTTTTTGGAACGTGGGAGGAAACCGGAGTGCCCGGGGGAACACACGCAGGCACGGGGAGAACATGCAAACTCCACACGGGGAGGCTGCGGTAGCTAGACTTGATCCCATGACCCAAGAACTGTTCCGCAGATGCGCTAACCACTCAGCAGCCATGCTGTCCGCATATACCATGCATTTTGCTATTTATTTATGGTATTTGACTATATTGTCAGGTATCTTTTCGTGTATAAAGTCATGTATACTATCACGTATGTTGTATATTGTATTGTTGTGTATTTTGTTGAGTATATTGTCATGTTTACTGTCGTGCATTTTGTCAAATAAATTGTTGTGTATTGTTCGTCGTATATTCAGTTGAGTATACTGTCAAGTGTATAGTGGTGTACATTTTTTTCATATATGTAGGTGAGTATATTGTCGCGTATTTTGTTGAGTATTTAGTCGAGTATATTGTCGTATACTTTTTCTCGTATATTTAGGTTAGTATATTGTCGAGTATATTTAGTTGAGTATATTGTCGAGGATATTGTTGAGTATATTGTCGCGTATTTTGTTGAGTATTTAGTCGAGTATATTGTCGTATACTTTTTCTCGTATATTTAGGTTAGTATATTGTCGAGTATATTTAGTTGAGTATATTGTCGAGGATATTGTTGAGTATATTTTCGTGTATATTGTTGAGCATTTAGTTGAATATATTGTTGATTATATCGTCAGGTATACTGTCATGTATAGTTTTGTGTATTTTGGCAATTATTGTGTAAATTATATAGTTGAGTATATTGTTGAGTATATTGTCATGTATTATGTTGTGTATATTGTGTATTTTGTCGTGTATTTTTTGTACAATAGGCTTCACTTATCGGTGTATCAACATGCAACAGCCGATTTATTCATTAGTGATCAACCAATCGGCATAAATATCAGAACTGCATCCATGCATCCATTACACATTTTCTTCTACAATGGCAGGATAGGCCCTCCATAGAATTCCTTCGTTTACTGACTCGTCGATAGTGAAGGAAACGATGCGCCTCCTGAGGCCCTCCTCCTTCTGCTTCTCCAACCGATGTCGACCCTGAAAGGGGATGGAGGTCTTCAACTTGCAAGTGAAGGCAAGCCCCGCCTCCAGGGGCGTGTCATCTGGACGCAGGTCGGCGTGCCAATGGCGGTAGCCTGGCAAAACAAACAACACACACAAATCTTTTGTAGCAAAAAATCAATTTGCTTTTACTTTTACAGTTAATTGTTTCAGTCACTTTCTCTCAGCTGCTAACGCTTAACCAATAACAACACTGTATTGAGTAGTGCAACCAAAACGAATGCTAAAAACCACAAGGAAGAATATATAACTACCATGACACAAAGTGACCAAAACACACATTTTTACTTCTAATTTTTTGTCCATCCTTATGCCGATTTTGTAGCAGCAAGATGCCGGATAATTATGTCACGTCTCTTTATGTGAGGCTCATAAACGTAAAATAAATATTAATTTCTCAAGTATTTGTATAAATGCATATATTTTATGAAATTTTATGTATTTTGGATTATTATTTAAATAAAAATTGTTCATTAGTTTTTTTCAGGTTTTTATTTTACTTGGAGTTAATACATGATACACACTGTCACTTTAACAATTTGCTTGTGATATGTAAAATTTCATATGGTGTGTATAAGTAAATACCTCCAAAAGTTATATCAAATTATATTAGTATGGGTTGGTCTGGATTGTCCATGTTAAAGTTGTGTGCGACATTTAGGATAAGATACTACCAACACAATTACTCATCGATATCAAGTAATTTATTTGATTTAGAGGCGGCAGTACCTCAGGAGGTAGAGCGCTCGTCTTGGGATCAAGGGATCCCAGTTCGAATCCCGGCTCGTCCGTGTTACATGTCGAAGTGTCCTTGGGTAAGACGCTGAACCCCTAATACCCCCAATAAGCAGGTTAGCGCCTTACATGGCTGCAAGGCCGCTATTGGGAAATGTGGAGCACATTGTAAAGCGCTTTGGGAAGTCATTGACTTGAAAAGCGCTATATAAATGCAGATCATTTCATTTAAAGGGACAGTGTGTATTATTTAGCCCATCCAATTGGTATTTTTTTAAAAAACAATATTGATTTAAATAATAACTAAAAATATATGAACTATTATAAAAATGTGCATTTTCTTAATATAGGAGAGACGTTTGGAGACATAATATAGGAGAGAAATTTGCAGACATAATAGCCTGCCATCTTGCAGCTACGGGTATCCCCAAAACCCTTGAGAAAAGGCTGGGCAGAATAATGAGAAAGAAATTATGAGGTTTAGTCACTTTGAGACTCCTTTAATTTGTAATTTTCCTTGTGATTTTTGGCACTCGTTTTCAGTAGCACGATGCAACACAGCGGCATCTAGTGGTCAACTTATTACAGAGTTCCTTTAGCAATTTGCTGGTAATATTGACATTTCTTATGGTGTGAATGAGTATGAGCCATGTGAAAGTTGTGTGAGCAAGTGTAACAGTTATGCCAGGGATCGGGAAGCTTTTAGACACAAAAAGCCATAATAGCAAACATATTTTGATTTATTTTTAGAGAGCCACACCATTTTTTTTAACAAAATATTCAACTTCACTTTCTGATGCTTGACAAATTGGTAAAATCGATGAAATAAGAATAATTCCAGAGCTGGTGTTCCATATTAGTTTAAATATAACATCTGAAATTCATCTCCCTCCCGCAGTTACTCAAGAGTGTTGAGGCTCTCTCTGACACTAGATAGATAGATAGATAGATAGATAGATAGATAGATAGATAGATAGATAGATAGATAGATAGATAGATAGATAGATAGATACTTTATTCATCCCCTAAGGGAAATTCACATTTACAGCAGCATCCCTGAGCTGAGAACAGTACAATAGATATATCCGGTGACATAATCACACGATGTCGGTCACCATGGCAATTGCGTCCATCATCTTAGAAAAAATAAAAAAAATAAAAATTAACTAAAAACCTCTGTGAAGCGTAAAATGTCTGTACTTTTCCACATCTTCGCTTTCATCACCACACTTTTTCATTGCGCTTCCGCGACATATGGGGCCCCCTCCACGGTTCAATTACTGGATACTGGAAGCAACACTAGGAAGTGGGGATTTTCTGATCAAAGCCACTCCTGCCATATAATGGTGATTTTTAAACTGAAATAATTTGTAGAGGCTTGATATATATACTGACGAGAGGTGCTAAACCCTTTATAACAGTTTTTTTTAATAATGAAACAAGAAATATGTATTTTTACATTTTGGCACTCCGGGACAATGCTTCTGAAAACATTTATATACATTATGGAACCAAATAATAATAATAATAATAATAATTTCCTTTGTATTGTCATTCTTTGTAACAATGTACACAGAACGAAATGTCGATACACCTGACCCGTTGTAGCGAGCCGATGCAGCCGCAGCCAACAGAGGGCAAATGAGTTTGAGAGTGAGATTTCTAAGTGGTTCTTACCCAGGGTTATTTCCACAAGTGTCTCGCAAATGTCATTAATACCCCATAAATGTGGCACAATTGATATTGTCAAGCCTAGAATTAGCTTGATTTTTTTGTTTTTGTTTTTTGATTCCTGTACACCAATGTCCCAAATGATTTTTCAAAACGAAATGCGAAATATGTAATTTATACTTGCGTAGTAAACTATTGGATGTTTGTAGAAATTGGTAGCACTACAATTACTTTACCATACTTTACTTTACTTTTTGCACTACTGGCAGTTCTTTATAGCTTGCCACTCCTTGCACATTTGCTCTCTGCACTATTGTACTTACAGCGTTATTGTTACAGTGTTAATGTTACTGTTTACCTGACTTGTTAACCTGACTGCCCATTTTGCACATCTGGTTAGCTACTCCTCTTGCACTATCGGCACTATGGTAAAATACTATACGTAGCCATAATACAATACAACTTTTATTTATATCTGTACATTCAAGGAAACTGTGCGGGTCAGATGTATCGACATTTCGTTCTGTATACACGTGTACTAGAATGACAATAAAGTAGATCTGAATCTGAATCTGAATAAATCCTTTTTTGAGTCTAAATTTCTCAGAATTCTGGTTCTACTTACCTTTCTCAATACTAAGTGAGTCAATGGCCCTGTAGCCCGAGTTGATGATACCGTGTTTAGCGCCGGCGGCCATGACGGCAGCGTAGACGGGAAGGCACGCGTCTTTGGGAATGTGAAGTTCCCAACCCAGTTCGCCGACAAATGACAGACGCATTGCTCGTACCTGCAAGAGAGAGGAAGACGCCGGGCTTAGAAAGGATGCGGGGAACACACAAACACACATTTTAATCTCCAGGCTCCACATTTTCCTGCATTTGAAAAGCAAAATTGCAGGGGAAAGAAGCCAGGAAGCCGAAAAGGCAAAATGAACCGTAAAAAATCCAAAGCGCAGCAAACCAGCAGGAAAGATGCAATTATTATTTTTATTTTTAGAAATGACGTGTCCTAAAAAGCTCCCAAGGGACATTTAAAAACACGTCAAAATGATAGAGAAACCGAGAGGAAATAACACAAATGAGCTTGAGGCATAAAAAAGCAAAGAGGATAAAGAATTAAAGAGGAAATATAATTTTTACTAGAAAACAGAGCACCTGAAATGTGGCTCTTCCCTCTGTTATCATCATTCTCATCTTGCAATCTGTTGCAGAGATTGCAAGAGTCCCAAAACGCAACGAGGACCCGAGACAAAAATCTCAAAAGCTCTCCATTTGAAAACAGATGCTTCTATGTGGTGCAGTCATTAACACAGAAAACATGAGAGTCTCTCCTATCTAAAGTGCAAAAATGTGAACTGTAAAAACCCAGATGTCGTTTACCACGTCAGCCACCACTGTCACCATAAACTGCAATCTTACTTTTAAAGGGACAGTTTTTAAGGACAGCTGTTAAGTCAAGTCAAGTCATTTTTATTTGTATAGCCCTAAATCACGAAGAGTCTCAAAGGGCTTCACAGATTGTTACACTATATTACACAAACTATTTTCAACCGACAAGAGGAGTAGGTTATTCGTATGCAATGGAGTAGAAGTGAGTTTTAAGTTTAGATTTAAACATTTCCACTGAGGTTGCAGATCGAATCTCAGGGGGAAGAGCATTCCACAGCACCGGTGCCCGGATGGAGAACGCTCTCGAACCAGCAGAAGACTTCTTTGCTCTCGGGATCACCAGAAGACCAGCACTCCCAGATCGTAGGCTTCGGACCGGGACATAGGGGCAAATCAGATCTGAAAGATAAGAGGGAGCAAGTCCATGTATGATTTTGTACAATACTAAGAGAACTTTGAAGTCACATCTTTGGCTAACTGGGAGCCAATGCAGGTTAGCCAAAATCGGTGTTATGTGATCGTACTTTTTTGTCCTAGTTAAAAGCCTCGCTGCGGCATTTTGTACTAGCTGAAGAGACTTGATTCTGGACTTCGGGAGACCGGAGAGTAGTGCATTGCAGTAATCGAGACGGGAGGTAACAAATGCATGAATTATTGTTTCCGCATCAGACTGAGACAGTATTGAACGGATTTTAGCAATGTTGCGAAGATGGAAGAAGGCAGTTCTAGTAATTTGCTTTACATGCATCTCAAAGGATAGATCAGGGTCAAATATGACACCTAAATTTTTAACTGAGTCACTCTGTGTGATGTGACATTTGTCAATGTTCACAGCAGTTTTTGCGAATAAGTCCCGGCATTTAGAAGGACCAATGACTAACATTTCGGTCTTTTCAGAGTTAAGACGCAAGAAATTGAGTGACATCCACTCTTTTATCTCAGTGAGACAGGCCTCCAAATTTCCACAGTTTAGTGTGGAAGATTCCTCCAACGGAAGATATAGTTGAGTGTCGTCTGCGTAGCAGTGGAAGCTGATATTGTACTTGCGAATAATATCACCTAATGGAAGCATGTAAATGTTGAAAAGTAGGGGGCCGAGCACTGAACCCTGCGGAACACCGCAGGTAACATTAAAGGGCTCAGATGTCGTTTCACCATATTTAACACAGTGCGTCCTATCTGAGAGGTAAGATTTGAACCACGAGAGGACGGCTCCTGAGAGACCAATCCATTTTTCCAACCGTTCTAGTAGGATATTGTGGCGCACTGTGTCAAAAGCAGCACTAAGATCCAGTAGCAGCAAAAGTGATGAAGCGCCAGAATCCATTGACATTAGGAGATCATTTGTTACCTTGATCAGAGCTGTCTCAGTAGAGTGGTTAGCCCTGAATCCAGATTGCATGGATTCAAAAAGGTTATTCTCCGATATGAAAGCATTCAGCTGCTGTGCCACTACTCTTTCGAGTACTTTAGAGAGGAAAGGTAGGTTTGACACAGGTCTGTAATTACTTAATATTTCTGGATCAAGGTTGGGTCGTTTCAGTGTGGGTTTAATAACGGCGGACTTAAAAGCTGCTGGAACTACACCTGAGGAGAGTGATGTATTTATAATATTTAGAACTGAAGGCCCAAGGACGCTAAAAAGACTTTTAATAAGTGAACCTGGGAGAGGGTCGAACTGGCAAGTTGTCGGTTTGGCCGCATTCACCACTTGTTTGAGATCATCAAGTGACAGTTCACTAAAACCGGCCATTTTCCCAGGGCAGCCACCCTGTCGTGCATCTGTAAATTTCAGTCCTTTAATACGTGTGGTACTAACAATATCTTTTGCAATTTCTTCCTGTATGCATTGAATCTTCTTAGTGAAGAAGACCATTAAGTCCTGAGCAGAGTGTGTCGAACTGTCTGCGATAGCCTGTTGCCTTGTAAGCGATGCTACAGTGTCAAAAAGGGCTTTGGGGTTGTTCTTTTGAGACGCAATCACCTTCGAAAGGTAGGCCGATTTTGCAGAGGCAAGGGCCACTTTATACTTTAACAAGCTGTCACACCAGGTTTGATGGAAAACCTCAAGCTTGGTAGCGCGCCATTTTCTCTCCCATTTCCTGCATTCTTTTTTAAGGGCTCTAGTTTCATCAGTAAACCAAGGTGTGCGTCTTTTAGGACGTGATTTTAGTTTTATGGGCGCTATTGAATCCAGCACACTAGTCAGGGTGGTATTGAACTCATTCATGAGTGAGTCAATCGAGCCATTGTATTTAGGAAAGAACTGCTCCAGGAAGGAGTTCAAAGAGCTCAGAAACTGTGCCAGTGCTTATATTGCGTCCGCTAAATCCCTCAGCTATATTAAGTCTACATTTAGTTAGCACCTCAAATGTCACTAAATAATGATCAGAGATAACAGTAGTACACGGTAGAACCATAATGTTTGAGGTTAAAACTCCTCGAGTCAGAATCAAATCTAGCGTGTTCCCATTTTTATGGGTTGGCAAGTCAACCAGTTGAGTAAAACCAAATGCATCAATTAGAGAACTAAACGCAATAGTAAGTGAACTGTGTGGGGAGTTCATATGAATGTTAAAGTCTCCCATAATTATAATTTTGTCTGCATAGGTTACTAGTTCAGACAAAAGTTCAGCAAATTCGTCTAAGAAAGTTGTGTATGGCCCAGGTGCACGATAGATAGTTATTACATCAATTGACAATTGAGGGGACCGCATCACAAGAGCCTCAAACGTTTTGTAATTATTAGAGGTACGTGTATTAAATTTGAGCGATTTTTCAGAGATTAGCGCAACACCACCACCTCTTTTCAGCGTGCGTGCTATATGACTACTCTCGTAGTCTGGGGGAGAGGCATAATTTAGAGCTAAGTGCTCATCCGGGCGTAACCACGTTTCACAAAGACCCATACAGTTAAGTTTATAATCACGAATAATGTTATCAACAAGTAAAGCTTTTGGAGCAAGCGATCTAATATTTAACAGACCAAATTTCAGCTTTGCTGAATCATTTGACTTAGCTGAACTCTTTGTAGTCTTTGTCGAGATCTTCAAAAGCTCCCGGCGTTGTGGCCGCTCGTGAGCGCTGAGTTTAAAGCGTCGGTTGTCCGGCGAGGAATGAATGGTGGAATTAGTTACATCCTCGCGTCCATCCTCGCGTCCATCTTGCTGCTTGGACTTCACACGTTTCACACATCTACCTGCACGGCAACCACGCTTCTTTGTCCTTTCTTTACGGCGCCGTCGGCGACGTTTATTAAGAGGAATAGTTGTCCACAAGGATGCCGGGTCTCTTTGAAGTTCGCTCGGTATATCATGGGCGGTATAAAAAGTGCCCGAAAAATCGAAATTTAGACGCCCACCCAACCGAATAAGTTCGTCCCTACTGTAAGTGTTTTTGGCCACACATGTGTCCAAAAGTGAAAGCAAAAAAGACAAGAGAACGGCAATAAATAGAAGATTAGCTGGAGAGCTAGCCGCAAGCATGTATCCATGCGCAGCCGCCATCTTGATCGCATCGATCTGTTCAGATTAATGCAGGCACACAAAATAACTTGACATTTTATGGTAAGGCAGCACACTGCGGCTGAGTGGTTAGCGCATCTGCGGCAAAGATCTGAGGTCACGGAGTCAACTCCAGCTACCAGCCTTTCTGTGCGAGGTTTGCATGTTCTCCCTCGTGCCTTCTTAGGTGTCTTCGAGGCACTCTGTTTTCCTCCCACATTCCAAAAACATGAATGGTAGGTTAGTTGGTGCCTCCGAATTGTCCCTAGGTATGAGTGAGCGTATGAGTGGTTGTGTTTCTGTGCGCCCTGTGACTGACTAGCAACTAGTTCACAGTGTCCCCTGCCTACTCCCCTGAGATGGCTGCGTTGGCTCCAGCACCCTCGATGCCCTAGTGAGTATAAGTGGTGCAGATAATGGATGAATGGATGTATGATAAGACACCAGCTAGGATTAAATCATAAGTAAATAACAGAACCCTAAAAGCTACAAAGGGTAAAAACATAGCATTCCTACTATTAGAGTTGGCAAGCATAATAGACAGTATGGTTGCTAATGATAATAGCCAGCAGCACTCAGGAGGTCGCAGCACGGTAAATAACTAAAGCTGCTAATGTGGCCGGGCATATTGGCGGCTAGACTCACTGATGTCAGCAGCAGGTGGCACTCAGTAGATTTGAGGGCCATATACGACTGCAGCTCAACTGCCTCTACTGCTAATGTGACCGGAGTTTTAAGAGAAATTGCTTTCCTTCCTCTGCAAGTCAGTTTTCATATCTGGGTTATGAGATGATATGTTGGTCAAAATAAGAGCTAAAGATGAGCAGTTCTGTAAAGGTTTTATTACAGAATATTCTGGGCACAAATGAGCTGCAGGTGATGGTTGTAGAACTTCACAACTGTCAACTGAGGTGGTTTACCATCATTCCTACACAAGAAGTGTAATCCATAAGTGGATTGTAAATCTATTACAAATATGAATAATAAACATCGAATAAATTGTACAGTTAGATGGAGCACTGCCCTGATGAGGATTGCCTCATCATCTTTGGGGAAATTCGCTCAAACTGCTCGACATTTGCCTGAGAATATCGATTATATTTTGTTAACAGGGATGAAAGCTGGACTTTTTTGGGGGTCTAACTCAGTCCTAACCAAAAGAAAGGAGTATCGCTCAATATAGTTAATACAACATCCTAACAAACATTATATGCATCAATAACCACATATACCCAATGTAATCTGAGACATCATTTACTTCATTTTGTAACATTGAAATGGGTCCCTGGAGACCTTAACACCACACAAGGGTTAATATTATACCCTGTCCTTTTGCGCATACTATATGAAGATGAATGGATGTATGGACTGATGGTTAGTATGAGAATGCAATGTTGGGAAGGAAAACATATATTTATGTAAATAAACTTAAATAGATTTCCAATTTGTCACTGTTAACTTAAAAAAAATACATACAGTATTGATGTTTAAATCAACTATACGCTGAACTCATAACAAAAAGAAAATCTGACGTCATACACTTTGCCTTATGGGAAATTAATATGAACAAATCTGTGGTCAACCAGCATCCTAAGATAGATTGTGTTTGTCCTTGGAGGTTCGAATGCATTAGAATAATGCTTTGATAAGAAGGCAATGTTCAGGAGAAAGATAGTGGAAGTACGCAAACAAGTGTGAAGTGAGGAGAGAAACGAATGTCTCCGACAGTTTCCCCAGTGGGCGCTGTGACAGCCGGGCCATCTGGAGCGCCGCGGTTCACCCCGGCCCCATATGCACATGTCGCCGTGCACACTCACTAAACCGCAGACATGTGGGACGTGCATCGATCTCATGCTGCATATCAGTTTGCATAGCATTTTCAGACAATGAAATGCAACGCAAACTGCTGTACAAAAATGTTCAATCTCACGGTTCACAGTTCACCTTAACCGCCTGAGTCGGCAGGGAACCACAGAGGATGCAACTCTGGACGGCTACATCCACTGCTTATGGTTCCTGGCCTGGATTAGAGCCTGTCCATTTCTTAATGTTGTTGGCTCTGTTCATTTTCCATTTTGCCCTTCTTCTGTGCCCTGGAGAATTATTTTAGCCAATCCTGATGATCTTGTGACGTGACCATACCACTGCAGTTTTTGTCTACCCACAGTTGACAACAGTTCTTTGTGAGGTCCAATGTGCTCTCTGATGTTGTTGTGCACCTTTCATTTGCCACATGGACCATGCAGCGCAGGGGTGTCAAACTCATTTTAACTCGGGGGCCACACGATAGAACAAACATTCTGTTGGGGGCCGGACTAGTAGATTAAAGAGAAAGAAATCCAAAGATAAAGAAATAAGAGAAAGAGGGAGGGAAAAGGAGAGAGGGCTGGACAAAGAAAGAGAGCATGAGAACCAAAAGATAAAAAGAAGTCGTGAGAGAGGGGGAAAGAAAGGGAGAGGAAGAAAGAATTCCAAAGAGAAATAGAAAGACAGAAGGAGAGAAAAGAAAGCGCGAAGGGTAGGAAGTGAGAAATAGAAAAGAGAGAATAGGAAAAAAGGAAGTTAGAGCAAAAGACGTAAAAAAGACACAGAGAGAGAAAGAGACAAAGAGTAACAAAGGAAGAGAAAAAGAGAGACACAGAGAGTGAAAGAGACAGAGACAGAGAATGGGAGAAAAGGGAGAGAAAAAGGAGAGAGAGAGAGAGAGAGATACACAAGTACAGTGTCTTTATGAGAGGCACCTGGCTTTGGCAACATCCAGTTGACATATTTCAACCTGCAGCTTGTTTTTCTCTTGCACTTCTCTGAGTGGTGTCTCGCGGGCCGGATTCAATCCCTTAGTGGGGGCCTGATCTGGCCCGCGGGCAGCCTGTTTGACACCTGTGATGTAGCAGATGCCTTATAGTTCTCTGTAGCAACACATCTCCATAGCCTAGATTTTCCTTTCCAGGTTTGGTGCAAAAGTCCATATCTTGCTAGCATAAAGGAAGATGGAAGTTATCAGCGCTTGCAAAAGTACATTTTTTTTTTATTTTCAATGAGATGTTTTCATCCGTCCAGATGCGTTTAAAGGAGCTGTACGGAATTTGGCACTTTTTTAAATTGCTGCAGTCATCTCATGGCTTGTATCATCATTTCAGCCTCTTACCGGCGCCTTATGTTGCGCGTACAAGTACATGCATTTCTTAGATGGGCTTGGATAAACTATTTTTGGGGTTTTGGTTGGTGTTGGAACTGGAGTTGGAAGAGGCCTTTTCTTACTTTCACCGTTTTAATTTGATATTTACAAATAAAAACAAAAAAAACCTAGGGATGAGGATGATGAATCTAAGCTCTTGTTGGCTGATGGTGAAGTTTGTGGAGATACCTTGGGTGTTGTTGGTCATTACCTTTTTATCTGTGCAGATTTTCATCATATAGAGGGTTTAAAAAATTTACAGGCAATTGACTAGAAGTCTGAGTACCTGTTCTTCTCCTGCCAGTGCAGCAATATCATTGGCAAACCAGAGTTTATGAAGTTATGTGCCCCAATGCTGACTGTACTTTCATCTAAATCTAGTTTCTCAATCATGATCCTCTCCAGGAAGCCATAGATAACATTAAGAATATTTTCTCCTTTGTTTTTCTACTCAAACACCCATAATGCCAAATGCAAAGACACAATGCGCAAATTGGGCAAGGCACGGACTGTGAGGAAAGAGACTTAAGGGAAGCTCATCCATCCTGATTTGGCAGCAGGCGGCCACAGGAAAGAGTGTAAAGCCAGGCTCCAATAACCCAGCTAACCAGACACTACCAGTGCGGTGAACCCTAGGTGGGGAAACACTGAAATATAAAAAAACTAGAGAACAGCAAGATAAGAGTCAAATATTCAAGTCAAATGCAATACAGCGAACATTTAGAAGTAAAAAAAACAAAGTAAACAAAGACAATCAATTAAAAGCCATATCAGAAATGTGTCTTGAAGCTCCTCTTAAAAATATCAAGGGTTCCCTCAAACCTGATGTCCTCCGGAAGACTGTTCCATAGGCAGGGTTGGGTAGGGTTACTTTAACTGGCTTACTTTCAATTACTTTTGGATTACTCCAATACCAAATATGCTAATAAAAGACAAAAGAAACTAAATATGAATACAATTACTAAATTTTGTGCAGGCTTGGGGAGTAACGGAATACATGGAACGGCAAAAATGATGTTGGCAAGCTGTTTGGATTTATTTTCATTTTGTTTCTGTCGCATTTTATGTTCGTTTTGCCGGAGATCAAAGAGATCAAAGCCAGGAGAGAAAGCTTACCACGTGTTGTGAGTCATAATTTTATTCATATTTAGTTTCTTTTGTCTTTTATTAGCATATTTGGTATTGGAGTAATCCAAAAGTAATTGAAAGTAATCCAGTTAAAGTAACCCTACCCAACCCTGTCCATAGGCTGAATGCAGTTAACAAACCGCTGCTAGAGAATTTCAAGGCCTGCAATGGCTGATTTAGTAAAAGCAGATCAGACAAATCAGACAGCCCAAGACCATTTTGAAACTAGTAGAGGAACCATAATAATCAATCCTGAAACACACGTGGAGCCAACGCAGCGATTTTAAAACAAGTATAATGTGAGCAGCCCTAATCACACGTTCTGCGGAATTTTGAAACAGCTGCAGGTTTGTGATACCCCATTTTGGGAGACTGGCGAACAGCGAATGACAATAATTTTAACAAGAGGAAATAAAAGCATTAGTCATATTTGTGATATGTGGAAAAAAAAATCGCTCAGAGTGAAAATCAAGCCTTGAGAGATTGTGAGTGTCTAAAATTTTTCAGAAGAATTCAAATGTAACACCAGGCCGAACAACACATTTTAGAAGCGAAGGCAGGCGGTATTGTGTTCTCGCAACACTGCATCCATTAAAATGTCACCCGGACGAAACGAGTAAGCAGCACCATCACTGCACAAGCGACACACTGGCGGTTCAGCGCAGGCGCTGCAGGAGAGATGCCGTCTGCGGTCACTTGTGCCTTGAATAATTCACGCAAGAGCAACTAAGACAGAGGGCTCGGGCATGTGTTGCTCGCCGCATGAGCCGGAACGACACGCTTGCTTTGGTCGCGGGCCAGTGATCGTGTTGGACAGGCTCAAAAAACAGAGTTGCCGTCATTCTCACACTTGTTAAAAGAATACAGAGCAGTTGCAGCTGGGAGTTTAGCACAAACACAAAAAAATTAAAGAATATGTATGTACATATGTATTTTTATATATATATACAGTGGGACCTCGCTACTTCGCGGTTCAACGTTTGCGGATTCAGAGCTTCGCGGTCTGTAATGGTTAAAAAAAAAAAAAAAAAAAGGGGGCGTCGCTACTTTGCAGATTTTCAGATTTTCACTTTTTGCAGGAATCCCCCTCGGCCGACGACCCTAGCACGGCGCGCCGTTCTCGTTTCCCGGCACGTGGTTTCGGTGCGGCTTCCGCTTCACCGCCCCCCCCTAACTCCACAGGCCCCCCCAGCTACCCCTTACCCCTGCGGCCGCCCGTCCGTCCGCCGGAGCCATCGAGGGCCGTGTAGCGCCATGTAGAGCCATCGCGGCCCGGGCGGGAGACGCCGGGCGCCGGCCTCCGCGCCAAGCGCCCGACCCGCTCGGCTTGTCGCGGTGTCGTGCGTATCGCGCCTGAAAGTACCCGCGCCGCGGGTTAGGGGCTCGCTCGCGGGAGCGACCGAACGGCACCCGCGGTGCGGCGCAAGTACAAACCCTGTCGTGAATTTGTCTCCAATCGTCCCGGGCGGACGTAAAATCACCCAGCTGTACGACTCTTAGCGGTGGATCACTCGGCTCGTGCGTCGATGAAGAATGCAGCTAGCTGCAAGAACTAATGTGATTTGCAGCAGCGATTGGCTGGCAACCAGTTCAGGGTGTCCCCTGCCCACTACCCGGAGATGGCTGAGATGGGCTCCAGCCCCCCGCGACCCTAATAAGGATAAGTGGTGCAGATAATGAGATGAGATTTTTATTTTTTTTGAAGGGGCGTAGCTACTTCGCAGATTTTCACTTTTTGCGGGTGGTTTTGCTTCCAATTAACCGGGTCTAAAAAAATAATACAAAACAAAAAAAACTTCTTTTTTTTTTTTTTGTGGAACGTGTGCCGCTACTTCGCGGATTTTCACTTTTTGGTCCCCATTAACCGCGATAACCGAGGTCCTACTGTATATTCAGTAATTAGTATTAAAACATTTGCATTTGCTCAACAACTAAGACAATTCTTTATCACAGTTGTGGGGGGACCACTTCCTGAGGTGTGTTTTGGGCAATTACGCCTGGCACCGCCCATCCCTCTCCAGGCTGTTTTTTTACTGGTAGGGGTTTGCTCCTCCTCATGCTCCTGATCTCACTCACATACAACACCTTCATCATCTTGTCACCAATGGTTTTCGGTGTAAAGCCTCATCCCGCTCTTAGTTACATAGATTCATTACATTTTCAATTGCAGTAAATTCTTCCAATTACAATTTACCACTGGGAAACACTACCTTGCATCGCCCATTATCAATGTCCATTATTGATATGTAAAACTTGCACTAATACAAATTTCATAGTGCCCTGTTTACAGGGTCCCTACAGCTCAAGGCAGGTTAAACTCGAGACTTTTAAATACTTTTTTAATACCTTCAAATTTAAGACCAAGTCGACAAAAACACCCGCGAATAAACAAAAAAAAACACAAATATGTCTTACACTCAATACATCGTGCCTCTTACACATTAACTGGCATAACAAACTCTTAGCCATGGAGAAAAACATTGGTTGGACAGACACTTCTCATTGAATGTTCACTTACCAGGCATGATCCAAAGTCCAAGGTTGCTATGTGTTTTGTGCATATACCAAAGACATGCCCATGCTCTGAAAGGCCCGACTGAAACCAAATCACCATTTTGACAGTTCTGTTGTTGTGGTTACACAATGTTGCCACAAAAGTAAATCGTGAATTATTAAAAAAGACAATTGATAAACGTCACTAAATCACTTTAGCTCAAACAAATACAAATCTTATTATTGTGTTCATAGTTTTAAGACTTTTGAAAATTGGATTCAAGACATTTTAATACCAATTAAGGCCTTACTTTTAGAATAATAAATTCAATGCTTTTTAAGACCTTTCAAGGATCCGCGGGAACCCTGTGCTTAGGGGGCGATGACGCTTCATAGGGCAGTGCCATACAAACTGATGCCAGATCCCGGTAATCATAAAGGAAGAAGAAACGCAATAGCAAAGCAAAGCCACCAGAGAGCTGTGTCTGCACCATGTTTCAGCAAACTTGTTAAAAACATGGCAACAATTTCAACCATTTGCACACACTACACCCAAAATTAAAGAACTTTTCAATCTTTGAAAACACAACTTCAAAATTCAAGCATTTTGAAGGATATCAATCACCCGTACAAACTCTAATAAGAAAAAAAGTGCTGCCACTTACTGATATGGACTGCTTCTCTCCACTAATTATATTTTTCATTTCAGTCAAGCCACTGGGATTGCTTAAAGTTTAAATGAAGGCCTCCAATTACAAAGTCAAGCAACAGAAAGTATGTAAAGTGAGTGTGTGGAGTCCACTTCAGGTGTGTGTTCTCACCTGATGACCGGCAGCCTTGACAACTTTATGGGTGGAGAAGGGGAACGCTTCGTTGCTGAGGTCTGTGTCCAACACCTCCTGTAGCACCTCCCGACTGCACAGGACCACAAAGCAAGTAAAATAATATTTCAGAACAACAGTATGTTTAGAACTAGAAAATATGGAAATAAAGGGGTCGGCTTGTATGTGCATAAAACAAAATCAATTACAAGGGGGTGAGGAGGACAGGCAGAGCCACCTGAGCCGTAAAATGGCCCAGGGCCGTGCCGTGTCCTAGAGTTCCCCTCTCATCTGAGCTCCTCTCCCTGTTGATTCAATTTGTGCCATCCTGATTATGTTTGATAGGGAACACATCTAATTTTGTTGTGACTGAGTGTGTTTTATTACACGTTTTGCCCTGGGTCCTCAGAAAGTTAGTGATAAGAGGAAGAAAAAGGCGAAAGCAGCGACAACAACAATCTAGTCGAAGCAAATTATTGCGAAATATGAAAATGGAGTAAGAGTGTCTTTTAACGAAGCACTGTTAGAGGTAAAATTGTGTTTTTTTAATCTTTACAAGTAGTATTACTTCATTTACTAGTGTATTAATCTTTATTATCTACAAATTTCAACAATTTTTGTTTTATAGGTACACATTTTTAATATTTTGGGTATTGCTTTTAGTATGTCACCGTTTTAAAGCAGTTTTAGGAGGTCAGCTTATATGGGACATAGGCTTATATTCGAGTATATTCAGCAATTAGATATTTATTATAAAAAAAAGAAGAAAAGTCATACTTACATGACCAATTTCAAATATCAATGTGAAATCAAATAACAAGTGTTGTTATTCTTTGTTACAGAAATTGTAGTTTGTTGGAAGATTTGTTTCTTATGTTTCTATCATCCCCCTGCAAAATTGGAGAAAATCGGCAATTTTTAACATAATCCATACAATGTTCCACCTGCCACGTAATAGTTTTTCTCATTTTATCTATTTTTGCCAAATAAAAATAGAAACATTAGTAGCTAACAATAAACAAGATAACAAATAGATTAAAGTTGATTACTTTGACCTCTAATCAACACAGTTCCTACCTACCATCTAATAGTTTTGTTCATATTAACAATTTTTTTTAATCCTTTCAAAACGAAATAAACAAAAACAAAATAAAGAATAATGTAAGATAAATACTCAAATTACAAAAATGATGGAAATCATTTTTTAAGATTGTATTCTCTTAAAAATATAAACAAACAATTGCTGGAATCATGACAGAAGATTGCCTTAGTAAAGAACATCAATATTTCATTAATGGGAACCTGCTGGGCACAATAGTATGTTTCAAATACAGATGTTATATTTTTAAACCACAAAATCTAACAGCTATAAGGCTTGATTTTTCTGGTCCCTATATTGAGAGCAGAGACACGTCATGGACTCTTTGGCTTCTTGAGAAGCTGCCATGAAAAGGATTTGCACAAAATGTTCAGATAGTAATATAAAAAGCGGCTTTTAGGGCCACCACATTGTGCTACACTTCCTGCTTCCTTAGAAGATGTATTACACCAAGATAGATGAGATAAGAAGACTACAGATTTAAAAAAAGCTCATTGCTCACAAGAAATCTAAAAAGGTGCCTCTGAGATAACCTCTCCCACAAGCGTGCACAATCGATATTACATAAAAATGAGTCAGCAAGGGAAAAAGCGCCAAGTTAAGCTTACTTTTGCTTCTTGTACTGTACACTTATAAGGGTATCAGCACCGTTAGAACTTCGCAAGGATATTTCGCAGGGGCAAAAACACAACTCAGGAAGGAACAAGTGAAATTCAGCAAACATTTTCTTTATTTTTCTCACGCAATCAATATATTTGCCGTCTTTCGTCCTCCTACGAGACAAGCTTTGTTCTTCAACTCGAGTAAAATATGTTTTACTCTAACCTTACAGAAAGCTAGTTTGTTTTCTGTATGTGGCCTTTAGGATAAAAGGTCTTCCCCCAAGTGTTTTTACTTGATCTTAAAATATCCAACTCAAATCACTATCTATCTACCCTGGTTGTATCCCTAGAGAGGGGTGACCAACAACAAGACAACACATACAAAAAAAATAAAATAAAAGGGAAAAAGTAGCAAAAAAACACACACAAAATTTTTTGGACCATGGCCAACCAAAATGCCCAAACAAGTTAAGCACCTCTGCACCCAAGTCAGTCATACTTTCGTCCCTCCAGATGAAACGGGACACAAGAGAGTGTCACTCGGGTCAGGGTGACACAACACACTTCTGTTCAACAGCAGGGCCCGACAGCTTTCACTGGTTTACCCCTGCCGCATCATACGGGTGCCCTGCCCATCCCTTAGAAAGCGTCCAAGCATCCCACTATCCTTTCACAACCCCTCTCCACTCATTCCTCAAAGACTACTCAAATCACAACAATGAAAAATCTGAATATAGTTCCAAGGCCAAATTTTGCTTAAAAGGTCAGGTATATTATTTAGTGCCTCCTAGTGAAAAGAAAAGATATAGAACAATAAAATTGTCAAAGTTCTTAGCGCGAATGTTTACACATGAACTAGGAATAGGAAGCGGATTTCTACTTCAGGATGGATGGTGGGTGACCTATCACAGCGCCACCACATGCCGGTAGTGGCGGAAAGAAACACTACAGTACTTTCCTGTACTCAGAAAAGGTGCACACAATACAAAACCGATCTTACAGTAATGTCTGTGTATTTTTCGAAATCCCGATTTCGTAAGTCGAATGGTCGTAAGTAGGGGAGGGTCTGTATTTACAGCAATGTCCCTATTGGCCACTCATGTTGCTGTTCTTTGTTCTTCAGACCCCTTAGGACTGATCATCTTTTTGTACCATTGCAGATTTTTTTTTAAAAAAAGGGCTCAGGGGAAGGCTTTTAGAACAGGTTGCACTTTCTTATCTTAAGGTGTTTCTCCTTACTTTGAGTCTCCACTAAAGTTTAAACTTAACAGCATGGCTTTGAGAAAAATATATACCGTGTACATATTTTTTTTTACGTGATTCCATTCTATTAGATGTACAATACTGTATGTACATAGATCAAATTAGTCCAATTCCCTTGATGACCGTAAAGACCAAAAACCTGCACAGTAAGGTTCACTAGTATTATTAATAGGCCAATTCCAACAGAACTTACTACTTCGCTCTGCCCCCTTCCCAAATCTCGAGAGACTCGATCAGAACTGATTGAAGGCGGCCCGGCAGAATTCCAGGAATTGCAAGTACTGAAATGTTCTCTCACTGGATTTTAAGTGTGCCTTAATTAGCTCGTGTGGTCAGAGGAACCAAGAACCACTCAATTATCCCTACAATCAGCATCCAATTAGTGCGTGAGTGTTCAGGATGAAACTAGCACACACACTTATGTTTAGTGTAATAGGCTCCCTGAGCTAGTGACGCACTCCAAACTTCTTTGACGCAAGCGTTCACAGTGAGAAGAGAAGGAGGCGGGAGCTTGGGAGGGGAGAAGATTCTAAGAGTTGGTTGAGGATGAAAGAAAATGAGGATAAAAGAAACGTGTCGGGGAATAAGTTCGATACCAATTATTACTCAAAATGGATATGTCAACCTCAAACTGTATTTTCCGGACTATAAGGCATATTCAAAAATCCCAAATTGGTCAGAAATGTTAACTCACGCCTTATACATGCGGACAAAATTGAAAATGCGTAACAATATTTGTGCAATTATTTATCAGTTGATACATTTATTGCATAACAATGGTGGCAACGGGTATGGAACCGGATAGCAATGGTAAGGACACCAAATCCTAACCACCAGGCTGCTAGGGACATGGATGGTTGTTCACAAATGTATAACATTGAATCCAACGGGAATCAAACCCGGATCGTGGAGGGAGATCTTGACCACTAGGGTTACAGACCACATATAGAAAAGCATGAGCTCTAATCTTATTATGGCACTATTTTTAATAATGCTACCAGATAAGTTAGAGAAATGAGGAAAAAAAAGGGATTTAAAATCAATACATCATTATGTTTCATTTTTTTCTCAGCTCAAACAAAGCCTTTTTGTACAAGCAAATTATATCCCACAATGCCTTTCTCTTCATTCAGTTCAGATTATTGTTCACAAATGCATCACATTGGATCCAACGGGAATCAAACCCAGACTGTGGAGAGAGTTCTTGACGACTGGACCACTAAGGTTACAGACCACATATTAAAAGGTATTAGATCTAATCTTATTACACTATTTTTAGTAACAAACCAGATAAGTTAAAGAAATGAGAAAACCGAAAGTAAATTAAAATTGGTATACCATTTTGTTTCACTTTTTCTCAACTCGAACTAAGCATTTTTGTACGAATGAATTATACCCCACAATGCCTTTCCCTTCATTCTGTTCAGAATGTTGTGTGCTTTGTAAAGACTTTGTGGGTGTGCAATAGAGTACTGTATTTTAATGGTCCTCAAGTTTTTCTGTACTTAAGACTGATTTTATGTCCGACAATATTCTCGCAGCATGGCCCGATAATAACGTCAACAATTTGGTACTGTGACTAAAAATAGTGTGATGATGAAATAAAAACCAATTTCTTTTCATGTGTCATCTGTATCCCAAGTGGTCTAGTAGATAGGATCCAGCACGCTCCCCGCCGCAATCCGGGCTCGTTTCCCATTGCATCCAATGTTTTGCAACCGTAATCAGTTATTTATCTTAACTGATGAATCAAATCAAAACTATGACACTTTTTTAGTTTTTGTTCAACCTAGCCCTCATTAAGGTTTTAATTTCGTGTGTCTTCTAGTCCAAGTGTGCCTTATATATGAAAAAATACTTTAAAAGACAATTTTTATGGGGTGTGCCTTATACGTTGCATTCAAAATACGTGGCATTCAATGTGAATCATGGAAAATGATGGAGGCCTTAGAACTGTATGTATATTTTGAACACAACCCAAAGGCTGAATTATGTTTCTGTCAGACGTACCTCTTCGGCCCCTGGATGCTGATCATGCCCATGTCCTCAGAGTGGTCCGTTAGCTGGCAACGGAAGCCCTGGTCCTGGAGCGTTGTGCGAATGTGGTTCCAATTGTGCTCAGCGACACCGCCTCCAATGGCCAGATAGTAAGCGTCACCTCGAGTCAAACAGTGAGAATACCATTAACTACAACACAAAATTATTTCAATCAGGAGCAGGTTCAGCAAGATAAAAACTGCAAATAAACAGTCAACAATTTGAAAACAACGATTATGATTTAAAGGGACACTGTGTAATATTTGAGCACAAGATGTTGCTGTATTGTGTGGTGCAAACGAAAATGATTACTACAAACCACAAGGAAGAATACAAACTATGTTGTTGTTTTGTTTTGGGTATAGCCGTAGCAGCAAGTTAAGGCACAATCGAGTCAGCTCCTTATAGGTCAGGGGTCAGAAATGTATGGCTTGTGAGCAAGTTATGTCTTTCTTTAGGAGTACATCTGGCTTGGAGATAAAGTACTGACACGCTCATCTTCTCTATATGAGACCAATTTTGGCATATGCGAAGCCAAAACAACACATCAATTCCAGGATAAACAGGGCAGAGTCCCAACTATGGTTTACAGTCCTTACACCAACAGACCCCGTTTTGGCTGTATGTCTACATGGAACCTCATCGAACGATGTACAGTATGTCACAAAAGTGAGCAAGCCCCTCACATTTCTGCAGAGATTTCATCAATATGTTTAATTAAACAACATTGAAAAAACATGGCTTTGACACAATGAAAGATAGTATGTGTAAAGCTTATAAAAAACTCAAAATATAGCCATTAGTGGGGATCCCTCCTTGCTCCAGTATTTCACAGTACATGCTTGAGTACATGTTTTCCTCAATGAAATGCAACTCCCCAACTCCAGTTGCACTCATGCAGCCCCAAACCATGACATTCCCAACACCGTGCTTGATTTTAGGCACGACACAAACATGTTTGTACTCCTCACCTGTTTGCCACCACACATACTTCACACCATCTTAGCTGAAAAAAATTAATCTTTTTCTTTTCAGACCAGAGGATATTTTTCCAGTAAGCCATGGTCTTTGTTAACAGACTTCATTGTGTCAAAGCGATGTATCTTTATTGATGTCCTATAAAACATTATAATAAAATTTCTGCAGAAATGTAAGGGGTGAACTCACATACTGCATGTGCTCACTTTTGAGACAGTTTATGAGAAATGTAAACGCTCTAGTTTGAAGTTTTTGTGACATTTTTTTACAAAAGAACTCTGCTGGCACCTTGTTTTAAAACCATTATTAACGACAAAAACGACTGTCAAAATGAGCCTCAATGATCTTAAGTAACTGCAGGACAGACAAATTATAAGTGGTAAATTTGTTGATATGGGACACGAGCTCTGGTATTATTTCATAGATTTGATTGAATCATCAAATGTCACACAGCGAAATCAAATGCGCTGAAGAATTAGCTTTTGTCTGGTGAGCCTTAGGCGGTTTCGTTGAACAGTCTGTTGTGGCTCTGGAAAAAAAAAAGGAAAAACAAATTGCTTTCGTGGATGGCTCTTTGAGTCAAAAAGGTTCCCAACCCCTGCTCAAGGTGAACCTCATCTCTCTCTAGGTCAGGGGTTTTGAAGCTATTGCTCTGCGAGGGAGGTTTGGCTCTTTTCATAAGTACACCTGGCTCACTGAAAGAAAAAAAAATCACTAGTTTAACGCAGTTAGGCCAGGAGTGCAATATCGTATTTCTACCACTAAAGGCAGTAGCACTATTCTACCTTTTAAGCAGAGTGTGACATGTGAGTGTGACATCCACCGTCTATCATTTCCTTGCCATTTTTTCCAATCGTAGAATTTGCGCATGAAGACTTAAAATAAATGGTTGTAGATTTCAAAATGTCGAACATTTGCATCGATAAAACAAAATGGAGGTTAAAATAATGACAACCAGATTCAACAAGTTTTATTTTTTTAAATGCACATTTATATGATGTTACTGTATTTTTGTTTATTATTCAAGTCAAGTTTGTTCTTTTTTTTAATAATTGAAGACTTTCTTTACAGCTAAGAGGTGCTAAATAACACACAACATCCCTTTAAAGTACGTAGCAACTTGCATCACAATTGCATGTAGAAATATGACATTCAGGAAAATAAAAATATTCACATTAAAACAACTAAAGGATGCAAAAAGTGGAAGACAAAATTGACTTGTTTTAATAGCTCGGGGCCTGCAAACATTGTTGATGCATGTCGATTTTCAAAATATATTTAGAAATCATATTCATTGAGATTACTATCATACATTTTAATACTGAATTGAATTTGCCTAACCCACAGAACCTCATATATATATATATATATATATATATATATATATATATATTTGTTTGTCTGTTTATTTCTCTGTACCTAAGGGCAAAGGATGAAGGAGGTTCGATATGACCACCATATATCACAGACAGTCAGGTAGGTTACCCTAGATGTGAAAAATGCCCAAAAAGTTGACTTAGCACTTTTGTTTTTTTTTTGATCCAGCATTTCTCCTAGAAATTCATTCCACTTTCCGAGGCCAGGACGACATTCAATATCAACACCAGGGAGTCAGTCTCAAACCGAACGTTGCTCTAATGGTGCACAGCCATTCTGGCTTATGTATGTATTTATCTGATAAAGGTACACACTGCTGCTCACCATTGGATTCTGGGGCCAGCGGGAGGTTGGCAGCTCCAGCCTCCAGTCTGCTCACCGTTAGATCAGCTTCCGTGCCTCCTCTTGTATTCAGCATGCAGGTGTATACAGTGGAACCTAAAACACGCCAACACACTCAGAAATAACCATATAAAATGATGGGCAAGACAGCAATTTATTCAAAGAGCTGAGTCAAATCCCAAAGGAGAACACACAAGATGTGCCCCGTTTTGGTTCCTTTCGCTGTACACGCTCTTGAAGTTTACTAGCAGCAGCGTTTGCCAGGCTGTCGGAAGATATACCAACACGTAAACGTGAACCCCATTAAAAGTAAAATGTCAAACGGGCGCATGACTGGCAGAAACAGTCACCACCGGACCGCTGGCGACGTGGTGTCGGATGGCATCTGTGTACGATTTCAAGGGATGGAAAACCGGAAACGTGTCTGTTCCCCGGTTGGCCAGGGGACATAGGAAACTGCGGCTGTCCTTCAGTCGTCACACAAGGCAACCGATGATTGACATGAGACATCGGTATGAAAGCATCCTTAGTCTATGTGTTAACAGATATTTTTTATGTGTGTCTTTGCATGATGGGCAGCTACATCTCTTGGCCTTTAACAATTTTAAACAAGGACAGATGGAATTGTCATTTGGTCCACTTGAATTTATCGCTACAATAAAATCTCAACTGATTCAATTACTTACAATAGAGCAAGCACTAAGTACTAGAGTTAAGTATTTGCATTTTTATGTAACATTACCATGTCAAAAGGATTGGAGAGTAAAAAAAAAAAAGCTAGAATGCGATTAAATACTTAGCCAAGGTCAATTTGTATTCAGTTGAGTAGATATCAAATTAAAGGATTGAAACTAAAACACAATACAAATGAATTCACGTCAATACATCATCATGTCAAGGGCATTACCATAATAAAACAGGCTCAGTAGTATCTATCGACGATAGGAACACTTTAAAGAACTAACAAGACAAGATACGAAATGTAAAATCCCATACTCGCCGTTAACATTTGGGCTAGTCAAAATTCTGTTGGTATGATATCAGTTAGTCAATGTCTGATATTGGTATTGATCAAAAATCAGCCCCCCAAAAACAAGGATCTTATTTTATCGGATTCTGTCTAAAATCCATGATATGGGCTTTGATATTGATGTACAAGCAGTCCATTCATCCAATTAGCGTCGGCAGTGTAAGAACACATATTCGTAACTAAAATTAATGTTGAGATTACTGATCCATGATCGTTCAAATTCAAACAGCGTTGTGCACATTTTGGATTTAGAAAAACAACCTAGAACTCATTTTTTTTCTAAAATTAGATAATTTTATAATAGGGCTATTTGACGGCACAAAAGGCTGCAATATCGGTATTGAGTAGTGGGTGAAAAACGAGTATCTGAAAATTTCTAATATTAGTGAGCAACAATTTGTTACAGAGGTGTGTGTGATAACAAATTTCATAATGTTAACACATTTGTTCTGTTTTAAATCGTTGTTGGTGTTCAATTTCTGATGAGTATTTTTAGAAGAGGTCCAAACACTACTCATATTATCCCTGGGGGCAAAAAAAGTACCCTCTGGAATATTCTTTTTTTATAGCTGCAAGTGAACGCTAGTTTTGGACAGTCTCCAGTGATGTTGCGACAGAAAAACATGAACTAAGCTGAACTTCAGATTACGAGATCGATTACGATATTTTTCATCTGTTCTCATGATAAAACTATATTAAAAAACAGATGTGATCCCTCGAGAGACGAGAGGATCTTAGTAGAAATAGTAAACTTGTCCCTCTGTATTAATTCCGCAATAATTAATCATAAAAATAAATCAGTTATTCAAATAGATTTTGATCCCTAAAGTTGCTACAAAGTCGATGTGTCTTTGGTTGGCAAATGTCAAGAAAACGTCTTTCAAATGTCTGGTGAACATTAGCGACTCTGAATAAAACCTGACAGGGGATTTGTGAGTACCAGAGTGTTGAGTTAGGTCTGGATGAATCATACGTCTGATTAAAAAAAATTGCCAACACAATATTTGTTACAAATACAATCACCATTGTGCCAAAGGTAAAACAGTTTGTCATTATAATTATTATATCATTAGTAGCTGTATTATTGTAAGAAGAATAGGAACAACAAGACAAATATCAAGAAGAAAAACAAGAGGAAAGACCAGATAAAGAAGAACAAGAACAAAAAGAACAAGAAGAACAACAAGTAGAAGACCAAGAAGAAGAGGAAGAACAACAACCAAAAGAAGACTAAAAAGAACAATCGAAAGAGAAAGTCTTTACCTTTTTGTAAATACATGTTTTATTTTATTGTGTTTAAACTTCTTTTATAAACACTGTACACACAATAAAGACAATCTTAAATCTTGAAGAAGAACATGGCAAAATGGCAGGAGGAACCAGAAGAAAAACAAAAAAACACGGAGAAAAACAACAAAAGAAAAAAGAATACAAAGAAGAATGAGAACAAAAACAACAAGGACAAAAAGAAAACAAAGGAGATCAAAGATAACAAAAGCAAGAAAAGTAACGAGAACAAGGAGAAGAAGGACGAGAAGAACAAGAAGAACAACGAGTAGAAGACCAACAAGAAGAGGAAGAACAACAAAAAGAAGACCAAAAAGAACAATTGAAAGAGAAAGTCTTTACCTTTTTCTATATACAAATTGTATTTTATAGTCTCCTGTTTCAAACTTCTTTTATAAGCACTGTACACTGGGGTTGCAATGTAAAGGTTATTAGAATTCTCTTTTAATGACAATAAAGACAATCTTAAATGTTGAAAAAGAACAAGAACAAAAATATAGAGTAAAATGAGAAAAACAACAAAGGAAAAAGAAGAAAAAGAAAAAAAGAACAATGACAAAAAGAAGAACATGAAGAAGAAACAGAATAACAAAAACTAGAAAAGCAAGGAGAACAAGGAGAAGGACAAGAAGAACAAGAAGGACAACAACAAGGACATTAACAAAGACAAGAAGAAGAGTAGAAAAGCCTCATGTATTGAATAAATACCTAAAAGTGATCCTATTTTGTGTCAAGGGTATATAACTTTCAAATTATTGTGCTGGTATGTGTTTTTACTGGACAACACAATTCTAAATCATTAAAATTTATGTGCAACTTTATGACCCATTCTCTTTTGGCAGTGAAGAATCGACAACACTTGCCAAAATAAGAAATCCGACAACACAAAGCCAGCATCCAACTGTTGGCCACAATCCCTGTCTTGTATCTCTTGCCGTCATTACGGATAATAAAACATAAAGTGAGGAAGCTTCATTCCCAAAAACGCGTTATCGTAGCTGACAAAATTCGCCGCTCGTTTCAAAGTCTCTCATCTCATCCGGCATTCCTTCGACTAACTGTCAATCATTTTCCGCCATTGCTGTATGCATGCAAATTTGAACTTGGGCGGCATTCGCACTGACCTGGCTTCTTGTTAACGTCAGCGGTGAACAGCCAATCAGCGGCTTTCTTGGCATCTGGGCCAGAGAGATAAAACTTTCCAAAGTAAGACATGTCGAACACGGCCACGCCGTGCCTGCATGACAGGCATTCGCTCTTTATCTGCATCGAAAATAAAAAATAATCATCTAATAACCATCCAGAACACTCATTCACAGCCAGTGTTGGAAAGAACGTGTTACGAAAGAACCAATTTTCTTGGTAACGAGTACTAAAACGTGTGATTAATAAAATTTTGTAAATCAACTGTCGTTAAAACAGAGTGCGTTACTCTGCTACTTACGATATATTTGATATACATTTCTTCCTCATGCCCTGAGGCTCTTTAACTCTACCCGGGGAGTAAAAGCCCGCATTAAACCCCACATTTGCATATTACCCTATTTTCATTAAAATGTGTATTTCCGTAGCACTATTCAAATACTCTATATCAACACGTTATATTGGGTATTTTGGTATTCTATATCTTTTGTTTTATTATTTCATTTTTCAACACAAGGATACTGCTGGAAGTATGAATTTTCCTATGGGGATGAATAAAGTATCTATCTATCTATCTATCTATCTACAAAGTTCTCCATTTGCTAGCTATCCCACCTTGGCTCCTTTATGTAACATACAACTGTCAATCCACCAGCAACACATGTTTATATTTACCTACAAAGTACTACTGAATACAGTTCTGGTGGTCTCAAGGGCAGAGTACAAGAACGCTGAATTTCTCCTCATGGAGATATTCTCCCTATATATACTCGCATCAACGCCTTATTTACAACAATAAAGTAAAATGAAGTCAATTTATGTGCGCAAATTTGGTTGTATGTCACCAGTAGCAAATGGAAGGCAGCGCGTGGGGAGGGGCTCTGGGTTATAGAGGAATAACAAGCCAGAGCAATCATTAAGTCAAACATGAGGACAGAATTTATGGTAAAAGTGTACTGGATTTTAGTCTTTTTATTTGTAAAACTATTTTTTACCATACACCA
Organism: Urocampus carinirostris; assembly: GCF_059441175.1. NCBI lineage: Eukaryota > Metazoa > Chordata > Actinopteri > Syngnathiformes > Syngnathidae > Urocampus > Urocampus carinirostris. The sequence goes on from NC_142364.1 coordinate 17,508,132, forward strand.
TGCCGAGAGGAAAAAGAAAACGTTTTGATCAGTACCTAGAAATGGATGATGAATTCTTCAAAATCCTTGAAATGGATATGGAGTCTATTGGCTGCTTTAATTAGCAAGATTTCAAGTTTGCACAAGCCAAGAAAGGGTTCACTGCTTCCACAGGTAGGTGGACACCAGGGGTCTCCAACCTTTTTCAAGCTGAGAGCTCCTTTTTGTTACCAATTAGCTTAAAGCGCACCCAGTTTTATATGCAATTCTACAATAAGAATGTCTCCTGTTACTGCTTTGTTGTTAGTATGTTATTACCAGGTTTATATTGTTTTTTATAAGTGTGGTTAAATTGACCTAGTCAACCATTAAAACATATTTTACTTAAAAATCACAATGACCAAGCAATGGTGCACTGTTTTCAAGACAGGACCCATTTCAGCTGCCCTTGGTGGGTACATTGGAGACCCCTGGTGTACACATTTTCATCTATTTAGTGATTGTTTTGAAGAAGTTTTAGGAGGTTGGCTTCAATGCGAGTATACACAGTAATTTGTAACTAAATAGTTATTTTAGAGTAACGTGCTACTTTTGGGTTCAGTCATCTAGGGTGTAACGGAATTACTTCTTAAATGAACTATTAACCGCAACTAGTAACTATTATTCAGTAACACGCCCAACACTGACCACAGCAGGCATTTTGGTGTGGTCAACCCTTACCATGTCATGATGTGGCGGGAAATCAAAGGTGTACTCTTTGCCCAGCAGCTCATTGTATTTGTACTGGTGATTCTTCTTGATGTCGTAAGCTCCATAATAATCATAGTCTTTAACCTTTGCCATAACACACACAGAAAGCAAATGAGTTTTTCTTCCTTTAACATTTTCGATTTTGCAGTGCAAGTGCACTTAAAGAAGTGGTTTATGCATGCGTCTCACGGGAGCCTGTCCGTCCTTGGTGAACCAGCCTGGTCTCTCCCAGCCGTGTCTCTCCTGAAATACGCAGCCCTGCTCTGTCAGCGCCTACAAAACGCACAAGGAAAAGGCGTTTGGAGATATCAGACGTTTACATTACAACCATTAGACAAGGAAAATAAATGAAATCCCCCGAAATGTCCTTATAATACTCCAAATATGGTATTATGATTCATTTTTTAATTGATGAAATTCATGTCAAAGGTGGGGTGTGCGCGACACGGCGGATGGGTGGTTAGCGCGCAGCTCTTCGGTGCAGAGGTTCAGGGTTCAAGTCCAGCTACCGCAACCTCCCCATGTGGAGTTTGCATGTTCTGCCCGTGCCTGCGTGGGTAAATCTGACTGTGCCTCACTAGACACAAACCTCACCGTATGTCACTATGTATAATAAAGCAACAAAAAGTGTCTTTAAACATGCACTACGATTTAAACTAAAATGAATCTTTGACGGCTTTACCTGTCAATGGCAGCGAATGAGTAATTTCTTTTTCTGACGGAGCACATTGAAAAAAGATGCTTGGCCTCCCATCCTCCTCCCCCTAGATAGGATTGACAGTCGCCCACGGTTGCCACTGTAGGTACGCGCTTCGCTAGCTGACTCCTGCCAAACCTTCCCACACCAAGCTATATTTATCGGTATGTTCTACCAAGTAAAAGTGCGATTTGCCTCGTCAAAAAGGCCCCTCTGAGCATTGGAAAAGAAGATACGGGTTCCTTCTAAATATTAGTGCGTCCAATTAGTTTCAAAGGGACAAAAGAACCTCTCAGGCCAGGTTAAAAAAAACGACTTTAGTTTTCTAGTGCTGCGGCTAAAAACATTATGAAAAGCACTCTGTCGCCAGTTGCTAGGTGATCGTCCTTATTGAGTTGATATTGGAAACAAAAATCGAAAGAAGCCAGCCACGCAGGATAGTAATGTATTAGCTGAAAATAGATATATGCCTATTAGGGTGGAAAATAGCGTAACAGAATCTAAAATTCAATTACCTACTAAGCGGCATTAGTTATCAATGTTTTAAAACTATTGCGGCTGTATTTGTGTATAACGCACATTTTTTTAAAATCATACCAATAGCTTAATTTTTGAATGCTCATTATACATGAAGTTTTACGGAAGTATATCTTCGAATTTGTGCAATGATTAATCAGTCATAAATATCGCTGACCAAAATTGCGAGACATTGAATGCAATGGGAATTGAACCTGGGTCACGGCGGTGAGAGCACTGAATACTTAGCCATAGACCACCAGTGATAAAAATGAAATACGAAAAGGCGTTTGCGGACAACAGCGAGTTTCTCTTTTTTATCTTGAATGGACTAACTACAATACACCGTGGTGACGTCTGGAAACATTTATGATCCCTTTTGAGAGTAATTAGTCCATGTTTTTTGCCAACATTATTCATATTATACTTAACAAAAGTAAAACTGGAGATTTGACAGTACTTTACAAAAGAATCACTATATTTCAAGCACAAATCAAGTCTTTATACATCCGAATTGAACAACAATGGAAGTTATCAATCAAAAACACTCCACTTCTCTTTCCATATCATCAGTGTCAGGTCACTAGAATTTCCTTTAATTTTCAAGGAACGATGACAAGAGAATGCAATTTGGTTAATTACCGCGAAAACCACCAATGACAACACTACAAAAAGATATACATGGATACATATTTTTGGAAAGAGCAATTTGGCGTTTTGCAGTTATTTTCATGTACCACAGAAATGGGCAGTCAAAAAGTAAAAACATTACCAACTGCTTTTTAAAATAAACAGTTAAAAGTAAGAATTGTTAACGTTAACACAAATCCCTTGTGTGCATGAGCAAGGACGTGGCCCGTCAGACCGTGTGCCAAGTGAAATGAAGTCACAACAAGAAGAAGCAAGACTAAGTGGGCCATTAATGTTTAAATACGGCGGCGGGGACCCATTAGGAATTTGTGTCAGGCGTAAGGAAAAATTAAACGAGGTGCGAGACAAGGCGACCGGAGATAAGTGTATCATTTAGAGTCACGGCGGCAGGCGTAGCATTAATAAATGCAGTCGGCGGAGAGGAGTGACGCGGCTAACGGCCTTGCCATAGCCTCCATCGCTTATTTGACCGCATGAAGCGGCAGCAAAAAAGAAGGTTGGAGAAGCGACAATGACAAAAGTCTTAACCAGACGCCTGCAAGGCAATGAAAATAACTCGACATTGAAATGAGAGCACACATGGTTGCGCTTCAAACGTTTTCCCAATACAGTAACCCTCGCTAATTTGCGCTTCAGTTATTGATGGTTCACTCTTTTGTTTTGAGTTGAATTGTCTTTGTTTTCATTGATATCAACGTATCGTGCATTGTGTTCTGCAGCAGACAGTAAATTCTACCAGGAGGCAAGTTGTATGTGTGTGTGTTGGGTGGGCGTGATTGCCTGTGTGCGCGACTGTGAGAGGCTTGTGTATGCTGTCAGTCAAACAGCTGGGCGGGTGCACAAGTCAATGTGGCCACCAAAACAAACTACAAAGTAAGGCGACAGATAGCTTTTAGCATCTTGTTACATTGAGAATGAATTCATTAAATAAATTGGACTCTGAGGAGAGTCAGAACAGCGCAAAGAAATGGTGATCACCAACGGGTGCTCTGCGGATTATTATTGAGTTCGGGAAGCAACTGAGGCGTCGGGGATAGACGGAAATAAAAGTGCTGCAGGTCCGGCATACTGCTACGGCTACGTAACAAGCCATCCCTATTAAGCCTGTATCTCCTAACGCCAGATCCATTAATCAGGGAACCGATGACCTGAAGCTACAACTTGTGGGAAACTTCTACATTAAGGACGATTGTATTTTCGGACCAGACTATTTTGAGGGTACAGCTTTCGAAATCTCTTACACTATAAGGAGAAGCCGTACAATTTTGTTCAACTTTTTTATGATGACAATAAAGATTTTAGAAGTCGCTAAATGATGCACACTATCCCTTTAAAGGGATTACTGTAACAGACTCTCCTCGCAACTTCGCACTTCAGTTATCACTGGTTCACTGATTTGCAGATTTTGAAATGTCTGCATAGGTATGATATCAATGCATCATCCATTGTGTTCTGACAAAGCAAATGTGATCACTAAGGGCAGTTAAGAGAGGGATTTGTTTGTTGAGTGGGTGCGACAGTTGTGTGCGTGCCACTGTGATAGGCTGGTGTATGCTGTCAGTCAAACAGTGGGGCGGGCACACAAGTGGCTACCAAAACAAACAGCAGAGCATGGTGCCAGATTGCTCATTATATTGAAAAGCAATTCTTCAATCTAATCATACTCTGAGGAAAGTCTATAGGGCACAAGGAAATTTTGATAAACAGAAGGTGGTCCATGGATTATTATCTGGTTCGGGAAGCGACTGAGGCGGCGTCGGGAGAGAAGGCATTAGCTGCAGATCTGGCCTACTGCTACAGCTAGGTTAACAAATCTCTTATGCCAGCCCTGTGGAGCCTGTATCTCACCATCGACAGGTCCATTACCAATTAAATGGATGACCTGGAGCTACAACTCATAAAAAACACTACATTTGTGACCCCTTGTATTTGAATCATCACAAAGACCTGGATCAACTTGGGTATCCCCGCTGCTAGTGTGCAGCTAGGCATCCGCTCTCTACATTGTTTTCCAACACTGAAAGGAGAAGCCCTCCAAATGTATTGTACTTTTGTATAATGGAAATAAAACCATTCAGCCATCCATCCCTTATCTGCACCGCTTACCCTCAGTACGATTGCAGGGGTGATGGAGCCCATCTCAGCTACACAGACAGAAAACCATAAGCTCACACATACCTAGGGACAATTTGAAGTCACAGATTAACCTGCCATGCATGTTTTTAGGGAGGAACCCAGAGTGGAGGCACAGGAAGAACATGCAAACTCAGCACAGCAAGGCTGGTAGTTGGATTTGAAGCCATGACCTCAGAACTGTGCCACAGACGCGGTAACCACTTAGTCACCGCGCTGCAAAAAAACATTTATTCAACTGCAATTCTGTGTTCTGTGTTTTTATTTGTAGATCTATAGTTGTTATTTTGTTACAGTTGTATACTCTCAGTTAGCAAGGATGTCATCTTAAGCTAAGTTTGACCCTTTGAGGCTTTTATTAAGGTGCGACGTTTCATTTTTCACTGGTGGTTCTGGTCCCCATTAAACGCAATAACCGAGGGGTCTCTGACCTCAATTTTCCTGGTCATTTTGTTGAAAAAAAAAAAAACCTTTATGTATTCGACTATCGCTGGTTTGAACTGCACAATCTTTTCATTCAACACATATGAGAGGTGGATTATTTTTCATGATTTGGGTTGCGGCTTGTAATTTGGGTGGAAGGCTGGGTCCTCAATTCAAACGAGTTGAGAACCACTGCTTTGGAAAGCCCCAATCAAATCACCTGATGGAACGGATCCTTCCTCATGTTTCTGCTCGCCAATGGCTCATCGAACGGGAACACCACCGAGTAATTCTTGGCGTACGACTCGTGGCTGCGCTCTCTGATCCAGCGTTGATTTGCCGTCAGTGAGTGGTGGAAACGTCTGAGGTAGGAAGGTGAGACAATTCAGACGACTGTTGCACAATTTAGGGCTATTCATTTGTTTTCACAAGTCTTAGGACATTCTGGTTCTTAGACATACAGTGGCTTGTGAAACTATTTGGCCACATTTCAGACTTTGAACATAAAGATATAAAACTGTAATTTCTTGTGAAGCATCAACAATAAGTGGGACACAATCATGGAGTGGAACACACTTTATTGGATATTTTAAACTTTTTCAACAAATAAAAAATGAAAAAGTTGGTGTGCAAAATTATTCAGCCCCATTGAGTTTAAAGCTTGGGAAATCTTTTTGTATACAAATCCAGCTTTAAACCTCTACACAACAGTATCTAGGACCTGCCTTGTGTGTTCCTCGGTCTTCATGATGCTCTCTGCACTTTAAACAGAAATCTGGGACTATCACAGTGCAGGTGCATTTATACAGAGACTTGACTACACACAGGTGGATTCCATTTCACCCCCCTCCGGAGGAAAACAAAGCCTGCAACAAGGACAGTACAAACATCTTCTTCTTTGTTCCTTTATCTTCTTTGTTTTCTTTATCCTCACTGTAAAACGCGGACCTGGAGTGCCACGTCCAATTTCGTTGTCACAATATATTCAACCCATTTTGTAACAATGACAATAAAGGTATATTCTATTCTATTCATTTATCATCGTTAGTCATTTAGATCAACATTGAATCATTCAGAGATCCTCACTGAACTTTTGGACAGGGTTTGCTGCACTGAAAGTAAAGGGGCTGAATAATTTTGCACACCCACTTTTTGTTTTTTTATTTGTAAAAAATATCCAATAAAGTGTGTTCCACTTCATGATTGTGTCCCACTTATTGTTGATGCTTCACAAGAAATTACAGTTTTATATCTTGATGTTTGAAGTCTGAAATGTGGCAAAAAGTCACAAAGATCAAGGGGGCCAAATAGTTTCGCAAGCCACTGTAATTAAATAAATTCTCCAATGATCCACGCACCCCTCCAAGACATTAAGTAAAGTACATTTTTGTTGGCTATCAATTTTATTTAGCTAGATAATAATAGCTCTTTTGGATGCATCACACCGATAAAGATGGCGGTTTATTAAAAGGAAAAAAAACAAAGTACATAGTTATTAATTGCTACTTCAAAATAAAGTTGCGATTGTGACTTCCTGTTTCTTGTATTTTATCTGCTCGGTTGGGATTTAAAGGGACATTGTGTATCATTTAGCACCTCCCAGTGGTAAAAAAAAAGCTAATTTTATTAAAAAGAACATGATTCATTTTAATAATAAGCCACAATACATAAACGATCATTTCAACAGTCTTATTTTATTATGGCATTTTTACACAATTTCGTAATATTATTTTTATTCTAGTAACGCTTGTTCCCACTTTTTCTTAAAGCGACAGTGTGTATCATATAGCGTGTCCTAGTGGTGAAAAATAACTTTATTAAAAGAAAAAAAACAATATTGGTTAAAATAAACTTTAAACATACATGAAAGATTATATAGGTGTGATTTGTTTTTTTAAATCCTAATAGGTCGAGAGATTTTTTTTTAAAAATTGATTTTAAATCCTCACCTAGAGGAAGCTGTTGCTGCAAAAGTATTTCTCCCCATCACTTTGAGTCTCTATAGCTCGTATTCTTCCTGGTGCTTTGTAGCACTCATTTTCGGGTACATTACAAAATCCAGCGAAATCTAGTGGTCAACTATTAGACAGTGTTCCTTTGAGCAACACATCTGTTTAGTCGACATATTTGCTTTTTGATCGTCTTTGAGTCCAAAACAAAACTACAAAGTTCCCGAATATGGAACTGCCACAATAATAATAATAATAATAATTTCCTTGTATTGTCATTCTGTGTAACAATGTACACAGAACGAAATGTCGATTGCACCTGACCCGTTGTAGCAAGCCGATGCAGCCGCAGCCAACAGAGGGCGCCGCCGACCACTTTTTAAGTCTTAGGAATGACTCGGCCGGGGCGCGAACCACCGACCTCCCAGTCTCAAAGCGGGCGCCTTACCATCTAGGCTACTGAGCTGGTAACTATGTCAAGTCATGTTTATTTGTATAGCCCTTAATCACAGAGAGTCAAAGGGCTGCGCAGACTATGGCAAACCACAGACTATTATGACACCATCCCCTGATCTAAAACCAACATGATGGCAAGGAAAAACAAGAAAAAAATGTCATAAAAATGATTATATTTTATATGTTGATTTCAAAATCACCTTGCAGTGTAAGCACTAAGTCTCATCAGAGCACGTAACCCTCAAAGATCTAGGCTGTGTTCAATTATATTTTCTAACATGTACCTTATGTCGTATCCATACATGTCCTTCTCGGGACGTCCGTGGATAATCCAATGAGCGAGCTCGCGACCGCAGCCACCGCCCAGCATCATACCTGGAAAAAATAACAATGGCACAGCACATAAAAATAGAATTGCAATCAGATCTAAGTTTACAAAAGACTTTAAAGGAATTCCAACAATGTACTATGACAGCACTGTAAAAGTAAGCACAGATAATATCAAAGGAATAATTTAGGGTTGTCACAATACCAAATGGTCTAAATGGGCTAATGGTCTGCTTTTATATAGCGCTTTTCAAGTCAATGAAGACCTCCCAAAGCGCTTTACCATGTGCTTCACACTTACCCATTCACACACACACGCACACACCAATAGCAGCCATGCAGCCATGCAAGGCGCCCACCTGCTTATTGGGGGCATTAGGGACTCAGTGTCTTGCCCAAGGACACTTCGACATATAAGCCGGGAATCGAACCTGCGATCTCTTGATCCCAAGACGAGCGATCTACCTCCTAATGCCACCCAATACTTTCTGTTGGTTTACGCATCTGCATACCAGACTTTTGATGAGTTTTTCCATCAATTTTCTATTAATAATGAGATATGTCAATAACGGCAACATCTAGATCCCAAAATTGTCACAAAAATGATAAGCAAGAACAACTGTTAAAAAGACAATTAATAAAGTTCTGGTGACTAGTTCATTAGTACAGTTTATTCAATGTAGGACAGTTTGGCCACTGAGGGTTTGTAGAATTCTGATGAATCGATTATACCAGCAAAGATTTTTTTCAGAGAATATCCACTAAAAATAACTGTTCTACTGCCGAATATAGATCGGAGATGAGGAATGTCAAACTTAGATTGGCTATGGATCTAGACTTTTTGTTCTGAGGTGGGTGGGATTAGTAAAAGAATCACGACTCCAAATTTTTAGCTTTATTTTTCAGCATTATGCTTTATGATTCCGTCTACATTAGTAACCGATAGTAGCCAAACTGAGTACAACAATTCTTCAGATATAATTTTTTCAATCACGTTTAATCATGTTCCAGGATGAAAATGGTGAAAGTAAGAAAATGACCGTTTCAAATACAGTCCAAAAGCAAACCAAAACCCCAAATAAAATTAAAAAGTAGGGTTTAATCAAGCATATTTAAGACGTACATGCACGCGCCATTCAAGCAACTTGACAGCGGCTGCAATGATGATTTCAAATAGAAGATGGCGACAGCAATTAGAATACTTTCAAGTCAAGGACAACACCTTTAATGACACACAGATACACTCTCTGTTACTTTTAGTCATTTAGGTCACCATTGGATCATTCAAAAGTCTTTAGAGAACTTATAGAGTCAGTTGGCTGAGTTGAGAGAACAGGGGGTCAATATTGTTGCAACACCTACTATTCCATTTTTTGTGGTAAATATAATATAAAATGTTGAAATAATTCAGTTCCACGTCACAATTGTGTCTCTCATGTTGTTAATTCTTAGAACATATTTTATTTTTCATAGGTTTAAGTTTGAAGCCTAAAATATGGCAATGACAAAAAGTTCTTGTGGGTTTAGGGGTTAGTTGGGGTGCAGTAGGCACTGTAACACGCACATTTCAAATTTATCTTCTCCCCCTTGCTCATTGGGATCCTTTTTTTGAAAATTTGAATCCAGTGCGATCGAATGTGTCGCCACACATCATCAATATTCAGCGGCGCTACCATAGCGGCCTTGTATCGTTCGTTTTATCCAGCCATCACTCATACTCTCCATCTCCCATCATTTCACACATCGTCGGGCGTCGCATTCGTCGAGGGCCCGCCGGATGTGGACGTCTGAGTGGATGGATGAGAAGAAAAGCGGGTGTCCTGAGACATTTGGGCAAGGGAATGCTGGCAGACGCCGCTCCGGATAAAGGCGCAGACATGTGAAGGCATCTGCGTTTCCGATTAGCTTGTCGGTCTCCTTGCTACCACTTCCTCCTTTCCGCCGGCGCTATCTACTGTGAATTCTTACTGCACAAACATTTGTTACCCGTGTTTGCTGTCAAACCTCCCTCTCCTCCTTTCCCAGAATTAAATTGTTTTTTATAGCCCCAAAGCGCTTTAAAATGTGCTTCACACTTACCCATTCAAACACACTCATGCAAGGGTACCTGTAGGTACTGACCTGCTTATTGGGGGTTTAGTGTCTTGCCCAAGGACACTTTGACATACAAAAGAACCGGGAATCGAACCTAAGACTATCCATACAAGCGCTCAACCTCCGGAGCTACTGATGCCCCGAGGAGCATAACACCTTTTTCAGATTTACAGAAAGTAATCAAATTAGCGCAGACAATTATTGGCTGCTCTCTGCTCAGTCTGAAGGACATTGCTAGCTTGCAATACCGCAGCATAGCCAACAACATTATAAAGGACCTTTCCCAACACCTCTTTGACCAGCAGCCATATGGTAGGCACCGCGGGTCCCTTAAAACAAGGACTAACAGGTCATGAGACAATGTCTTTCCCAGTGCCATCACCGGTGTTGGGATTAATGCATGGTAAATTAATTTGGTGGAACGTTATTAATTTTGGCGGTAACAAGTACTGTAACGCGTAATTAATCAATGGTTGTGACTCAACTGTCGTTACAACAAGAAGCGCTACTCCGTTACTTAATAAAAAGCAGATCAAAGACTATTTTTCAGAGGGTGCGCCTTGTAATCCAATGCGCCTTATAGTGAGGAAAATATAGTAATTGGTTACTTCTTGGACGCAGGACGGCTGGGATGTTATCGGGAGCCCCACCGTGCAGAGGTTCAGGGTTAAGTGCAGCTATCGCAGCTTCCCTGTGTGGAGTTTGCATGTTCTCCCTCTGCCTGCGTGGGTTTCTTCCGGGCACTCCGGTTTCCTCTCACATTCCAATACCATGTATGTCAGGTTAATTGGCCGGTCTAAATTGTCCTTAGGTGTCAATGAGCGAGTGAGTTGTCCCTCCCTGAGTGCCCTGCGACTGTCTGGCAACCAGTTCAGGGTGTCCCCTGCCCACTGCCCGAGGACAGCTGGGATTGGCTCCAGCACCCCCGCGACCCTAATGAGGATAAGCGGGCCAGATAATGGATGTTTTTTTCTTATAGGGACAATTCATTCGCGATACAAACTTGATCCAGGAAGTTATGTATGTAGAGGGGCCACTGTATACACTTTCATGCTTTTCCCCTTAGTGAACTAAAATCTGTGTAATTACAGCTACACTAATGACTTTTTTTAGAACCGACTCATTGTATACTCCATTAAACACAGGCAATTTTTAGTCCAGTGCTAAATATCACCTCGATGAAGGTACCGATTATCGCGATTATGGAAAAGAGGCCAACTCGGCGTCTCCAAAAGCAATTATCGGCCTGCAATCATCGGAACAAACAAACACAGTTCAGGCTTCTGACTGATGTTCTGACATTGGGGAATGAACGTTGCCTGGCAACGATTGCAAAAAAACAAAAGGAAGCACTCATAACAATCGCACAACTTCAGCCCGGCGGTCTCACTTGAGCCGAGTGAGCTGCTGGGTGTCGTGAACGTGTTTTGAGCGATAAGAGATGAAAGATGAGACAGTGGCGGGAATAGTGGGGTAGGTGGGAGGCTAGGGGGGCATCACAGGGCCAAGGATTTTCTAACAATACTTCAGCTTTTAGGGGACACTTGATGTTTTTCACAGGAGGCTCAAGACCCACTTTTTAACTTTTTAAAACTTAAATTTTAAACCCAAAGAAATTTGATCTCAAATAACATTTTTTCTTATTTATTTAGGTTCCAGAAATTTACATTTATCCAAATCATCTTATTTTGTCTTCAACAATAATCCCAAAGCACAAAGTAATCAGGTGTATGGAGAACCAATCCTGCAATATGTAGAAATAAATGTATGAATAAATAAATACCGACAAATATATGCCATATGAATAAATAAATCACATATTACTTTCGTAAATGACATTAATGCAAGTTTTCGACCTATTGGTTGATTGATGAGAGCACGGATTGTTCATCACTGATCAACCAATGGATGAAAAGCTCAGCCAGTTTGACCCACCCCCTCATTTGAATAACAATGTATTGCGACAAAATACACGACAAAATTCACAAGATACACGACAAAATACATGAGAAAATAAATACCGGAATAAATAAATGACAAAATGCCTAACTAAAGTATTATTATTTTATATATATTTATGTGTTGCGTAATCTATTTACGTCAATTCTTTTATATGGAAAGCAAACAAAATGGCTCGGCGCGCGGGGTTGATAGAAGATTGGATTTAGCTGCTTGGAGTGGTCAGTGGTCTGGAGCTGCAGTACACCATTTGGCTGCCACGGCAACCCCGATAAAAAACAAAAGTATTTGTTTTAAATAAAACAAATACCCGATAAAAAACAAAAGTATTTGTTTTTTATCGGGTTTGCCTTTATTCAAAACCTAGCTAAAGACACTTCCGTAGTTGCCTTAGGTACAACTATGTGAATGTTTCTAAATATCGAATGAGCTATTTTGGAGCCTATAAACATACAAACACACAAACAGTTAAGTTTTGGATTGGGAAGGGGAGAGAGGGAGGCAGAGGGGGAGATATAGAGTATATAGATATATAGAGTATTTTATATAGAGATAGATAGACAAAGAGAAAGAAAGATAGAGGGAGGGATAGCCCGAGGGAGAGAAGGATGGATATAGTAATAGAGAGCTAGAGACAGAGTATATCATTTTTTTTAGGATATATAGGTATTTCTTCATTTACACATTTCTAAATATGGCAGGATCGGTCTGTCATATAGGTAAGGTTGCCAGGAAAGACACAAAAGATAAAATCTTGACCAAGAAAAATAAAAAAAACTTGATGACTTTAACATTTACACCTCCTCGCTATGTACATTATGAGACACTTAGATGCTGACATTTCTTTATGCCTTAAGTGAGGGGTGAACTCTGTCAGGTCAGTTAATGGAAAGAAATGTTGGATCTGAGGTACTTGACATCCTTTTTCGCCTGAGAGCATCTAGATTTGATAGTGAGGAAGGTCAACGGCCATTAGTTACGTAACGTGTACTCTTTAGGATTCTGTTGGGTTTATTTTGTACCACGCAAGGGTTAAAAGGTGAATGATAAATTGAAGGATATTTTAAGAAAACTATTCTTTTAAATATAATTTAAGATAATGTTACAATATAAAGATCCATGTATAAACAATTAAATAACAACAACAAAGATAAACATTTTTGGAAATAAAAAAATATACATGAATTATTTAGGATTAAACAAGCTCAAAGAAATTTCTCAATGTTTTACTGCAGCCACTGTGTCAAACTCCACCAAAAGACTTTATAGTGCACGTATGTCAAAGTCATGGCCCATAATCCCGATTTGGTCCGCAAGAAGGTTTTCTATAGCCTCTGAAATCCTCGATTCGTTATCATATCGTGCAACCAGGAATCGTTGTGTATTTATTTTTACTGTGAGTTACTTGAATAGACGTTGACTTTTTATTTTATTATTTTAGAAATGTTTCAGTGCAATGATAAAAAGATGCCATCATTTTTGAGGAAGTACATTTACAAAAACAGAAACCTCCATCTAATCGTGGTCTCTGAATTTTAAGCGCTTCTTATAAGTCAACTCAAGTTTATTCGTATAGCCCTTAATCACAAGAAGTCTCAAAGGGCTGTACAGACTACAGACTATTATGACACCATACCCTGATCTAAGACCTACATGAGGGCAAGGAAATAAATCAATGTTTCTACTTATATTAAGAAAGAACAGTCTGAGTCATTAGACCACTAGATATCACTATGTTGTGTAGTGAAACTGAAGCAGAGTGCTACAGAGCCAAGGAAGAATGCAAACTACGGGGGCTCAAAGTGACCAAACTGCACCATTTTTCTTCTCACGTTTTTGGGGTACACGTAGATGCAGGATGGCAGACAGTTGTGTCAGCTCCTGCTGGGTGAGGCTTATGTAATGTAAGATAAACCCAAATTTTTCAACCTATGATGACAAATGCACGTTTATTTCATGTATATTTGCTTGTTACCAGTTTTAAAATCAATAGTTTTTTTACAGGTACAAAGTGAAATATTTGACTCAATGGCAATGTATTGTCCAACACAAACAAAAACCAGTGCCAAATGCAAAGCGTAGGAGCAGGTGCCAGAGAAAACATGGCGGAGACTGCTAATGAATTCCGCAATGTAAAAGGAATCCAAATTTCTTAAACCATGAATATTTATAGAAATTAACATTGGTATGATAGTTCATGTATTTTTTGCCTGTAATTCAAATCAATTTGTTTTAACAAAGATTTACCGCACTCCAAACTTTTTCGTCAGGCAGATCCGGCAGATGTTGTTCTGGTATCGCGGTTCGAGTTTTCGTCTCCACGCCGATCTCGAGTTGTGTGGTGAAAAGTCCGTCTCTTTTTAGAGAACCGGCTTTTTTGGCTCAACTCATTCAAGAGAGCCGGCTCTTAAACGGCTCACTTGCTTTGATGCATTATATTACGAATTATTATGTTGCATAAAGAAGTTAAGAAAAAAAGGAAGCATAAAAGGAGAAAATGAAAAAAAGACGGGTTTGTGGTTATCCCTTGAATCGGTATATTACCAAGAGTAATTTGATGCAGAAAATGAATTAATAATTTGATGATAAAAACTGAATGAATATATAGGTTTTTATTATATATTTGTCACCGATTTACAATTTCAACCACGATAACATAAAATTTTGGGGACCCATAGATCTCTGTTGGGACCCATAGATTTTTGAGCATGCGAGTCCCCGGGACTCCTCATTTTTCAGAGGTAAATGAAAACACTGCCTTCTGACCGTTTGACTTTGACACGCTCGTTTTAGTGTGTTGGACCACAAAATTGTAAGCTGATCGGGGAGCTCGTGATCAGAAAATCTAAACATGTTCAGAAAATCTGTACAGTAGAACAATTCGAATTGGGATATAACTTACCAGCACTGTTGAAGCCGCAGCCCAAAAAGAAACCTCTGACCTCGGGGGCTTCTCCCATCAGCGGCTTGTGGTCAGCTGTGAAGGATTCTATGAGAGAAACAAAATAATTTCAAGCACAACAAAACAAGCGCTGATTCATTCTAAAAAAAAACTACCCTGTAAAAAAAATAGATCTAAACCCATTGGCATATGATGTCATTTTTAGAATAAGTCTTTTCTTGATCATCAAATAAAATAAGAAAAATCACCCATAAAATGAGCCAAATTATCTTATCTCGTGATGGTAGATCACCTTGCTCCTTTTAAAGCCCCAGTGTGTAACATTTGAACACTAAATGGCACTGTATAGTGTAATAGGAACAAAAATCAGTGCCACAGAGTACAGCAGAACAGCAAGCTGCCAGACAAACATGGCGGTGACCTTAGGTAGGGATTCCATGATGCAAAAGAAATCCACATTTCTCGACCTTTTTAATAAAAATGACCATTGTTATGATGGTTCCCCCAAAGGCGAAGTAGTCCGCGGTGTATGCTGGGATTTATATACCGGTGTTTCATTTCCTAACCAATGTGTCAATCATCATTTGAATCAGTCACTATTGGCTAAAGTTATTCGGAGGTAAAGGGGGCGGATCCTTTTTATCATTTACAGGCTCGCATAGGCTAAAGGGGCGAAACAAAGCCTGCAATTGTCCGAAAAAGACGAATGTGAATCACACGTTGGGTTGCACTACGGCATAGAGAAAACATTTTTTACTATTCTGTATTTGTAAATATTTTACTCTCCTGGGTTTACTACACTCATGGTTGTAAGAAGACCATGGTTATGTATCATTATTGAAAGTGATGGCTGCAAGAGAACTTAGGTGAGCTATGCGGCTTTATATTTTCCCGGTATCTTGTTTTAGAACGATCTTGATGTTTCTGTGATGAGTCTGTTTTTAAACTAAATTCAATTCAAAGTGTTTATTGTCATATGCACAGTAAAGAACCCCGTTTCCCTGCACAATAAAATTCTTACTTTGCTGTCCACACAGTTGCCAGCAAAAAATAAAACTAAGAAATGATATTTGGAATGATGCATTTGAGTGATTGGTGACATTGTACAGACACTGTTTCCGTACATGTCTGAGACACGTATTTGCTTCTTTGCAAGCTTTCGGAATGTTAAGGGGTTAATAAGTTTGACTGACCTATCTGACTGTTTTGTCGACGTTCCCATTGTAGCGCCCTATAACCCGGTGCGCCTTATGGTGCGGAAAATACGGTATTTTTGCCTAGTATTTTAATCAACCACCTCGGTGGCAGGGTGCCTGCCCCAAGTCTGGGAGGTTGCCGGTTCAAGCCTCGCCTGGGTCATTCCTAAGACTTGGTTGGCATTGGGGGTTTGAATTGGGCTTTTTGAACCCTGCTTCTCGTACATAACAATGACATTATAACATCTCGCTGCTACGCTTTGCTATTGCATTAGACAGTGCCATTTAGTGGTCAAATGTTACACACAGAGAAAAATAGCTGTGACGTATCGACATTGGCTAACTTTTCCCTTTGTATTTAAATCATCTGATGAGATATCAACGTGGACACAAAAAACTACCATCTACAAATTATGTTAAATAATTTAAATTGTACTACTTATGATTATTATTATGCAAAGACAATACAATGATAAAGATGAATAAGAAATCTTAACATTATATTTAATAGAAGACACAATACATTATGAAATTTGAGAACAATGAAATATAATCGGCTGCACAGTAGTTGAGTGGTTAGCATGTCCATGGCACAGTTCTGTTCTCCCTGTGCTTGCGTGGGTTTCCTCCCACATGTCAGGTTAATTGGCCAGTTAAAATTGTCCCTACGTGGGAATGAGCGAGTGACTGGATGTCTGTCTCTGTGTGCCCTGCAACTGGCTGGGAACCAGTTCAGGGTGTCCCCTGCCCACTGCCTGAAGATAGCTGGGATGGTCTCTAGCACCCCAGCAACCCTACTGAGGATAAGCGGCGCAGATAATGGATGGGAAGTTCCTCTTCCAGAAATACATTTCAAACCGGTAGCCCTTTGTGGTAATCAGTAACAAAAAAATTTGCTCTCATGTTCAAAAAAGTATGTGACCCCTGTCCTAAATGAACCAATGATGTACTCTTGTAACACATTGATCTGATTTCTTAAAGTCTGAGTACATGTGTGTAAGAGAGTGTGTGTACCTGGTCCACAGACAGTGGATTTAATACCAGTCTGCTCCAGAACTGGAACTCTGTTGATAGCGCCCTCTATATGTTGCATGAATACATCCCAGTCCAAGTCAAACAGGCTGAAGGCAAACTTATCAGAGACCTATAAACAACAACAAAAACACACATTTTGTAATAGCTTACAAGTGTCAGAACATGACAGCATCATCAGCAATATAACATTGAAGCTCTTCCCATACCAAAAATTCTGGACTGGAGGGCACCTCATAGCTGCATTAGCAGGTTAAAGATCGAAACTCAATTTTGTCTTTGTACAAGCCTAAACGGATTTTGAGCTGCAAGCTTAAAGTTAGAGTGCTTGATTTGAGGTGTTAGATTTGATATATATATATAAAAATACGGGCAGCATGGCGGCGCAGTGGTTAGCGCATGTGCGGCACAGTTCTAAGGTCTTGGTAACCTCCTGTGTGGGTTCAAATCCAGCTACCGGACTTCCTGTGCGGAGTTTGTATGTTCTCCCCGTGCTTGTGTGGGTTTCCTTCGGGCACTTTCCAAAAACATGCATTTCAGGTGGATTGGCCGGTCCAAATTGTCCCTAGGTGTGAATGAGCAAGCGAGTTGTCTGTCCCTGTGTGCCCTGCAATTGGCTGGCAACCAGTTCAGGGTGTCCCCTGCCCACTGCCCGATAATTGCTGGGATGGGCTCCAGCACCCCCGCGACCCTACTGAGGATAAGCGCTGCAGCTAATGAGATGAGATGAGATAAATAAATACTTGTTATCCTATTAAGTATGTAATAACAATGCCCAACTGAATTTTAACAGCCCTAATACTTTTTTTTCCACAGCGCCTATATGCTTTTATCTTACTTTTTGGAGGGACATTCGGGGCAAACTCATTAACTAGGAGGAATGAGGGATGGGGAAGTGGTATGTTTTAGTTGCACAGTTTTTCTCTTCCCGATCACAAAGGCGAGCATGAGAATGAGGGCTGCATCACAAGCGCGTTTTTTTTGGGGGGGGAGGTTGCTACGCTAATGGAAAAAATTGCATTTGCTTGACATCGTTCCACGTGGATTAAAGGAAACTCACGCAACCTGAAATTGACTTCGATAATACGGAGAGAGAAGTGTAGCCTGCTTAAGTAGATAACTTCCACTGCTGTTCAATTTAGATGTATAGATTAAGGACTTGCTATAAGGGTACAAAAGTTAAAATATTGTGAGCATTTTGTAAATATTGAATTCAAGTAGTGCATCACGGCGGCACAGTTCTGAGGTCACGAGATCGAACCTCCAGTGTGGAGTTTGCATGTTCTCCCCGTGCTTGCTTGGGTTTCCTCCGGGCACTACGATTTCCTCCCACATTCTAAAAACATGCATGTTGGGTTAATTGGCCGTCCAAAATTGTCCCTAGGTGTGAATGAGCGAGTGAATTGTCTGTCCCTGTGTGCCCTGCGACTGGCTGGCAACCAGTTCAGGGTGTACCCTGCCCACTGCCCGAAGACAGCTGAGATGGGCTCCAGCACCCCTGCGACCAGGGTTGGGTAGGGTTACTTTAACTGGATTACTTTCAATTACTTTTGGATTACTCCAATACCAAATATGCTCATAAAAGACAAAAGAAACTAAATATGAATAAAATTACTAAATTTTGTGCAGGCTTGGGGATTAACGGAATACATGGAACGGCAAAAATGATGTTGGCAAGCTGTTTGGATTTATTTTCATTTTGTTTCTGTCGCATTTTATGTTAGTTTTGCCGGAGATCAAAGAGATCAAAGCCAGGAGAGAAAGCTTACCACGCGTTATGAGTCATCATTTTATTCATATTTAGTTTCTTTTGTCTTTTATTAGTATATTCAGTATTGGAGTAATCAAAAAGTAATTGAAAGTAATCCAGTTTAAGTAACCCTACCCAACCCTGCCCGCGACCCTACTGAGGATAAGCGGTGCAGATAATGGATGGATGAATTCAAGTACCTACTGCCAAACCTCCAGTTTTGCCCCAATTATGTATTAAAAATAATGTTGGAAATTTTTTTTATCTCTGAGACTTGTTTTTACACGTCATCACAGTGTTTTTATGCGTATGTGTATGCTCGCCATTTTCATAAGTATTGCTCAGCTATTTACGAGAAAAGATATTACAGGTTAGGTTTTTTTCTTTTTCTTTAAAGAACAAGCTGCATCATATTTAAAGCCGCAGTGTTTAAAATGTAGGAAAAACGCGGCGACTTGTAGTCCAAAAATTACAGTAGTTCCACAGCACCGACAAGCAAGAAATAGGTTAATTTGAATACCATTCGAACATTTACAAAATGTTTAAGGTCACAGAGACTGTGTTAGAACTACAGACGCCCTAACTAGACATTCCAATTTAGCAAAGTCCTCCACATCCCTCCTAAGACGCCAATCCTTCTTATTCTGCCCTATCCTCCCCTCGCTCACTCGCTCTCCGCTTTTGACTAATTCTCATCTCTTCTTTCTCCTCCGATCAAAGCCGCCGTGCAACAAGGAGAATAGATCAAGGGGGTGGCTTCGCCGTGTCTGAATCATGTCAGAGCTGCGGAGACGCAAAGTCACGGACGCGTGAATGATGTCGTCCGAGCGTTTGATCGAGTCGTTGCTGAAACTTGACAACAGGAGCAAGGTCGTTTGCACGTTACGTAGACTTGCATAAATGCAATAGACAATCAGGTAGCAGGAAAAGACTGAGTTTCTTAAGCCTACCTTAGAACTAGAACTGCAGAATGAATAACATACCGTACTTATCGGTGTACAGAGATCCATTGAATTTTGCGCTTAATGGGGACAAGAAACGACCACGAAAATTGAAATTTCACAAAAAAGTGTCGCAACTTTTTTATTTCTTTTTGGGCGGCCTTCATTACAGTGACTTACCAAATGAGCAAGAAAACCAATAGAAAACAGTTTGATTTTCAAGTTATACAGTATTTTGAATTAGTCAATGTTTTTTGGGGGCATGCCTTCATTAAAGGGACTTGCAGAGAGAGAGAGAGAAAGAGAGAGAGAGAGAGAGAGAGAGAAAGAAAGAACAAATTAAAACCCAGTACGTATTTTGAATTAGTCGATGTTCTAGGGTTTTTCTAGGTTCTCTTGATCAAAGCACTGTCAATTGGCATAGTGAGAGAGAGAGAAAGAGCGAAAGAGCAAGAACAAAAGGTTTGGTGGATGCATCGGGTCGGTGGTGTGACAAAGGTGCGGGACACAAAATTCTCTCAGCCAGATGCATTGGAACGCAGAGCAGGTGTCTGGTCACAGTACAGTATAAAAGACGCTATAGTAATAATTGGCTAATCGGCATCAGAGATTTAAAGTCAAGAGGTAAATCTGTAGTCTGTACAGCCCTTTGAAACTTCCTGTGTTGAAGGGCTATACATATAAACATGATATGACTTTACTTGAGAAAAGGTGCTGGACAATCGGCATGAATCTGAAACGTTCCTCCGTGGTGCAGGAATCATTCGTTGTCTTGTTTTTTATGTTATACCCAATCAGCTTGAATCTTGGCTGCTCAAAACATTTCCCAATGATGCAGGAAGCATCCGTTGTTTTTTCCTGTTCGATATTTTTTCTTTTTCTTTTTTTTTTCTTTTTTGCGAAGTAGACAACCAGAAATTTTGAAAGCGTGAAGAAGTGAGGGATCTCTGTAGATCATGTGTGCAATGATTGAGCCGTCAAAAAATATCTCTGAACACAATCGCAAAAATGGAATGCAATAGGATTTGAATTTGAATCCTAACCATTGGAGCCCCAGAGATGTAGATGACATGCAAAAAGGCATTAGGTTTTATATCATTATCACTATTTTTAGTCACAGTACCAGAGAATGGAGAAAACAGAAAGTCATCCTGAAAGATAAATAAACACACACAAGCACGAGGTAAACATCTCTTTGATTAATCGAACTTTAGGACATTAAATAAAAACATTGTTAATTTTATGTTCGTATTGTGTTCACAGTTAACGTTGTCGATAAATTATTTCAATCGTGGCCACACATATGTCACTTACAATACTTCAGGCATGGAAATGGGTCAGGGCTTAAAAGGGTTAGAAGAAAAATACCATATTATAAAATACCTTATTTATTTGTGTATCACGCGCATCCTTAATTTATAATTAAAACTCGGTATAAAATTTTGTTTGACCTTTTCTCAGTTCAAAATAAGTATTGAAAGTGACTAACGTTGTTGAATACATGTGGCCATGATTCAAATCATTTATTGACAACTATAAACACAATACCAACATAAAATTTTGAAAATATGCATTTCATGTCTTCAAAGTCCGATTCATCATAAGGTACATCAAAGAGTTTATTTACATCTTTCAAGACGACTCTGTTTTCTGCAGTCTCCAACATTTGTCTCTGGTACCATAAATAAAGGTAGCTTGATGAGATCACATCTAAAGAGCGTAACACACGAATAAGTACACATACCTGCGCAAAGTACGCAGATTCTAATAAAATGCATCACTTTACACGCCTGATTCACTCTGGGAATTCTCACAATAACCCAACTCCACACCTCAAAAAAGTTCACAATTTCTTTTTGACTTCAAAATAATGAATTTCTCCTAAAGGTGACACTTTAATGCCTGTAGAATAGAATACAAAAATAAGATAGATTTGTCCTTGTTACATGTCAAATGCACAAACATTATGATATTGAATCTACTGCCTTTTTATATGTCATCTATACGACTGGTGGTCCTGTCGTAAGGTTTAGGGGCTCTCATCGCTGCCACACCAGTTTGATCCCTGTTGCATCCAACCTCAATGTTTCAGGAGTAAAAAGGTTTATACTGGTTTCTAACCCAAATGAATACACGAGTGCACGTCACCTACAAATAAATATTGTATAAAATCAAAAGAATGAGCTGCCTGATTTGCTTACTGGTACTTAGATCAAAAACCATTAGTGTAAATAGTCTCCCCTAAGTTTTTTGCAATTCCAAAATATTGACAAAATTGCATGGGGTATGCTAAAAGGTAAGCTTTGTATCAAATATATTGCACATATAACATCACTGCTCAAAGATTACTCAATCCAAGTCACGTTTATTTGTATAGCCCATAATCATGAAATGTCTTAAATAACTGACCCTGATTACAATGACACCATCCCCTGATCTTAAACCAACATACTTGCAAGGAAAAAGTCAAGACCCCAGCACGAGGAAAACAAAACACAAAGATGATATCATCAAACAGATAACAGTAACACAACCGGAGGCTTACCTCATCCCAAAAGATCGGATTTTGTTCGTAGCCGCCCACTGACAGGGCGTCGCCTTGCAGACGCAGGTACACGGATGCGTCGTGGTCTCTCACATTCGGCATATTCTGCAAAAAAAGGATGAAATACATCAACAGTGCTTATCTGGATAGTGACTGTGATTGGCTTCACACTCGGTATCCCTGATGTTATCATGGGAATCACCTTCCTGGCTGCAGGAACCAGTGTCCCAGACTGCATTGCCAGTGTTATAGTTGCAAGGCAGGGTATGAAATCAGAAATAAAATAGTCGTCCCCATCTTTTCCTTTTCTCTCTGATAAAAAAAAAACAATTGTGGTTCCCCTGTGGGGATATGTGTACTGTACTGTCCCATTGACTTTGGGCAGTGGTCAGCCATTTAAGTATTCTTATCAAAACGATTAAAACAATTACGAAATCTTCACATTTTTCTCTGAGAATATAAGTACTGTACATACAATGAATGTGTTGATTCTTTCAGTTAACAATTTCACTTTTATAATAGATAAATCACAGATAGATGGATAGAGATAGAGATAGAGATAGAGATAGGGATAGAGATAGACATACAGTATAGAGACAGACAGAAAGACAGACAGACTCCTGAACGGCCCAAAAAAGACACACACAAAGAACATTTGTCATCTTCCCTAAAGACAATTTTCTCTTTTTGGGTGAGATTTATTTTTTATGCTGCTAGAAAAATTGTTTTAAAATAGTTGATAAGTGCTGTGGAATGCTCTACTCTCTGAGATTTGATCTGCAACCTCAGTAGAACGGTTTAAATCTAGGCTTAAAACACACTTATATTCTATAGCTATATGTTTCATGTTATGATATCTGTGTACATCCATTGCAGCCTGGTCACTTTGGAAGGGGGATTACCTCATGTGCGCTCCCTTCGCAAGGTTTCTTCATTTTCCTCATGTTGAGGTTTTTGACTTTTTCCTTGCCCTCATGTAGGTTTTAGATCAGCGAATGGTGTAATAATTGTCTGTAGTCTGTACAGCCCTGGGATTAGCAAATTGGGTAAATTGTGATTAAGGGCTATACAAGTAAAAATGACTTGACTATCTTAAAATAATGGCTTGATATGACAAGCTCTGCATTCATGTAGCGCTTTTCAAGTCACTGAAGACTTCCCAAAAATATTAAAATTGCATCAAGTGTTTTTCCACAGCGGTGGCAACTAGTCACCTTGCTGCGTCCTCATTGAAGTGCGGGAACAAAACAGCTAATAAAGTGCATCTTGTTGTGCCTTCCTGAATTGCTCTGCGAGGTGCCTTTACTCCTTTTATCAAGACCGTTTGGATGACAGTGCTGGGACACCAAAGCCGGATAAAAACTTAATCAAGCATGGAAAACGTGTACAAAAAAGCGCTGTGCTACTTTCTGCTTTTGCATGACTTATTTACGCAGACAATTTTGCTACACTGTATTTGAAGTACCGTATTTTCCGCACTATAAGGTGCACCTCAAAGCATTCAATTTTTTCCAAAGCTGACCATGCGCCTTATATATAGAACGATATTGAGTTGCTAGAGGTGTTAAGATGTGTTAGGAAAATACTAATGCTTTACCTCGGAGAAAATTATAAGACAGACAAAGACAAAAATCGGTTTT
Source organism: Urocampus carinirostris (assembly GCF_059441175.1). Classification (NCBI taxonomy): domain Eukaryota; kingdom Metazoa; phylum Chordata; class Actinopteri; order Syngnathiformes; family Syngnathidae; genus Urocampus; species Urocampus carinirostris. Next base: position 17,532,072 of record NC_142364.1, read on the forward strand.
TTAATCTATTAATAAAGTCTGACCTATCTGACTGTTTTGTTGATGATCCCTTTAGCGCAGCACCATATAATGCTTAACGTATTGTAACTGTAGTGCCTTATAGTGCGTTGCGTCTTATGTACGGAAATATATGACAGAAGACTATTTTTGGGGGTAATCCAGTGCGCCTTACAGTGCAGAAAATACGGTATTTGTTCTCATTTTACTCAGGGCTGTTGCTAGCCATTTGGGTGCCCTAAGCACAAATGCTTTATGGTCACCTTATCAATCGAAAACTTTCAATGACGGTCTGACACTGAATGAAAGCACGCCTCCTAGTGACACGTTTTACTGTCTGCCCAACACTATCAACCACTATCTAAATTTGAGGGCTTTGTTTCAGAAAATTTGATTATGAAACTGTTTGGTCACCACAATCAAATTTGGTTTTGTACCCGGTATTTGTTTTGGTATTAAACGCGGTTGCGTTAAACTCGCATCTAATAGGCCAGTGCGCCAAATGAGCCATCAACAAAATTATTCTAACCAAGGAGAGTGCGCCCTTTAAAACAGTGCGCCAAACTGGTGTGGAAATTACATTACATTAACATTTAAAATCGGCACGCGACGCATGAGCGTCATCTCGTTTCTTCTTGTTTTTTGTTTTCTCTGTATTGGACTCGTTGCCGTTTCCAAGCCATGCTCACCAAATTGCGAACCGGGCATAGTCGGACATACCACTGGGAGCTGAGGGGGCACCGTGAGACTGGAGATAGGCACATTCACCCTTTTTGGGTTTATGTTGCTTTTGTACTGTTTAACCATAGAAGTGCATATTATTAATACTTTTAAACACTTTACACTTTTTTTTTCCACAACCCTGATTTCCTTTGGTGCCCTCCTGGGCACTTGATGCCCTACGCAGTGCGTGTTATGTGCGTTTGCGGGGCTACGTGCCTGATTTTACTATATTTTTTCAACTTTTACAAGGGTTATAGCAGTTTGAAGCTTCAATGTGTGAGAAAAGTTAAATATGAAACAGTAGTTAGCACATTCCCATAATACGCGAAAGGTCCCCGGTTCAAGACTGGGTGGAAACATATGTTGGCATAGAGAGGCATGGGCGCCAACAGGCTTTACTTGCCCAAGACACACCACAGAAAACAGTGCCCGTGTGGTTAAGGGACCAAACCAAAACAACATGAGCAAACTGATCTGCCAACAAACAAAAACTTTGTTTTCTTACTTTAATACATTTTAAATGTATTATTGCTGGGCAGCATGGCGGCGCAGTGGTTAGCGCGTGTGTGGCACATTTCTGATGTTATGAGATCGAACCTCCTGTGTGGAGTTTGCATGTTCTCCCCGTGCTTGCGTGGGTTTCCTACGGGCACTCCGGTTTCCTCCCACATTCCAAAAACATGCATGTCAGGTTAACTGGCCGGTCCGAATTGTCCCTAGGTGTGGACGAGCGAGTGAGTGGTCTGTCCAGTGTGTGCCCTGCGACTGACTGGCAACCAGTTTAGGGTATCCCCTGCCCACTACCCGAAGATAGCTGGGCTCCAGCACCCCTGCGACCCTACTGAGGATAAGCGGTGCAGATAATGTATGGATTGATGGATGTATTATTGCTGTGTGGAAATGCAAAATTGAAGCCGAAAAACTTGCATTGGAAAGAAAAAAAACGTCTTCTTATTTCATCACATTTTTTTTAACCAAATATTTACTTTTTAAATTTAGATTTCCTTTTTCAATACTTTAAAAAAAAAACAATCAAATGGATGCTGCTGTGTGGAGATACAAGAATTCAGGAAAAAAAAACTTTATTTTAATAGAATATTATTTTGCCCATTTTATTATATTTTAAAAGATGTAAAAAGGTAAAAATCCTTAAAAATTGAGTTTGTTTTCTTTTATGACATCATTCTTTTATTTTTTTAATGAATGGATGACCAGACTGCAATGTTGCATTACAAACAATAAAATACTAGTTTTGAGGGACCTGTAACGCCTAACAGAAGACAACAGGTCAAACGGGTGGTGGACAGGATTGGAATTGTTTTTTATAATGTTTATGGTTCTGCTACAATATCGCAAGCCGGTTATGTCTTGTAAACTGGGCAGAGAGCAGCCTAGGATATTTTGGGCTGTGTTTATTACTCTCTGTATGCTTTTCCTGTCCGCTGCTGTGCTTCCAGCATGCTTTCCAATGTGGCTTTATATAAGCACACCAGCAACTTATGCTCCAGGTTGTTCCTCATGAAGACCCTTGAAGTGAAATTGCTGCTAAGCCTTCCCCACCACAGCCCTGGTGTTGGCAGACCAGGAGAGTCCCTCAGGCTGAGGTTTTTGAGTTTTTCCTTGCCTTAATGTCGCTTTTAGATCAAGGGATGGTGTAATAATAGTCTGTAGTTTGCAATAGTATGTGGTCTGTGCAGCCCTTTGAGATTCCTTGTGATTAAAGGCAATACAAATAAACAGGACTCTACTGTGTGACATTGAAAGCATAGAGACAAAAACACTTTCATGCATAACAGTTTTTATTGTACTTAATTTTTAAATACTTTTTAATTGTTTTTTTCTTATTTTACTTTTTTAAATTTTTTATAATTTCTTATGGGGATGAAAGAATTTAAAGAAGAAACAATCTTTACTTGGAAGAAATGTCAAATTAAGTTAAAAAAATATATATATATAATAAATATTATATAAACCAAGAAAAAAACTATTACAATGATCCACCATGAGAGGAATAAATCGTTTTAACTTTTTCTTTAAGAGGACTTTTTGCATTGCAGTCATAACACTTCAATGAGAGTCTAACACCACAATGCAGATGAGTAACATCAACACCCACACTTTAAAATGGCCTTGCTCTCTTGCATCCATCAAGTTTTGTTGAACGCAAGTGAAATCATCTCAGCAACAACTGGGAAGTAGAAATCAAAAGCTACAGGAACAGGTAAAAAGCATGTTGCAGATATTTTAAATTGCCGGGGGAGATTTTTGTAATGAAAGAACACTTGCTTTTCAGAAAGAATTCATAAAACTTATTTCAAGCGGATAATGCCCTATTTGAGTTTTCCCTTGCCCGCATACTGGTTTAAGATCGGGGGATGGTGTGAATGTAATCCTGTGCAGTCCTTTGAGACAGCTTGTGATTAAGGGCTATACAAATAAATGTGACTTGACTATTAACTTGTCAAAACTTGTTTGTAGTATTAAAATGGTTCACTGCATATAAAGTCATGATTTATAACTTCTTCATTCATTTAACAGAATTAATTAACTTCATTATCTTCAAACTCCGGGCGGCACGGCAGCGCAGTGGTTAGCGCGTGTGCGGCACAGTTCTGAGGTCGTGAGATCAAAACCCCCTGTGTGGAGTTTGCATGTTCTCCCCGTGCTTGCGTGGGTTTCCTGCGAGCACTCCGGTTTCCTCCCACATTCCAAAAACATGCTCGTCAGGTTAATTGGCAAGTCCAAATTGTCCCTGGGAGCGAATGAGCGAATGAGTTGTCTGTCCCTGTGTGCTCTGCGATTGGCTGGAAACCAGTTCAGGGTGTCCCCTGCCCACTGCCCGAAGATAGCTGGGATGGACTCCAGCACCCCCGCGACCCTACTGAGGATCTTCAAACTCCTTGAATAACAAGGCTAAATATGTAATCTGTGTGTGTCTGTATGTGACTTTTAGGCTCGAATACTGCGAAACCGATTTTCATCGAACATTTACACAGTTGTACTTTAGGCCTCTGCAAGTGTTTTTAGCTAGGTTTTGTGTCAAGGCACACCCATTAACTCATTCAATGCCAGACATTTTTTTAAATGGGAAGAGCTGGTGGCAGCTAGTTTTTGCCATTTTGAAAGAAAAATTTGATTGAAAAATTGTAGTTCAGTAGCTATATAAGCATAGGTAGATAGATAGATAGATAGATAGATAGATAGATAGATAGATACTTTATTCATCCCCTAAGGGAAATTCACATTTCCAGCAGCATCCCTGAGCTGAGAACAATACAATAATAAAGCCAAAAGAATACAATATACAAATACCCAGTGTGACGTGCAAATGCCCACTTTAGCATGTTATATAGAGTAACTAAATAGTGCTACACAGAATACATAATGCAGTAAGATTCGGTAATATCCAATGTAGGTGGTGTGGTTTAATGTGGGCCTTTACTCTGCCGGGTGGAGTTAAAGAGCCTCATGGCATGAGGAAGAAAAGATCTCTTCAGTCTGTCCGTAGTACAAGACAGTGACAGCAGTCTGCCACTGAAACTGCTCTTCTGTCCGGAGATAATGCTGTGAAGCGGATGCGATGGATTGTCCATGATTGACCTCAGCTTTTTCAGTGCCTGTCTCTCAGCTACTGTTGTTAGGCTGTCCAGCTCTTTGCCCACAACAGAGCTCGCTTTCCTAGCCAGTTTATTGAGACGAGAGGCATCCTTCTTCTTGACGCTGCCTCCCCAACACGCTGCCGCATAGAAGAGGGCGCTTGCCACTACTGTCTCATAGAATATTTTCAGGAGCTTTTTGCAGATGTTGAAGGAGGCCAGCCTTCTGAGGAAGTAAAGTCGGCTTTGCCCTTTCCTACATAGAGCTTCTGTGTTGGCAGTCCAGTCCAGTTTGTTGTCCAGCTGCACACCCAGGTATTTGTAGGTCTGGACAAATTCTACACATTCTCCCTTGATGGTTACAGGAACCGGGTGAGTTCTGGTTCTCCTGAAGTCCACCACCATCTCTCTGGTCTTGGTGGTGTTTAGGTGCAGGTGGTTTGCGTCGCTCCATCGGACAAAGTCCGGTCATATCAAAGTTTCAACCCTCAGCTTTCATAGGAAAAATTGATGTTTTTACCTTTTACCATTGTTGAGTAAACAACAGTTTAACGTTGCTAAGTTTCTTGAAGATACTCGTTTCCAAGAAAACTATTGAGAAAAACGGATTTTGGTGAAAAGATGCATTTCAAGCAGAACTTTCACTTTGGTGCTGTTTATTATATAGGGCACTTTGCTTGCAAAATAACATTTTATTGCAAGAACAGTGAACTTGTGCATGAACCTTTCAGCCCGCGATGTTTTCATCCCCCGATGAAGGTATCACATGATTCGGATTGCCATGCCAATCGCAAACGTGCACGAAACATCATACTTCTCTGCACTGACGATGACGAAGGGACTTTGTCATCTTTCTTTTTAGAAAAAATAAAGCGTTGAAGCATAAAATGTCTCTACTTATATCGTTGCTTTTCTCACCACACTGCGCCTGCTCACCAAATGGGCCACCTCCACTCTGTTATACGGTGTCATAATGTGGATACACAAAGCAAAACTAGGCAGTAGGTGTGTTGACAACGATCTGATGAAAACCATTCCTGCCATCTAGTGGTAATTTATCATCCTGAATTCATTCACCGAGACTTAATACTGATTGGCAGCGCGAAAGCCTTTATCATTTTTTTTTAAAATAAAACAAAAATGCTTTTTAAATTTGTTTTACTTTATGGCACTCAAGGACAAAGCTTATGATAACTTACGTATAAGTTATGGCACTGAATGGAGTAAATACCAACAAAATTGATAAACATCCTATTTTGTGTAGTCTTTCTAAGACCAGTTGGTGGCCAAACTAGGTACCACAGCTCCCTACAACCAACCACTCCAAGCAGTCGAATCCTATCCTCTACTGGAACTAACACCTTGATTAATACAATTGTTAATCATGCACAGGTTTCAACAAACCACGCCCCCAACAACGTCACCCAATTAAAAAGCCCGACCAATATGCCCGTGTTCCTATATTTTAATTGGAAGCTACACAAACTCTTCCCGATACAGCAAGGAAAGCCGCATTCATCATTTCCCTTTAAACCGCGACAGGATTTACAACTGATAATATGACAGACGACAAAACAATGTGTTGTGATTCAAACTATAAACTGACGAGGAAAACACTTACAACCCTCATCAATCAAGTGAGCGTCGCCAGCAAATAATTCTTCCCGGGCGGAATGGAATTGCTTGAGGCGCCCCCTCTTGGTCATTAGAACAAAAGCCAGTTCCGGTGATTGAGCCTTTCTCTCCTTACATCCCACACTAGAGGTGTGTTTGTGTGCAACATGGAGCAGTAACGCTACTTAAGCACCTCTTAAACTAAAGAAAAGAGACAAATTTTGGCTTAGCAAAAGAGTCAGCCTCTAGAGGATGAGCACGGCTGCACATGCGCCCACTGGCTGCGAGCACATTCACTAATTTGATTCACATGACGGAATTAAGTTGTGCCACTTAAGATAGGCCTTGCACATACTCAGGCAGCCTAATACAATTACAACAAAGACACTAAACCCACACACAGAAGCAGCTGAGCTGTTTGCAAGCTTGAGTTTAAACTCAAGGGTCACAGTGCCCCCTGCTGGTTACATTGAATGGGACTCATCGTTTCCCAACCTTTTTTGAGCCAATGCATATTTTGTTTCATCCAAAAATCCAGAGGATGACGGTCCGTCAAAAATGTTTAAAAAATTATTCCTGGCAACAGTTACATGTCGTTTTAAAACTCAGTCAATGCCAGGCGTTTGAGCTGGTGCCAGCCATTTTGACTCATTTTTAAAAGCCTACAGAAAATTATTCCAACAAGCACGCATCACAAACAAACGTTGGGCGCACACTTCAAATCATAAATTAGATACATTTAATTATTCATGGATTTTTTTTTAGGAGAAGCGTCTTTTGATGGCATTGAGGCTACAAAATAACAGTTAGCTGCAACTAATAAAATAACAAAATACCTTGACGATATAATAAGTAATATGAACTCCATAGCCCCCGCAACCCTACTGAGGATAAGCGGTGCAGATAATGGATGGATGGAACTCCACAGCAACAATTATAAGTGTTTAATTTATCATACATGATATGAAGAGCGCTGCAAACCCCAGCATTTTCAATGAGTGCCTCGGTCCAATCTTTTCGCTTTAATGCATTTAACTACAACTCTTCCTTCAAACGTTTTTTCTCCGATTCTGGCACCCAGTTTAACATCGCACTAGCAGAAACGAAAGCTTAATTTTTTCAATGTTTCCACCAGCGCAGAGTATTGTTTTGCCTCCAGCTTCAACTGTGACGTCAGACATGACATGACGCATGCTATGAAAGGATCTATAGAAGAAAGCAAAAGTACTAAACAATGGCATACTTTATTTGCTCAGACGAAATTGGGCCATTTATTTCATCACCCTATACAAGGTCTCACGGCACAGTGTGCCCACCACACTGGTTGAAAAACACTGTCTAGACGGTTGACTGACCTGAATGCCTTCGATCCTTTCTGTTACCACGTATGCGTGATGCATGGCGATGAGGGGCACCTTCACTCCAGCCATTTGCCCTAACTTGGTGGCCCACACACCTGCAGCAGGTGCACAACACAGCAACATTCTTATATATAGAAGGTAAACCTCTAGTCTGCATATGAACAAGATTGAGGCTAATAACCAAAAAAACAATACAAACGCTGCCCTACTTATGAAAGGAACGATTGTTCGTAAGTTGAATTTGTTCATAAGTTGCTTCAGTTCTATATTTTTTATGAATGTATGTTTAAGGTTTATATAAGTATGTTTTAGGCTTGTATAAGTAACCTATATTGTGTTGTACTAAAAAATAAACATTTCATAAAAAGATAAAATAAAGTTTAACATACTTTTGGAAGATGGGCTTCAAGAGGTCCTCCTGCGTGGTAAAAAGTTGCCAAAACAAAGCGTTCCGACCATTTTCTCAACCGCATCAAGCTTTCTTATTCCACTTTCATTTCAAAAGAAATGGCTCTCCTCTTCTTTACGCCAACCATAGTGAATGGATGCACGACATATTAAACTATAAAAATGAAAAAGTTCTTAGCGCGCCGGATATTTTTTGTTATTCCGAAAAAAATGTTCATACCCACTGTCGATTGGTCGTAACTAGGGGAGCGTCTGTATTGATTCAAATAATAAGCAAAAATACATGAACAATCATATAAACATGCATTCTTCGAAATGCTTGTAGGTTGAAAATTTTCGCTTTTATTATACATATAATGAGCCTCACCTAAAGGGGGCTGACATAATTGTCTGCCATCTTGATGGTATGGGTACCCAAAAACCTCAAAAAGTCTGGGCAAAGAAATAAACTGCAAAAAAGATGTGATTTGGTCACTTTAAGTCTCTGTAGTTTGTATTCTTTGTATGCTTTTTAGCACTCCTCTTTGGTTACACTACATAACACAATTACATCTAGTAGTCAAATATTATACAGTTTCCTTTTTAAATGCAAACATATATGTTTTTTAATCTTAGACAAATACAATCAAAATCTTATATCTTAAATGTTTTGAAGATCATTTTGCAAATTGTTTTTCTAAACCACTCAATTTTTACTTGTTTGCTGAGCATTTTATTGTTTTCTTATTTTGAATTATTCTCATTTTCAAATCAGAAAGAATTGCTAATAAGCATAATACCGTATTTTCCGCACTATAAGGCGCACCTAAAAGTCTTAATTTTTTTCAAAAGCTGACCATGCGCCTTATAATACAGTGCACCTTATATATGGCTCAATATTAAATTCGCAAGGTCTCGCAACTTACGCAACAGCCGCCGACTCGATTTCCCCCCGAACGTGGAGTAGTCCGTGGTGTATGCTGGGATTTATATACCTGCGTTTCATTGGCTAACTAATGCGTCAATCATCATTTGAATCGATCGCTATTGGCTAAAGTTATTCGGAGCCTCGGATTGGCTAGAGGGCCGAAACAAACCCTGCAATTGGCCGAAAAAAATGTGTCAATCATCCGTTAAATAGATCGCTATTGGCTGAAGTTATTCAGAGCCTTGGATACGCTAGAGGGCCAAAACAAACCCTGCAATTGGCCGAAAAAGATGTGTCAATCATCCGTTAAATCGATCGCTATTGGCTGAAGTTATTCGGAGCCTCGGATATGCTAGAGGGCCAAAACAAACCCTGCAATTGGCCGAAAAAGATGTGTCAATCATCCGTTACATCGATCGCTATTGGCTGAAGTTATTCGGAGCCTCGGATACACTAGAGGGCCAAAACAAACCCTGCAATTGGCCGAAAAAGATGACTGAATAGCAAGCTTGCTAAAGTACGCCATAAAGAAACATGTTTCATTAGTCTGTATTTGTAAATATTTTACTCTCCTGGATTTACTACACCCACGGTTGTAAGAAGACCATGATTGCGTATCATTATTGAACGTGAGAACTTAGGTGAGTTATGCGGCTTTATATTTTCCCGGTATCTTGTTTTAGAACGATCTTGATGTTGCTGTGATGAGTTGAGTGAATTAAACTCAATTCCAAGTGTTTATTGTCATATGCACAGTAAAGTTGCGAGCGAAAAAGAAAATAGAAAGTAAGGAATGGTTGGCATTTCTTGAATTCCAAGACTTTAACCTTCCGAATGATATTTGAAATGACGCATTTAAGTGACATCGTACGGACACCGCATCCGCACGTGTCTACGACACGTATTTGCTTCTTTGTAAGCTTTGGGAATGTTAAGGGGGTAATCAGTTTGACTGAATCATCTGATTGTTTTGTCCACGTTCCCATTGTAGCGCCTTATAATCCGGTGCGCCTTATTTATTGAAGATATAGGACCAAAAACTATTTTTTGGGGGTGCGCCCTATAACCTGGTGCGCCCTATAGTGCGGAAAATACGGTACTTTATTTTGACTATGCAGTAATCCCGCGGTTTACTTTTCACAGCTTCGCTACTTCACGGATTTACAGCGAGCATTGTGTTCTGCCTTCTGATTGGATAGAACCTCTCTACGCATTTTATTATTTGATGGTAATGTAGTCAATGGAAATAAATGCATAAATGAATAAACATTGTTAAGGTAAAAGGGAAGCAACTTCTCCAGGGGTACAATTACTAGTACAGGACTGGTATCTATACAGATACCTCGTCTGATTTCCAGCACATTCCTTTCAGTAATGTTGAAAACAATAACAATAAGAACAATGATAACAACAATAATATTTTTTCATAAACATTAGTAGTAAGTTAGCTTATTTGTTCAATAGATGATAGATCACGAAACAAAGGATGCAACGGGAATCTGACCAGAGTAGCCGTGGTGAGAGCGCCAAATCCAAACCACAAGGCCACCAGTGATACAGATGATATATGAAAAGGCATTTGCTTTTATCTCATTATTACACTCTCTATATTCATGGTACCAGAGACGAATGTTGGAGAAGGAAGAAAACATAAAGTCGCCCTCAGAGATAAACGCAAAAGAGCACGACGAGGGAAACAACTATGGTTTTGAAGGACATTAAATAAAGGTATTGTAAATTGTTTGCTAGTTTGTTTTTTCAAAAAATATTTTAATCACGGCTGCACATATTTCACAACATTTTCCACTCACAATGCTTAGTTTGAGCAGAGAAAAAGTGAAATAAAATTGTTTGCCAATTTCTTAAAGAATGAGGGGTGTAATTATGGTATTAAAAAGGAACATTTACATAGATTCACTTTTAAAATCTTTTGTGTTATTGGTATTTTCCCTGACCTGCACAGTTGACCACACAAGGAGTCTCAATGGTGCCGTGCGGGGTCTCCACCGCCTTGACCCTCTTCACTCCGAGGTCATCCGTCCTCACTTTGATACCAGTAACAGGGCAGTTCTCGATTACCTGTTCGACAAGTAGATATTTAATCAATTATGCTTAGACAAGAATCTGATATCAAAATTTCATGTAAGTATGGTAAATAATACCGTAGCTCCCCTGGCAGTGGCCGCTCTGCTCAGAGTTGTGCAGGTGCCCGCAGGATCCATGGTGCCGTCTTTAGGTACGTAAAGAGTCCCATATAGGTCGTCGACGTTCATCAGAGGGTAAAGATCTTTTGTCTCGGCGGGTGACAGCACATGGGACTCGATACCGTAAACCTTACCCAGCTGGAAAAGAGCAGCAGTTCTGGGTTTCAATGTTTCCCATACATAGGAAGATCCTGCCGGATTGCCAGGTTTTGATTGTTTTCCGCCAGAGTCTCATAAACTTGCATTGTAATCAAAATTGTCAGGTTCAAAGAGATGTCAGGTTGAAATAAGAGACTCTTTTTGAGTCACAAAACAGCACTTATTTATGAAAGAAAAGTGAGCATAAAACACAAGACCATTGCACTCTTAGATTACCATAAAACAAATCCCACGGAAAGAAGCATGAGCGCCTTTCTTATTCTGTTAGCAGGACTCTGATGGGAGGATAAAATAAATCATGTGCAGGTAAGAGGCATTCTGATTGGACACTGCTGACCACTAGAGGGCACTCTAACTTAATAATAAGCATGGAAAAAAAGAGAGTACACTCCTCCACTAGGAGACAAGCGTACATAACAATGTACATCGAAGGCTGTATCCTTTAACCCAGATATATAGCTGGCGGATCACAGACTTCCTTTGTCTGTTCCTTTCCTAGGAGTGAGAAAAGAAAAATGGTTTATGTGATAGGCTAGCATGAGAAGCCTTGGACACCAAAGTAGTTCATTGTTTGATAAGCACCCGGAATTTCCTTTTAACAATAAGCTAGCACGAGGAGTAACCTTAGGAAACTGTTGGTGGCCTTTCAAGTTTTAGCTTTTTAATGGAAGACACATAGTTGTTGTCTACGAATTAATCTTTTGACCTCTGAACACAACTCAAATTCGTAAAACCACACACTTAATGAGTATACTATAAAAGTATAAATGTATAAAGATATAAGCGTACAAGAGTATAAGAATATATAAAAGTATAAGAGTACAAAAGTATAAAAGGCCCATTGAGACCATAATTTCCCTTACTAAAATAACTTTTACATTTCTCATTAAATAAATGATCGCAAACGCCATAGAATGTATTTGTGTTATGTATTTCTGTCAGTCAGAAGGAATCTTGGTCAGTCAGTCTCTGCCTCCGTGCTAAAACATGCTCTCTCACAGACAAGGATAATCTGATATGAGCTGTATTCATTTTTCTTCCATTATTTCTTTGGCTGTTGCTCCAGACTTGCAAGGATGACATTTGGTTGTTGTGACATTTGTCCCGCCTTGCCTGCACAGTGATTAGCAAGCTAGGTAAGTTGTGACATTGACGAGCATCCCATTTTCCATAAATTGAAAATTCTTCAACTCTCTGTAACTGGAGAAAATGGTTCAGCGCGGGAAAAACCTGCCCGGCGCCTCGTCGCACTGATGCATTTTCAAAAGAGGATAAACGCAGCGCTGCCATTTCAAGAAATTAGAAAATTTCGCTTAGAGAAAGAAAAAGCTTTGGAGCACACTGGACATAACTGTAGCTCAAGTTGTGCGTTACAATAACCTCCTGTAAACCATCAAAGAAGAAATGTCATCCTGTCAATCACAAAAGTAGCCGTACTGCTGTTTAATAGTAAGTTCCACAGATTCGAGTATCAAATTTAATTAAATTGAAAATTCAGTGATTTGGTACCTTAACGTAATACAGCTTAAGAATCGTAACAACACTAGTTTTTTGGCATTAAACTGCTGTGTCGTTTACCATCCTTTGTTGGTGTGACTTGTTTGATCTGTCATTGCCTTTTATAACTAGTGTATTTACGATTCAATAGATTACAAGGGTACACAATCATCATAAATCTAGCTTCTTGATTTTGCTCTTAAAATGCACCAGATGTAAATGTAAATGCGCTTTTCAAGTCACTGAAGACCTCCCAAAGCGCTTTTCATTGTGCTTCACACTTACTCATTCACACACACTCACACATCGATAGCAGAGTCAGCCATGCAAGGCAACTACTTGCTAATCGGGGGCATTAGGGATACAGTATCTTGCCCATGGACACTTCAACATTTAACACAGAGGAGCTGGGAATCGAACCTGCGATTTCTTGATCCCAAGACGAGTGCTTTACCACCCCAAATCTATGGATTTGATTTTAAAACATCCAACATTTTCTTTGGGGCCTTGCTTTCCAGACCCCTAATAGACTCATCTCATTAGCTGCACTGCTTATCCTCAGTAGGGTCGCTGGGGTGCTGGAGCCCATCCCAGCAATCATCGGGCAGTGGGCAGGGGACACCCTGAACTGGTTGCCAGCCAATCGCAGGGCACACAGGGACAGACAACTCGCTCGCTCAGTCACACCTAGGGACAATTTGGACCGGCCAATCCACCTGAAATGCATGTCTTTGGAATGTCGGAGGAAGCCCACGCAAGCACGGGGAGAACATACAAACTCAGCACAGGAAGTCTGGTAGCTGGATTTGAACCCAAACAGGAGGTTCCCAAGACCTTAGAACTGTGCCGCACACGCGCTAACCACTGCGCCGCCGTGCTGCCCAATAGACTGTCGCACAAAATTTTATGGGAAACCCTGGGTTAAGTATTAGTGATCTGGACAATCCAAACAAACATTTCTAACATCTAGTGTTTCTTTGGTGGAAGTGACTTGACACTTGGCAATCAGATAACTAAAGTCAACACGGAGCAGACTGGCCTATGACCAGGGTTGGGTAGGGTTACTTTAACTGGATTACTTTCAATTAATTTTAGATTACTCAATACCAAATATGATAATAAAAGACAAAATAAACTAAATATGAATAAAATTACTAAATTTTGTGCAGGCTTGGGGAGTAACGGAATACATGGAACGGCAAAAATGATGTTGGCAAGCTGTTTGGATTTATTTTCATTTTGTTTCTGTCGCATTTTATGTTAGTTTTGCCGGAGATCAAAGAGATCAAAGCCAGGAGAGAAAGCTTACCACGTGTTGTGAGTCATCATTTTATTCATATTTAGTTTATTTTGTCTTTCATTAGCATATTTGGTATTGGAGTAATCCAAAAGTAATTGAAAGTAATCCAGTTAAAGTAACCCTACCCAACCCTGCCTATGACCATATTAAGTAAACTAGACAGGAAAGACTGAAATTTCAAGTCAATGCTCGTTCAGTGCATAAAATATAAATATTTTAGTGTCCTATTGGTAGATAACGTGCATTAAGAGTCCTATTTTAAAATTATTTAAAACTTTTTTTCACAGTAAATGAGAAATAAAAACTACGAATTGGCAAAATTGCTCAATATGGAAATATACAGATAAATATACTCCATTTAAGCATATTTTATATCTATTGTTAAAATAATGAATACAAGTTATCTATATTATAAAATATATATCCTGTTTTCAGGTGGAAAAAAAACGTATCACTTGGAGAAGGTATTTTTTTTTAAATATTTTTTTTTAGTTTAAGATGGACAGATTTAGAACCAATTACAAAACAATCAAATAATGAACGTACAAAATTTGGGATATTTTTTTTCTCACATGACAGAAATAAATACAAGTAGTTAACTTTGCTCGTTTTTAAGTGTTTTATTCATGTGATTTTACTATATTTTTTACTAAATGAAATACAAAATATATTGTTTGAATGAGCTAAATTACTTGCTATCTGTCACTTCAGATAATGTAAATTGCCTTGCATGGCTGTCGCTGCTATCGGTGTGTGAGTGTGTATGTAAATGGGTAAGTGTGAAGCACATTGTAAAGCGCTTTGGGAGGTCTTTAGTTACTTGAAAAGCGCCATATGAATGCAGACCATTTACCGTTTATCTTATGAAAAAGGAGGAAAAATATAATTATGAAAAACAATTAGAATAAATAAAATAGAATAAGGTAGAACAAAATAAAATAGAATAAAATAAATAAAGTAGAATAAAATAAAATCAAATAAAATAGGATAAAATAAAATAAAAATAAAAAACTACAACCCCAAAAAAATCAAAATAAAATAATTATTTTTTCCTATTTATTGGAAAAAAGTAACAAAACAAAATAAAAATAATCAATGCAGTAAATAAAAATCAGCATTTGCTGTCTTATTTCATAAGGAAAACAAGTAAAAAATATAGTAAAAGTAAAAATGATACTTAAAGTTATTAAAGGTTCTCAATAGGGGGAGATTTTTGGTGTGTGTTGCTAATCAGAAATTTTAAAAAAAGGATTGTAATGACTTCTACTATTCACTATCCCTGTGAAAAACATGATTTTTGTCTGCCCTCCAGAGGCTAAGAGAAGCATCGCATCATCACGTTGCAATAAGGTTGGCTTCTTACCGACATGAGACGCTTGTACTCATCCAGTCGCTGCTTGTTGGAGGCTATGAAGAGTCCCCCGTTTTGGATCCAGCCGGTGTGGAGGCCCGTTTCCTCCTCCAGGTCTTTGCTGATCACGTTCCGAGTGTGGGCCAGGAGCTCCACCTCCACGTCGCTGGGCCGTAGTTGCCACAGGAGACCTGAAAGGGAATAAGAAAAGCTTTACAAGCTTTCAATGTACCGTGCATTCCGGATTAAAAAAACATACTTGCTTGAATTTCAAAACGAAGCTCGATTTTGTATTCATGTGAGCTTCACCTGATTTAAAGCCCCAAGCCAAAAAAAGCCATAAGAATAAAGTCATTCACATCCGTTTCTTACATGTCAAGCCCGGCGCATTCCTAGAACCAACCGCATGGGGGATTTGGCTGCAGAATGCCATTGGCGCAGAACCCCTAAACACCTGAGGCAGTTTTCAGCTGTGAGGGTTTTTCAGTTCTGCTCAATGTTGTTTACATCACGTGTTTTCAGATCATGTGACCATTCAAGATGACAATAACAAAGAAAACGCAAAAATGTAAGCCCTATCTTTCTAGACGACAGTGCCAGGGCAACCGTACTGTGGAGAATAGTGCCAGATTGCAAGACAGATGTGTCTTTTCGTGTTGTTATCAATGTTGGTTGCCAAGGTAATGGACCAAATTGCCTTCACTTGTTATCGTTCCTCAAATATTAAAAGAAACTACAGCGACCTGACATACGCCGATAATTCGAAAATAGAGGTGTAGCGTTTTTGATAGATAACATCCACTGATGTTGATTTTGGAGGCATAAATTCAGGACCTAATTTGTAAATAATGTAAATATTAAATAACGTACAGGCATGAAAATGGATCAGGACTATAAAAAGTGTATTTGCGTGTTATTATCATTCCTACTTTGGGTTCAAAAATCAGTATACATTTTCCGTTACATTTTTTTAGCTCAAACTAGCCATTGAGTCGGACAACCCTTGTTAAATACATGCGACCATAATTCGACAATCAAAAGAAAGTTCTTTAAAGCTCAATAATGTATTTAATATAACAATGTCCTAGAAAACCCTCATAGTTTTCTTTTCTTTTCAATATTTGATACAATAAGAAACAAAACATTAAATTTTTTATCATTGAAGTAATATTATTCAGTGTTGGTTTTCAGTTTAATTTGGAAACTTTTTATTTAAGATATTCCAATATATTTGTGAGTGAATAATTATATAATTGATTTTGATCAGTTTCGATATGAAATAATAATAATTTTGAATAAATTGCATAGTCAATGACCTGCGATGTATGAAGATGGAGATTTTTCGTTTTCCGTAGTTCCGTTTAGCGGAGTGGATCGTCACACGCTAAGCCGGGAATCGGAGAGGAGGTTAGCTCCGGTAGCTACCGGTTGCTCCAGTTAGCTACACGTTAGCGTCCGAGATGCTACACGTGAGCCACGTTTCCGTAAAACACAGCAAACTGCACTCCCTGTGCACTTTGATGTTTTTACCAGCACAGCCAGTTCGTCGGTCTCATTTGGTAAAGAGTTCACATTTACCATGATTACGGACTGTACAGAAGACTTATAACGCCGCTAGCTGCTTAGCCTTAGCTCCAGCACTGCATCCACGATAGGGCCCCCTCATCACGCCGGCGCGAGAATACTTCAGGGCAAGGAGTTGATTCCTCGGATAAACGCATTTTTGTGCGTTAAACCCCATAACGATATGATAGAAAGTAATCCAAAGTGTACGGACGGCACGGGAGACTTATAAAACAAAAAACTTAGTTTTTGTGACCCAACCGTAATACCGTAGCGGGTTCAAGAAAACCATACTCATTACGGCAAAACTGTCGTATTTGGCAGGTATGCTGATACACCCTGGAAAACCTCACAATGCCCCCTTTCAACCTCAAAACATTTTCTCCTCAGATCTATACAATTCACGTAGGTCACCATGTTTTACTTCAGAACGATGAATTAAATGAGGATCTTATGGTTCAGATCCTTCCTCTCACTGTGTTAAATATGGTGAAATGACCTCTGAGCCCTTTAGTGTTACCTGTGGTGTTCCGCAGGGTTCAGTGTTTGGCCCCCTCCTTTTCAGCATTGACATGGTTTCATTAGGTGATGTTATTCCCCATCATGGTAATAATAATAATAAGAAGAAGAAGAAGAATATCACTAGAACAGCTTGTTTCCATCTTCGCAAAAAATTTGCTAAAATTCGCCCTATGCTGTCCTAGTCGGATGCAGAGATTATAGTTCGTGCGTTTGTTACCTCCAGTCTCGATTATTGTAATGCACTACTCTCCGGTCTCCCGAAGTCCAAAATCAAGAGCCTGCAGCTGGTTCAAAATGCTGCAGCAAGGCTTTTAACACATACAAGAAAGTTTGATCACATTACCCCGATTTTAGCTAACCTGCATTGGCTCCCTGTTAGCTTAAGATGTGATTTTAAGATTCTGTTGGTAATATACAAAATGGACTTGCTCCTTCTCAAGGTTTCTTCATTTTTCTCATGTTGAGGTTTTTAAGTTTTTACTTGCCCTCATGTAGGTTTCAGGTCAGGGGATGGTGTAATAATAGTCTTTAGTTTGCAATCATCTGTGGTCTGTGCAGCCCTTTAAGACTCCTTGTGATTAAGGACTTCACAAATAAACATGACTTGTCTTGACTTGACTTAAAAGGTGAGAGCTTGTCCCGCCTGATAAGGTACTTTTAAACCTCCCATTTTTCTCCTGTGGAGTATTATATCTGAATAATAATGGAGAAAACATTGACTAATTTCTCTCGAAGGGCTTCATAAATGTCTCCAGACGTCAACATGGTGTTTTGTATTTAGAGCGCATGCGTTGCAGAAAAGAGCAGCTCGACGTTTTCCTTGTTACTGCCAAAAAAAAAAAGAAGAAGAAGAAGTAGCCGCACTGAAATTGAAGCTGAAATGTTTGTAGTCAGGAATTAAGGTTATGTCAGACGATCGCGTAGTTTAGATTCCAAATTCTTCTTTTGCGTCACCAGTTCTGGAACCTGACCAACATACTTCATCCGACCTTTCTTATGCAGTACCTGCTGTGTGCCAAGTGGTCCCGGCCGTGAGTCGGTCCCTCTCCAGCAGAACCACATTGGTCATGCCCATTTTAGCGAGGTGGTAGACGGTCTGACATCCCAGGCTGCCTCCACCAATCACCACCACGTCTGCGGACCTAAACCAGGAGGTTAATGCCACTGTCGTCATGGTGATTCAACATCGGACAAAAGCACTACGGTGGACCCAATCTGACATATGTAGAAATAAATGGACAAATAAATACCTATCCTGTAAATGTATGTCATAAATAAATGAATACATTAATAAATCACATAATACCTGCATATATGACATAAATGAAGTGTATTCATATATTTATGCATTTTGTAAATTATTTCGGTATTCGTTTTGTCATTTAGTTTGTTGTGTTCTTTTTCATGCATTTTGTCGTGAATTTCGTGGTGCATTTTGTCATTTATTAATTTCAATATTTAAGAGGGTATTTATTTTGTGGAGTATTCTCTCATGTACTTTGTCGTGTATTTTCTCGTGCATTTTGTCATGCGGTTTGTCGTGTCTTTTGAAAGGTATTTTGTCATCCATTTATTTTGGTATTTGTCATGTACGTTTTGGTGTACTTTGTTGCTTACTTTGTCATGTATTTTGTTGTGTATTCTGTCGTGTATTCTGTCGTGTATTCTGTCGTGTATTCTGTCGTGTATTCTGTCGTGTATTTCGTCGTGTATTTCGTCGTTACTTCGTCGTTACTTCGTCGTTACTTCGTCGTTACTTCGTCGTTACTTCGTCGTTACTTTGTCAATAATTCTGGCTGTATTTTGTCATTAATTCTGCGTGTATTTTGTCGTTAATTCTGTGTGTATTTCGGCATGTATTTCGGCGTGTATTTTGTCGTGTATTTTGTCGTATATTTTGCCATGTATTTTGACGTGTATTTTGTCGTGTATTTCGTGGTATATATCGTTGTGTGTATTGTCGTGTACATCGTCGTTGATTCTGCGTCTATTTCGTCGTTAATTCTGCGTCTATTTCGTCGTTATTTGGCCGCTATTTGGGCGTTATTTCTGCATGTATTTTATTGTGTATTTCGTCGTGTATTTCGTCGTGTATTTCGTCGTGTATTTCGTCGTGTATTTCGTCGTTAATTCTGCGTGTATTTCAGCATGTATTTCGGCGTGCATTTCGGCGTTAATTCTGCATGTATTTTGTCGTGTATTTCGTCATGTATTTCGTCGTTATTTGGCGTTACGTGCCGTTATTTCATCGTTATTTCATCGTTATTTCGGCGTGTATTTTATTGTACATTTCATCGTGTATTTTGTCGTGTATTTCAGCGTATATTTTGTCGTTATTTCGTCATTAATTCGTCGTGTATATCGTCGTGTATTTCTTCATGTATTTTATCGTTATTTCGTCGTGTATTTTGTCACTAAAAATGTTATTCAAAAAAGGAGGTAAGGCAGTTGAATAACTTTTTCACCTACCTTTTGATCATTGATGAACTAAATGGCTGTTGCCAGGTGAAAAGCTCAGCCAGTTCGACACACCCTCTCATTTGAATAACATTTTGTTGGGACAAAATAATAATATAATAATAATAATAATAATGAAGTTAAAAAACTAGAAAAGCATACATAATGAAAACGTTGCATTCACTTCATATATTTAAGTATTCATTAATCAATGTATGCGTTAATTTATTTATATGACATATATTCATAGTAATTTATTTATTTATACCTTGATTTCTACATATGGCAAGATCAATAGTCCATAAAGCAAAACCTGTTAAAATACGTTCGAGACCAGACAAAATTGGACCTGGGCTTTATCATCATCTAACCTCGGCAAAGGTTTGGTCGGGCCAGATGTGGCCGCATCGTCCTGCTTGAGCGTCTTTTCGTAGGGGACATTCTTCTCTGTAGTGGGCTCCGAACTGTAAGCCCGGGAGCTTACCCGGCATGGTGGGGCGCATAGCAGGCGCCGTGCCGCCAATCGTCTGACCACGCTCCCGAAGAAGGCCATGGCCCCTGGAAAAGAAACATTTGACGCGCTGCTTATCAGAGGCTCAAAATAATAAAATAAAAAATACATATTTTACTGAAGAAAAGAAACAATTAAAGGGACAATGTGTACTACTGGATGAATAAATGTCACAGGATAGACCGCTTTCCACCCTATGATATTAGCATATTATAACCCAAAACAATGAGAGTAGAAGTACGAGTTTGAATAGAGCAAGGGAAGATTCTTATGTTGAGTTGTGTTTTCAGAGTCACAATTTACAAAAACGACATGCCCGGTTGTGTGTGCCAGTGCACAAATCGCAGTTTTAAGAACACAAGTTTATGGAAATTCCCAAAAGCACAGGAAGATCCTGTGGCTGCGAGCAGTTAAAAGAACTGACTGTACCGAAGACATTATTGGGAATGTCTGCATTTGCCCTGCCCATTTCATATCTGTTATTGTAGAGATCTGGTTTGATTCACTTCAAAGCAGAATGCCTTAATAAGAGTAAGTAGGATAAGTGTTGGGAAATTGTGTTTGCAACCAATCCATACGATAGACTCTTTTGCTACTACTGGTGCTAGCCAGTGTTGGAAATAACGCCCTTACTTAACAGTGTTATTTTTCAGGAACGGGGTAATCTAACTTAATTTTTTTCAGTATTTATTTTACATAACTTGAGGCTCACCTAGAGGGGCCACTGCTACCCCCAAATACCGATAACATTGGCAAAGGCTTGACAAAAGAATGAGAAGAAAAATAGTGCTTAGAAGACTTATACAGCATACTTTTTCTAAAATTAAAATTAACTGTAAGAGTCATGGAATATATTTGGTTCCCTCCAATTTAGCAAGTTCACTATACAGTATAGATGAAATAAATAGTGATATCAATTACCTTTTTGGAGGTGGGGTAGATAAAAGGTATGTGTTTTACACCTTGCTTATGGACCAAGGTCCAAAGAGTGGTTTGAAAACACTATAAAAACTCAAAATATGACAAATACAAAGACAGACAACTTCTCTTGGGGGCATACTCACATTTGTTGCCAAAATCGAAGCATTTAATGAAAGCCAGTATTTCAAGTTCTTCGGAGGGCATGATCATTTAAACGATTAATTATCGGCTTAGTTTGCATTGTTTCAAAGTGAATTATTCTCAGAAATGTTCGGGACTGTACTAAACCAAACAACTAA
This sequence comes from Urocampus carinirostris, assembly GCF_059441175.1. Classification (NCBI taxonomy): domain Eukaryota; kingdom Metazoa; phylum Chordata; class Actinopteri; order Syngnathiformes; family Syngnathidae; genus Urocampus; species Urocampus carinirostris. Next base: position 17,553,462 of record NC_142364.1, read on the forward strand.
AACAAACTAAATGGCCTGACTAAAACAAATACGATAAGAAGTTAAATGCAAAACGACTCGGGACATGTATCCGGGGGGGGGGGTAATGGGGGCAATGCCTCACCTCTCGTCATGGAATATAAAATGAATATATTAAATCAGGGGCAAACACGCAGCCCGTGGGCAAACTGCGGCCCACAGGATAACAGTTTGTGGCTCCCGTCTGAAAAAATGACAGTGCCCTGAAAAAGTATTTGCTTCCTGAATTCCGTGTTGTTTGCATACGTATCAATTACAAAGGTTTCATATCAACAAACCAATTTAGATATCACAGAGAGACACCCCAAGGAAATACAAAAAGCAGTTTTTAAATCCTGATTCCATTTAATTAGGCACAAAAAAATGTAATCTATCCTGTCCTATGTGGAAAAAGAACCCCTGTTCCCCCTTGTTTAAAACAAACGTGACCACAGTTTTAGGAAAGCTGAGCAACACCTAAAATCAAAGCCACAAGCTGTATTGAATCAAGAAAAGAGAATCAAATCACTTAAATTGAATCTGTTAGACAAAGTGAAAAAGGCTACAAACTCTCAAGAAAATTGACATGCCACAATACAAAACAATCCACAAGATAATAAGAAAAAAGTGATTGAAATCCATGAGTCCAGGAAAGGTCAAAAGGCTGTATGGCTTTAGTGAACCACTGGTAGAGCCATTATCCACAAATAGAGAAATATGGGAACAGAGGCAAACATTCCCAGGTGTGGCCAACCAAGTAAGATTTCTCTAAGAGTGCAATGACAGTCTATCCAGGAGGTCACAAAAGAACTTCAGAAAACATCAAAGGAACTGCAGGCCTCGCTGGCCTAGGTTAAGGTCAGTGTTCATGACTCCACTATAACAAAGACACTGACCAAAAATGGCAACTGTGGGAGAGTTCCCAGGTGAAAACCACTGCTGTCACCAAAGAACACAAAGAGTTGTCTCATATTTGCCAAAAAGCATTTGTATTATCCTCAGGACTTTTGTAGAAATATTCTGTGAACTCGTGAGTCAAAATGTGAACTCTTTGGAAGGTGTGTTATATCTGGCGTAAAAAAGACACATCATTTGAAAAAAAGAACATGTCGCAAACAGTAACACATGGTAGTTTGCTGCCTCAGGAACAGGACAATGAATTCTGGTGTTTACCAGACTCAAGCAAACTCAAGCATTCATGGATCATGCGGCAGGACAACGATACAAAACACACCAGAAAGTCCAACTCTGAATTGCTCAAAAAGCAAAAATGATGGTTCTGGAGTCAAATTCCGGATTTCAACCCAATTGTGATGCTGTAGTGTGAACTAAATCGGGCAGTTAATAGTAGAAAATCATCCAATACGGCAGATTTGGAACAGTTTTGCGAAGGAGAGTGGGCCAAAAATCCTTTACAGCAAAACACCCATTACCAATTATTGTAAACGTTTGATTTCTGTTATCACTGCCAAAGGTGGTCCTACTCGCCATTACGTTCAGGGGGCAATAGGTTTTGATTTTTTGAATCAACTTTACAATTTCTTTGGTACCATTAAAAGACATTTTTTTTGGGTGTGAAACCTTTCCTTTTCAGAGCCACAAATGTATCTGCAATTTACATACGTGATGTTGCGCGTGAATTTATCAAGACATACGATTTTTGAAGTAAATCACGAATATGTTTGTTTTTGAGACAACACTCTCCCCATTAAGTTCTAGGGTAAAAATGACAGTAATACACAGGTTATATTTTCAGTTGCAGGAAGGGATTACAATTACAATTTATCACTGCAAAGCGCTACCTTATTTTTGTATATATTTTTTTTTAAATTCATCACATCCACTACACAGCATTATATCCAGACAGAAGAGCAGCTTTAGCGACAGACTGCTGTCACTGTCTTGTACCACGGACAGACTGAAGAGATATTTTCTTCCTCATGCCGTGAGGCTCTTTAACTACACCCGGCAGAGTATAGGCCCACATTAAACCACACCCCCTATATTGCATTCTGTGTAGCACTATCTAGATACTCTATAGAACACGCTACAGTGGGTATAAGCACGTCACATTGGGTATTTGTATATTGTATTCTTTTTGCTTTATTATTGTATTGTTTTCTCAGCATAGGGATGCTGCTGGAAATGTAAATTTCTCTGCGGGGATGAATAAAGTATCTATCTATCTATCTCTCTATCTATAGCCCATATTAGATGTCCATAGTGCATATGTAATCCTGAACAGCGGAAAAGGTCATTAGTTGAGCCAAATCACCCATGTCACAGCCTCTTCAAAATCCTGCAAAGTCCAGAACCAGCAGGCTCAAGAACAGTTACCTCCATAAGGCTGTTTGGAGTGAATTCTCGACCATTCAAATGATAAATACGATGTAGTCATTATTAGGAAATCAGTCTGCCTCACCAGACACGAACCGCATCGCACGTCACTTACTTGGAAATTGCAATGCCAATTTTTTTCGGACTTTTAGTTTTATTTTTTTTTAAAAACAGACACGAAGAAAAGCTGTCCGTGAGACGCTATGACGTCATCACTATTTTTGACACTCGACAGTAAACATACGGAGAGTTATGTTCTGCGTTATTGCTCACTTAATCCCTCCAGAAACGGGTTTAAATCATTCTCAGTGGATTGTTAATCATTAGGCGAGATTTGCAAAAAAGGAATGTTGATTAGTAGAACGCGTACTGCAACTGCAGCACAAACAAGCGAGAGGGTATTTATGTTGCTTCAAAACTAGCAGTAGCCATGGTATTAACATTTACCGGAATTTTCCCCCAAAATAAGAGAAGCGGTTCCGACGAATTCCGGTAGCGGTAAGGGGTCCAAAAGAAGTATGTTCCAAAGCAAAATATCCGAAACTTCCTGACAAGTCAAATGGACATTTGAACACAACGTGGAGCTGAGTTCTCATTGGCCACGCCCCTTACAGCCCGCGAAAGAGCCTGTGTTCAGCCTGTGGCCGGCGGACCCATACCGTCTCGTCTGACCCGGTGCATTTAGACTTTTGATGTTGTGTTTTCTACGTTTTTTGGACGATTTAAAAATATTTTATGCCATATAATTATTGTAAAAATGAAAATATACTGTTATGTTGAATAAGCAACACTAAATTTACTGCAAGTGGAGAAAGAATTAAGAAAGATGTTGAAATAATTGTGTTGCTTGTTTTTATCTTATCTTATATTATCTTTTTTATTCTACATAGTATCATAGCAGTATTTTTCTTACTGTTTTCATAGTACAGTGGAACCTCGGTTTTCGAACGCCTCTCAGTTCGGACAAATCGGTGGTGTTCGACCAAAAATTTCGAGAAATTCTTGCTTTGCTGTTCGGTCAAAAAATCGGAGTTCGAACGCCGGTACACTAGGGTGCGATGCTGAGCGGCGTACGGGTGTTTTAGCCCCTAACTATGCCTCCGAGGAAGGTCGGTGCAAGCAGGACAGGTAAAAAAAGACAAGTTGTTCGTAAAACTATTGCTTTTAAGAAAGACATAAAGGCTAAATATGAAAGAGGTGTGTGAATTTCCGATCTTGCTAGTGAATACAGCATGGCTAAATCTACTATCAGTGGGGGTTTTTAAGGGTTATTGATCTATCTTCGTTATTCATTATCCATTATCCGTTACCGGTCAGTTCATAATACGCTACAAAGCCTAGGAGCCGGATCACTTACTCTCAGCCAAAAGGCCAAGCTAAGGTCCTAGCCCTAAAGCCTTGCTGCAATCATTGCGAATGCACCGTTCCCGGAGGTACTGCAATACCGGGCCGATGCGTGGAGTGGACAGAGCAAGCTCATATTCCATCTCCAAAATGCAAAAATCAAAGAGGTCAGGCTGACAACGGAACTACAAAGATGTCGGCATTTTGTAGTACGATAGTAAAGAATAAGGAGGCTGTGAAATCGAGTGATGCGGCTAAGGAGATTAGCGCTATAAGCAAGCAACTGCCGCAGGTTTTGGAAGAGGTTGAAAAACTTTTGATGATTTTTCTCTCCCTGCCGTCCACCACAAAGGTAAGAAATCCTATTCATAATCCTTTTTTTTATTTTTACACGTTCATGTTAGCGTAATCTTTCGTACGGAAGATTACGCTAACGCGAACGTACGATTAGCCTGGGTTAGCTTCATGTTTACGTTCATGGTAAACATTCAGGGTGTTGGAACGGATTAAAACGATTTTACATTACTTTTAATGGGAAAAACGATTTTGGTGATTGAACAAATCGGTTTTCGAACAGGGCTCTGGAACGGATTATGGTCGAGAACCGAGGTTCCACTGTAGTAGTTTTGTAGTGTATCTGTAGTATTGTTGGAGTATGTTTGCAGTATTCTTGTCGTATTTTTACAGTTTTTCCGTGTAAGGATTCTTGTAGTATTTCTACAGTGGTATTTTTGTAGTATTCTTGTAGTATCTCTGCAGTTGTACATTTGTAGTATTTCTACAGTAGTATTTTTGTATTGTATTATATTTCAGTAGTAAAGAACTAAGAAAGATGTTGAATGTGTTGTTTGTTTTGTTTACTTGGTGAATCAACTTGTTTACAAAAATAACTTTTTTTATTCTATACAGTCTCTCTTACTGTGAATAAATAGGTGCCGCGTTGTGTTTGTAAGGTTTATTATCGTTTAACAAGGGGAATTACAAGCATTAATAGTGTAGACGTTTTCATATTCTTGTTGTGTGTCTGTTGCAGTATTTTTAGCAGGATGTTTGTAGTATTTTTGTAGTATTTCCATAATCAAATATTTTAGTAGTATTGTTGTATTTCTTCTGCAGTTGTATTTCTTGGTATTTCTGCATTAGTATTTTTGTAATATGAATTTTAATAGTATTTTTGTAGTATTTCTGTTGTAGGATATTTTAGTATTATTTTTGTCGTATTCTTGTAGTATTTTTAAAGTATTTTTTAGCATATATCTTGTATTATTTCCACAGTAACATATGTTGGCCTGGAGAGGGACGGGCGACTCCAGGCCGTACTTGCCCAAGACACACCACAGCAAATGGTGCCCCTATGACCCTAGTGGTTAAGGGATCCAACCAATATTTTTGCAGTATTGTTGTTGTATTTTCGCAGTAGTATTTTTGTAGTATTCTTGTCTTTTTTCTGCGGCTGTATATTTGCAGTATTTTCATAGTAAACAACGTAAAAATAATTGTTTATGTTGTTTACTCAGTAAATAAACTTGTTTACAAAAAATGATCTTAGTTTTTATTTTACAAGGTCTCTCTCGCTGTGAGTAAATAGGTGCTGTGTTGTGTTTGTAAGGTATTTTATTGCTTAGTAATAGGAGTTGCAATCTTTAATAAGGGGAGCAATTGGGTCAGGTTGACAGCAATGAAAACTAATAAACAATCTCTAAAAAGGAATTCTCACTGAGGATGACCTCAAAGCTCTGCCATTTTTATGAATCAGATCAATAACGGCGCCTTTGATTTGACCAGTAGTTACTAAGGTTATTTCTTTCCAATTGGCAGATAGTTTTGCCTCATTTTAAAGATTTTAGTTTTAAATATGTATTTATTTTTTCTCATTCAAAAGTATAATGAGCAAACTTGAGCAAGTTTATAGGTCATACACAAAACTGTTAAAGGAATTGTGTGTAATATCTGACCACTATGTCAGGACCAGAACGGAAACAGGACCCAATTGCGTTGCGTTTCTCACAAGTTTTATTGAAGGAAAGAGGAATGGCTGCGCCCTCGATCTGGTGTCCACTGGACGCAGGAGGCAAATCTCTTTCGTACTCTGATTGTGATCCGAGGACGGAAGTGGATCTTCCGTAGCGAGCGATGGCGGTGTCAGGGGCGGAAAAACGGGTCGGTAGCCGGGACTGGGAGAGCAAGGCGTGGTTGGGGTCAAAAACGAGTCGGAAGCCAGAACGGGAGAGTAGACGTAGTCGGGGACAAAAGAGGACGTAAGCCGGGACGGGAGAGCAGACGTGGTCGGGATCAAAACAGGTCGTAGCTGGAGACAGACGGGAACAAGAACTGGACAGGTGGGAGTCAGGGTCGAAAAAGGCTTGCCGAGTATACAATGAGGTTCGCAGATTATATTTTTATTATATTATTATTTCGCTTTAGTAGTCTGGCCCGCATGAGACTGCGTTTGTGTGTGTGGCCTCTGATTTAAATGAATTGACAACGCTGCACTGAAAGTTGATTCCAGAAACATTTTATAAAATAAAAGTCAGTGAACACCCAGTTTTGTAAGCCCCATAAAAGTATGCCAGGAGGCTAAATGTAGTCAAACTCTGCCTCCAAACCCGTAAGCCAATAAGGAGCCTCCTTTAGGAAACCTCCTCCAGAAAGAGCTTCTTTTTTTCCTTCCATTGCTGCCTTAGACAACAGCAGGAGAATCTCACAATCATTGGCCGCATTTACACCTTGGAACCTTGTGAAAATTAACCCGAACGAGGAACCTTTGAACGGGAAATCCGTTGAATTCAGGCCATGGTCTTGGATAATGGAATCTGATCTAGCTGGACTATAGTCAGGGTTGCGTAGGGTTACTTTAACTTGATTACTTTCAATTACTTTTGGATTACTCCAATACCAAATATGCTAATAAAAGACAAAAGAAACTAAATATGGATAAAATTACTACATTTTGTGCAGGCTTGGGGAGTAACGGAATACATGGAACGGCAAAAATGATGTTGGCAAGCTGTTTGGATTTATTTTTATTTTTTTTCTGTCGCATTTTATGTTAGTTTTGCCGGCGATCAAAGAAATCAAAGCCAGGAGAGAAAGCTTACCACGTGTTGTGAGTCATAATTTCATTCATATTTAGTTTCTTTTGTCTTTTATTAGCATATTTGGTATTGGAGTAATCCAAAAGTAATTGAAAGTAATCAAGTTAAAGTAACCCTACCCAACCCTGACTATAGAAGATCAAGCATGCTGCAAGTGGAGAAAAAAAAACAATTCAGATCTTTGAGTTTGATAAATCATTTAGCAGTTTCAACAAAACAGCGGAACATTTTGTGCAACTTTATCCTGGAAATAGAAACTGTTACTGAGACTAGCAAATTTCCGTGCTAACAACCCAGGCTAAACTTAGCACTACCATCTAATAGGATTTGCTGCTATCTTGTGGTGATTTTAGTCAGTTATTACTGTTGACAGCTACTGGTCGCTACTGATTTGAACTGTAGCAAAATATTCAAGCGTTCCAAAAAGAACTGTAAAAAATAAAAATAATAACTGAAATTGGAGACAATTCCACCATGAAAACTAGTCCTATAAATTGTAGTATCTGTAATAGTTCCACACCACTTTTTTTCCCAGACAAAACAGATCCTAATATCAAAAAATATCAAGTACCGTCTTGTTTTATTCAGTTGTTGTCTCAAACAATCAGTTCATTTGGTCAATATACAGTCTTGATATCAAGGGTCTCCAAAATGGTGGTGGTGACTTACGTCAGCAGCCCCCTAAGATCACCTAAGTAGCCCGCAGAAGAGTTTCTGGAAGTAGCTGGAAGGAGCCATTGTAATTTTCTAGTAAATTTGACATGTTATCGTGGTTGACTTAACTTCCAATAATTACAACCTGGTCATATCAAAGTGACAACATAATAATGACAAAAGTTGTTATTTTAGAACTGTAAATGAAAATGGTAGCATTCGCACCAATCAGTAACCAAAAGTAGCTCTCAGCTTCTAAAAGGTTGGTGACTGTCATGATTACTCATTGCCCTCACCTGTGCCCGCTCGTTTGCCGCCAGCTGCTGCTCGTTGCCTGATTGATTCCCCTCCTATTTAAACTTAGTACTCCAGTCACTCCTTGTCAGTCCGTCAGCGAACCTCCGCATACGCAAGGCAAGCGCTTTGACTCTGGCTCCCGGTTGTCCAATCCTCATCCGTATCCTGCTCCTGATTTCCCGATTGTCTCCGGCTCCCTGATTTTTCCTTCCCTCGACACGTTCTGATCTCCCGCTCCGGCTATCGACCCGTTTTGCCCATTGACCACCCTCCGATCTCCAGCCCCGGCAAATCCACTCACTTCTGCATTCCGCTGCTGGCTCCTCCTGTCCAGTGAGCACCAGATCGCTGGCGTTTGTTTCCCCACACCTGACTTCCTTGATATCCCTATATACTTTTGTGTGAAACGTTACGCGTTTGGGTCTACCATCTGTTCCACAGTGTTCAGAGTGATGTTCTGATTTACTGTTGGTAAGTCCAGCCTGCCTGGTAGCTTGGATCTACCAGCACTCCATTCTACCCAGAGTCTTGTGGCCTCTCTTAGTCAATGCAGTCCCGCTAACCAACTGCGGAGTCAAAAGAAAAATCAGTGGCTTTCTTCAGAATTGGCTGGGAGTTTTCCAGGTTCCAGAGAGAGAAAGTCCAGATCCTCAATCCTCTTGATCAGCCGTGTTTCACTCTGATATGGGAGACTCCTTTTATTTTAAAAAATACTTTACAATTAGTCCAGGTGTCTATGCGTCAAGACCAGAACAGGAGGAGGACCCAGATGCGTAACGTTACTCCCAAGTTTATTGAGGTATAGAGGAAAAACCAGCGCCAGCGATCCGGTGTTTATTGTATGTAGGAAGCAAGCCGCTCACGGGATTGGAGCGTGTTCGGAATGCGGAAGCGGATCTTCTGGAGCGGGAGATCGTAGCGTGGTTAAACGGGGAAAACAGGTCGTTAGCCGGGATGGGAGACCAGAACGTGGTCGGTGGTCAAAAACAGGTTGTTAGCCGGGACGGGAGACCAGAACGTGGTCAGGGGTCAAAAACAGGTCGTAGCCGGAGACAAACGGGGAATCAGGAACTGACGAGTGGGGTACAGGTGACAAAACGGGACTGACGGGAGTCAGAGTCAAAATGCTTTTCTTGTGTAAACAGAGGTTCGCTGACGGACTGACAAAGGGCGAGTGAATGCATTGAGCTTAAATAGGAGGGGGAATTAATCTGGTAACCAGCAGCAGTTGGCGCCAAATGAGCGGACACAGGTGAGTGCAATGAGTAATCATGACACTATCAGTCCATTTTTTTCATGACTTCCAGGAAATTTTAACATTAATTTTCCTTGTTATAGATTTAATGGCCCTTTAATTGATGAACTTGCTATGAAATACCACGTTTCTTCATTGGGTTATAAACCGTGTAGCAAAACAGATAAAGGGGCGGCAGTAGCTCAGGAGGTAGAGCGCTCGTCTTGGGATCAAGGGATCCCAGTTCGAATCCCGGCTTGTCTGTGTTACATGCCGAAGTGTCCTTGGGTAAGACACTGAACCCCTAAGACCCCCAATAAGCAGGTTAGCGCCTTACATGGCTGCACGGCCGCTATTGGGAAATGTGAAGCACATTGTAAAGCGCTTTGGGAAGTCATTGACTTGAAAAGCGCTATAGAAATGCAGATCATTTCATTTCATTTCATAAAGGTGTATTTATTCTCGATGGTAACCGATCAAAAGGACATCATGATTGTTATGTTATGTTGAAGTTCTTGATTTGAAAAATTGTCTGTTGATCTTGTTTTTGTTTGGGTTTGTATTTCTTGCACATGGCTGAACTTTTTAGTCCTGTAAGTATTAAATTATTGAGAAGAGCACATTGTTTGAAATCATCTGCCTTATGTTGTAGTGTTTTAATCTTCTCTTCCATTTCTTTGTTTAATTATTGATATTCTTTGATACGCTGTCAATTTGGCTGAATTATCACGTTCCTTCTCCGTTTTCACTGAGTTGTTCTTAAGTCCCATGAAATCTTTCTTGATCTTTTCAAAACCCTCTTTTATGGCTGATTTTATCGAGTCCATCTCATCTGCTTTCCTTGTTTTGGACATTTTTGTGTGTTTGGTGAATGTAGGTTCTGTCAAAAGCCAAACAGACGGTGGACCCAGCCGCGTAACGTTTTCAAGCTTTATTTTACGGGAACGGGGCAGCCATCCGGGGGAAAGCAAACGCCAGCGATTTGGTGATTGCTGGGCGGAAGAGATCGAAACAGGACAGGACAGACGTGATCGATACAAGATACAGGATACACGAGCAGATACCGGACAGGGCGGGACAAAAGGGATCGATATTGGACACTGGATACACGAGCAAGATACCAGACAGGATGGGACAGACGGGATCGATACCGGATACAACAGCAAGATACGGGACAGACGGGATCAATACCGGATACTGGTTACACGAGCAGGATACCAGACAGGACAAGATAGACGGGATCGATACCTGATACTAGATACATAAGCAAGATACCGGACAGGACAGGACAGACGGGATGGACACTGGTGCAAGATACAGGACAGGACAGACGGGATGGACACTGGTGCAAGATACCGGACAGGACGGGACAGACGAGATCGATACCGGATACTGGTTACACGAGCAGGATACCGGATAGGACAAGACAGATGGGATTGATACCGGATACTGGAGACTGGAGCAAGATACCGGACGGAGTCAAAATACAAGTTTTGCAAGTGCAGAGGTTCGTTGAAGGACTGACAAGGAGTGAATGAGAGCACCGAGTTTAAACAGGAGGGAAGCCAATCAGGCAATGAGCAGCAGCTGGCACCAAACAGGTGGGCCCAAGTGAGGGCAATGAGCAACCGTGACAGGTTTGCAGGAAAGGAGTAAAAAAAAAAAAAACAGCAACAGCAGAAACAAAAATAACAAATGTCAAAGCCATAAAAAGGGAGTGCGGAAGAGAATAAAAAAATCCAGAGGAGTCTGAGGAAGTGTCTGTTCTCGTGAGACTCTGGAAGAAAAGTAGGTGTGGACAAAGATCTGATCAAACCCACTCCTGCCATTCCCAGAGGCTTGATACTTACTGATGAGCAGCTCCAAACCCTTTGTAATATCCATCCATTTTCAGCACCGCTTATCCACAATAGGGTCGCGGGGGTGCTGGAGCCCATCCCAGCTATCTTCAGGCAGTGGGCAGGGGACACCCTGAACTGGTTGCCAGCCAGTTGCAGGGCCCCTTTGTAATAGTTCTTTAAAATAAAACAAAAAAACCAACAACTTATTTTTACGTTTTGGTACTCAGGGACTTTGCTTCTGGAAACATATTTATACATTATGGCACTTAATAAGTTCAATCACAGAAATACATTTCAAAACTAGTTTAATTTGTAGAGGACTCTCATTTGATATCGTTGGAGTCCCTTTGGTCCAGATTTAATATAGGTCATGCAAACTGGAGGGGTGGGGTGGATTGTGGTGGAGCAGTGTCATTTTTGCAGCTGGGCTCCAACTTGTGCAAAGCTAATTACATTTTTCAACCAACCAAACCATGATTCATGCACATGAACATGGATTTAAATACAAAATTATCATGCCCAATGCAAGTTAACACTCTGTGTCATGTAAAATGCAATACAACACACAACACATGCACTAAAAATAATTGGAAATGTATCCAAAGTACCTAGCACACATCCTAGTTCACATTTACATTGAAAAAAAAAATGCAATACTAGTTTAAGGCTGTGGCACCTGGCTACATGGTCCACAAAAACAGTCCAACGTTAACTTTGGAATGCGGCCAGTTAACTCAAGCAGGCTGCCAAATGTGTTCTGACGAGTTCAAATTTCACCATCGCAGATACGACCCATGGAGAAGGAACAGCGAGATCAAATTTGAGTCACTAACTGAACAATTTCACTGAATCAACCCTAAAACCCCGCATTGCTTTGCACAATCATTAACATCGCAATGTCAAATAGAGCAGGCCACTTTTACAGCATTCGATTGGTCAAATTTTTGCAATAACACTCTCACGCGCGGACTTACAAAAAGTAAATACTTTTAAAAGATGGGAAATTTTAGGAAATGTGAAATTGGTAGTTCCCGCCCAAATAGTTGAGTTGAGGTTTTGAGTAGGTCAGTGCAATTGTAATTCAATTGAAGTTAATAGCAGTATTTTAAAATGAAATTGTTGTTATGATGACTAATTTGGATCACCTGTGCCCGCTCGTTTGGCGCCAGCTGCTGCGGGATACCTGATTGGTTCCCTGTCCTTTTTAAGCCCAGTCCTTTCTCTCGCCTGTTGTCAGTCCGTCAGCGCACCTCTGTTTCTACAAGGCAAGCATTTTGATGCTGACTAGCGTCGGTACCGCTTTTTGCACCCGTCTGTTCTTGATCTCCCCGTTAGTCTCCGGCTACGACCTGTTTTGACCCTGACCATGTTTTTGTTCTCCTGTCCCGGCTATCGACCCATTTTTCCGTCCTTGACACAGCCATCTCCCGCTCCGGAAGATCCACTTCTGTATTTGGATCACGATCCGATTGTGTGAGCGGCTTGCTTCCCACGTCCAGAGAGCACCGTATCGCGGGCGCTGCCCTTCCTCTTTCTATCAATAAACTTGTGGTTAACGCTACGCATTTGGGTCCTGATTCTGTTCTGGTCGTGACAATTATTAGTGCAACCTGAAGGGACAGTGTGTACTATTAAGTGCCTCCTAGTGGCCAAAAAATGAATTACCGGGTAATTAAAAAACAACGACAACGATTTAAACAGTCAGGAAAAATCTATGAACTATCATACAAGTGTACATTTTTCTAAAACACTCAGAGGTGGAGAAATTTGCATTAGGATTACATAAAATCAAGCTCAACTCAAAGGGACTAATATAATTGTCCACTATTTTGCTGCTACGGATAACCAAAACCCTTAAAAATGCTTGGCAAAAATGGTCAGTTTGTTCACTTTAAGTCTCCATAGTCTGTGTTCAGCCTTGTGCATTTTAGCACTCATTTTTAATTGCACTACACGATACAGTGACATCAAGTGGTGAAATGATACAGTTAAAATATATATAGCTTTCACGGCATTAAAATTGACTTTCCGACAAAAAATATATATCTCATTTTATGAATGTATGATTTCTGAAGCAATTATATGATTTAATAAATACTCTTGAAAATACGTTTGAATGAATGATATATTCTAAACTTGTTTTTCAATCTCACCTCCATTTGAGAACTATTAATAAACCTGGTAAATACAAAACCTTAATAAGAATATTGTCCACAACTGATGAGTTTAAATGTGGTTCTCTCATTTTATGAGTAAGCTCTCTAGACTTCTGAAAACAAATTCTTGTTCATTGTATTAGCTGTGTCTGAATAAGGAGACCATTGTTAGCTGTGTTGGAGACATTAACTATAGCGCTTAGGGTTCACTATTAATATATTTGTGCTAAAACAGATCTATCAGATGATGCTTCTTTAGAATATAGAATGGTCATATAATCTGTAACCAAATACATAGAGTATAATATCACAAATGAGTATGGTAGTAGTAAATGAAATGAAATGATCTGCATTTATATAGCGCTTTTCAAGTCAATGACTTCCCAAAAGCGCTTTACAATGTGCTCCACATTTCCCAATAGCAGCCTTGCAGCCATTAAAGGCGCTAACCTGCTTATTGGGGGTATTATGGGTTCAGTGTCTTACCCAAGGACACTTCGACATGTAACACGAACGAGTCGGGATTCGAACCGGGATCCCTTGATCCCAAGACGAGCGCTCTACCTCCTGAGCTACTGCCGCCCCAGGATGATATTTAACCCTTGCATATCCGTAGAAAACTTCATCCACCAATTTCATTCATATCACTAAGATGCATGCATAGACATTGGTGAAAAACATACATAAATATGTTTTACTTTTCTTTATGATCACAAACGATGCAAAGCTCCCCTTGGCTTCCTCTTGTGGTCATCTTGTGTAAATACCACTTCAAACAAAGTAGACAAATGATCAGAAAAAAATACCCAAAAAAACACAAAAAATATTACCATATTACCGAGTACACTCTCATCCACACGCTTGCTCAGTTCCACTACTACTCCAGTTCTGTCTCTCACAGTTTCATTTCTCAATCTATCCAATCTTGTCACTCCTCAAACACTTCATCTCAAAAACATTTAATTTCCTTCTCAAATCTGTGTTCAGGCCCCAAGTCTCTGCACCATACAACACAATGGGCACAATCCCACTCTCATACAGTCCCCTCTTAACATCCGTACTCATACTCTTGTTGCTCATCACTCTCCTCAGAGCACCCAATGTCAGGACCAGAACAGAGACAGGACCCACTTGCATTGTGTTTCCCACAAGTTTTATTGGAAGAATCCAGCAGTTGCTGGACGCGGAAAGCACGTCGCTCCGAATGCGGAAGTGGATCTTCCGTGACGACCGATGGCTGTGTCAGGAACGGAAAAATGGGGCAGTAGCCAGGACACGAGAGCAAAAACGTGGTTGGGGTCTGAAGCAAGTTGTAAGCCAGGAAAGGAGAGTAGACGTGGTCAAGGACAAAAGAGGTCGAAAGCCAGGACGGGAGAGAAGACCTGGTCAGGATCAAAATCGGGTCAAAGCCGGGGGACAGACGGGAGCAAAAAACAGGTGGGAGTCAGGGTCGAAAAAGGCTTGCCTAGTGTTAACTGAGGTTCGCAGACGGACTGACAAACGGGGACAAAAAGGAGTGGGTTCAAATAGGGACAGAGAGCCAATCAGAGTCCGAGGCAGTTGGCGCCAAAGGAGCGGGCACAGGTGATCATGGCACCCAAAACCTTGCTTACTTGATTCACTCTGTGCAATACCTCGCACTCCATTTCACCAATTGCAGGTAGTTCTGTGGTGAGGGGCCCTCTCCCTCTGGTAGGTGTGAGACGGACAACAGATCACACACAGTTAATGTTTTTATTTTTCTTTGGAATTTTTTTTCTTTAAAAGAAAATGCAGGATGTACAGAAGAGAGAAGACACAGGTCAAGGAAAAGTTGAGATGAGAAATAATTTAAGATACATTCGGACAAACAATTCAGGTAGAGGCAACTGTCAGTTTCCCTGACTTGCATGTGCAGCAATTGCATTTGGAAATCCATCTTGAAACATCATGAAATAGTCACTTGAAGTGTAACCCCGTCGAGATTAATTTGAAAAATAATGATGATGATTATGATGATGCAGTAGGGACATTGTGGCTAGTTTGTTATGAGGTGTTATTTTTTTTATAAATCATTTAAAATAAAATTTAAAAAACACAGGTGCAGTTTTGCAAGTTGAATTCCACATTTTTACACAAGTAGGAATGGGAAGTACACTTTTGGTCAGAAAAAAACACTTTCTCTGGCAAAGCAACCTCGCAGCCTGGCATCCTTATAAACAAAATCCATTAACCTAAACCTAAGTCAAGTCATGTTTATTTGTATAGCCCTTAATCACAAGGAGTCTCAACAGGCTGCACAGACAACACACTATCGAAAACTACAGACTATTATTACACCATCCCCTGATCTAAAACCTACATGAGGGCAAGGAAAAACTCAAAAACCACAGCATGAGGAAAATGAAGAAACCTAAGGATCTCTAATACCAATTTATCCAAACCAATACCAGATACCAAATCTTCAAAGCAAAATATGATTCCCTCCTCCCTAAAAAAATCAATGGAAATGTACTATTTATGGAATTTTCAAGTTCCAACCATGAAACAACCACAAGGAGGGCAGCCAATACCGATAACTGTCACGAGTAATAAAGCTGGTAATAGTATACCAATACGATATCAGGATTGGCACTTGCTCAGCGTTAATTCAAACTCCTGAAAAATATGTAGAAAAATATATATAAAAAGAAAAAAACAACATACCGGATCTGAACTAGACTGCACCCTAAAATTGTGAAGTGTATTTTTTGGGAATATTCCCGTTAGCAGAATGTGTCATACTTGCACTGTCCTGCAGTGTCCAAAACACCTCAAGAAATAAAACAACCCCTCATCCCCATCGTTACTATTATGGATCTTTGATACGTTTTAAAGCCAAGAATGAGAAAAACTCGAGTATCAATTGACAGAAAACCAGACTCCAAAAAGCCCATGAGAAAAGATTTTTTTAACAACTGCTCAAACAATAATCTCAATATCCCTACAATTTTCCTCCGAGTGTAAAACGTCCACTAGAGGGCATCCAACGCAAGTTTCATCCACCATTGCTTTAACCGATACTTTCAAGCAGGGGTCTCAAACTCATTTGACTCGGGGGGCGCAGGAGCTAGGGCCTTGGTGAGGTTGGGCCGAATTGGGTTTTCAGCAAGAACCCACTGTTCCCAAATATCTTTTAAAAAATGCGACTTAAAAAAGATCTAAAATGTTTCATCAAAAATAGACCAATCAGTAATAAATGAATCCATAATTTACATGGGCTGCACTAATATCAAAGGGACAGTGACTATCATTCGAAGACTAGATGTTGTTTTATTGTGCCCGGCAACCGAAAACGAGTGCTAAAAAGAAAGAAGACAAACTACAGAGACTTAAAGTGACCAAACCACGACATTTTTCTTCTTTTTTTGCCTTTTGCAAAGAAAGGATAAAAAAGGAATAGAGAAAAAACATGAAAAAAAGGAAAAGGGAAAAAAATTGAAAATGAAAAAGATAAAAAAAGAAAGAAAACATTTGAGGAAAAGAGCTTGGCAAAAAAAGGTCAAAAAAGGGAAAAAGACCATTATTTGTTTTGTTTTGGGTGGTATCAGTTATGTTATGTAATATAAATGCTAATTTTTCTACCTATCAGTATTTTAAAACATGGACGTTTATTTCATAGTTCGTGTGTTTTTGCTTATTGTTTTTAACCAGTAATTGTTTTTTTAAATGAATCATATTTTACCACCAGAATGCGCTTAATAATACACACTGTCCCTTTAGACTTTCATAATAAGGCTGGGGCCTTAAACTATCACCCAATGGGCCACAATTGGCCCCCGGGCCGCGAGTTTGAGACACTTGCCTTAAAGGGACAGTGTGTATTATTGAGGCATGAAAAGCTCTTACTCTTTGGAGAAAATCACACTTTCAAGTCAAAAAGGGTGCTCTACGTGAATTGTGGAGATCCAAGGAGAAAATTATTTGAGGGTTAATTAGAAGTGCCAGATGTATCTCTGGGGATAATCTTAGCTTAGTTGTTAGCCTGATCAGGAGCAAACTAGCTATAGAGAATAAACCACCACAGTAACTAAGCCAAGCAAAATTTAACCTACTTTCATGCAAGCGACTTGAGTCTAAATTCAGCCAAGATAATAAACGCAACAATATCTTTTTAGGTTGTACAGTGTACCGAAACATATCTCCTCCACACCCTTCTCGCATTTTGAACCATTGACCCACTTTCATGCCTGATTATTTGACCACTAGATGTCGCTATATTGTGTCGTGCAACCAAAAACGAGTGGTAAAAATCACAAGGGAAAATACAAACGGAGACTGAAAGTGATCAAACTGCACCGTTTTCTTCTGAATTTCGGCCTAGCCTTTGGCGAGCTTTTGGGGTTTTTTGGGGGTACCTGTAGCAGCAAGATGGCTAGCAATTATGTCAGCTCCCTCTAGGTGAGGCTCATGTTCTTGGGTTGGTGGAGCCATTACCCATTAAGGTTGTCGGGGCACCATTTTATGTGGTGTGTCATGGGCAAGTACAGCCTGGTGGCCCTCATCCCTCTTTCCACCCGGTCTCGAACTGGGCACCTTTCTGGTGTTAGGCGATTGTGTTTCTTAACCTATGACTATTGTTTTTAAAAGGCAAGTTAACATGATAGATTATGTATTTTTGCTCATCATTTAAATAAATGTTGTATTTTTTTATGTAAAGAATTTTTAACCACTAGGAAGCACTGAATAACACTCACTGTCCCTTTATAATAAAGATGGCATCAGCACCAATACTAATACCTTTGTATCAATGTTCATCCATGCAAAATTATGTTTTCTAAAGCTTTACTTCGAAATGTCTCTCAGATTGTCAATGCGCACCCGATAAAGTGTCCATTTGGTACATCCAAACTCTTAATGAGGTACATTTGGTTAACAATGAAATGAATACACATTCTTTATGTTTTCCTCTTTCTTGTGCCAGAACCAAACCAGTCCCTGAAAAACCCGAAAAAAATCCCCCAACCCGTTCTCTCCCGAGCCATGCCATCGAAACGCGCTTTGTGTGAAAGTCTGCCTTGAATTGGCACTGGCGGTCCCTGGTGGCAAACGGTGGGATTACAACGCTTTTTCCAGTATTCACTTTGCGGTGCCCCTCTAGAGTTCGTCTCTGTATGAGGCAGAGAGCATCTCGGCTGGGGGGACGCCCCCTTTGAGGGTTTTGTGGGACCCTCGCCAATCCGTGCGCACAGCATCATCGTCCCACAATGTTGAAGTCTCCGTGTCGCTCACCCACTGCGGGTCGCCGGCGTAATGGCACGGCTGCACCAACAGGGGGCGTGTGCTGAAAGCTTCTAAGTTTCTGTTGGGGAAGTGGGACTTGTAGTCCTCACTGAGGGAAGAAAGGCAACAAGTACAAATTGAGTCAATGGGAGGGACACAATGAAGAGAAAAATAATTATAAAAATTGACAGGTATGGTACTGTTTGGGGTTGAAGCAAACAATAACACAACAATTTTTTCCGGAGTTCAAACATTGAAGGAGCTATATGGAATTTGGAACATTATTACTCTCTGGCGTCACCTCCTGACTTGTGTCATCATTGCAGCCTCAGTCAACTCGTTCATGATGTGCGTGCAAGTAAGTGCAATTCTTAGATACGCTTGGATAAACTCTTTTTTTCATCCTTCTTGAGGTTTGGGTTGGGGATTGGGCTGTACTTGAAATAGGCCTTTTCTTACTTTCACATGTTTCAAGCTACACTGAGAAGTATATTTTTTAAAAAAGAATCTGCCGGGAGAATGTGTTCGGCCCCGAACAGCTTTACTAAAAGTAAGATAAAAGCAAAAAGACAGTTTAAAATAAAAATAAGGGATTTTTGAACTCAGTGGGGCATTGCTAACACATACTCAATAAAGAAAATAATCATATTTCAACTTTTAAAAGGTGCTTTCCGGAATTTGAAAACC
This sequence comes from Urocampus carinirostris, assembly GCF_059441175.1. NCBI lineage: Eukaryota > Metazoa > Chordata > Actinopteri > Syngnathiformes > Syngnathidae > Urocampus > Urocampus carinirostris. Next base: position 17,572,345 of record NC_142364.1, read on the forward strand.
TGTTACTCTTTGCCGCCATCTCCTGGATAAATTTCATGATCGCAGCCTCCGTCAGATCATCCCTGATGCATATCTTACACGCGTCTTAATAAACTCTTCCTTTTTCATCATTTTGGGGCTTTGGGTTGGCATTTAGACTGAAAGTGAAACATATATTTTTTTACCTTTACCATTTTCTTGCTACACATACACATTGTCCCTTTACTTTTTCTTACAAATGTACTGAGCAAAAATTGTGATTTATTACCTTTAAGACGAAATTACAAAATTGTGTTCTAATTCTCTTATTTTAACATGTTTTCCAGTTTTGCTACAACAAATCGTTTTATTTTTTATCAGTGAAATGAGAAAATAAAGATACTGAAAGGGACAGTGTGTAATATTTAATGCTTCCTAGTGGTCCAAAAAAACTTTAATTCAGTAAAAAAAACACATTTATTTGAATACTAGGCAAAAATACATGGACTATCATACCATTGTTATTCCATTAAAAGAATAACCTAGTCGAGAAACTAGATGATGCTGCCATCTTTGTCTGGCATCTTGCTGTTCCGCTGTGCTCTGTGGCACTTGTTTTCATTCACATTCGACCATAAAGTTCCATCTATTGGTCAAATATTACACACTGGAGCTTTAAAGGTGGGGTGCGTAGTTTGAGGTGTTGAAAGTCCGTCATTTTCCGTATTAAGCATGTGTTAACAATGCCCAACTGAGTTCAAAGAGCCTTTTTCCCCTCCCACCGAGCCTATCTGCTTTTAGCCTTCTTTTAGCAACGCTGTTCCGGGACTTGCAACACATTAAGTAGAAGGAAAGTGGGGGAGGGGAGTTTGGATGATGATTGAGCTCAGTTTTGTTTTTGCTTGTGAAGCATGGGAGTGGTCAAATCAATAAAAGGCCTGTTTTAAACACAGTCCAAACACCAACCCAAACACCCCAAACAATGAAAAAACAGTTGATTTGAGTGTGTCTCAGAAAGTACTTGATGGATGAGCTGATGGAGGCTGCAATCATGATTTTAAGCCAGGAGGTGGCGGCAGAGAGTAACGAAGTTTTGAATTCCGGACAGCGCCTTTGAATTACAAAATTATCGGCCAGTGGATTCCCACGTTTTCAGTTAAGATTAAACAATTTCCTGCGGCACACCAAACAAGGTCTGATGAAACATTGTGTGACGCAGCAGACCGGTTGAGAATCACTGACTTGTTACACTTAAAAGCATGGAGTCCAGATGTGGAAACGTTGTGTAATCATTGATTCTTAGTGGAATGAGAATCTCAGAGGCGCTTGGCTCGAATCCCGCACATGTTCGAGCACATGGACACAGCCAAGATGTCTGCTGTGCAGGCCTGCAAATATTTCCCCTCACAAAGTCTGTATGTTACATATTATGTCCTATACGTGGCCAACACATGAGGACCACATGTGTAAACTTGACATTCATACAAAACCCAAAAGCTCCACGTACATCCTAATGCAGTGTTTTTCAAACTTTTGAGCCAAGGAACACCTTTTGAGGGAACTTAAACGCAACACGCGACAGAAAAACGTTGAAAATTAATTTCTGTTGTCCTTTTAAACCTTAAATGATCGTGTTGTAGAAATTGACAGTACAAAGTTTTCCTTTCTTTTGCGCTCCCTGTGGCCCAGGAGGTCATACAAGTAATTCATTTGTATGCTGTAATTTCCAATTTTACAACATCCTTAACTTAGTTATATTATGTTTGTCTCCTTTTTCTAGAAAACAAAATCACTTAAAGAGACAGTGTGTAACATTTAACAACTGCAACGCATCGATTATCAAAGAAAACCAATATTGTTTAAATAATCAGCAAAAAATGCATGGACTACATATAATCGTACCTTTTTTAAAACACTCGTCGTGTCACGGTTGCCAATTGGCCCCGCCCGTTTGGCGCGAGCTGCGGCTCATTGACAGATTGGCTTCCCCCCTATTTAAGCTCAGTGCTCTCACTCTTCCTTCGTCAGTCTGTCGACGGACCTCTGCACCCGCAAGACCTGTGTTTTTGACTCTGTCCGGTTTCATACTTGTGTTTCCTCTCCTCACCGTTTCTGTCTATTTTGTCTGTTTAATATCAATCTCTAGTGTCTAGTTTTGTTTCCGTCTATTTTTCCTGTTTAATATCGATCTCCAGTGTCTGGTTTCGTTCCCGTCTATTTTGTCCTGTTTAGTATCGATCTCCAGTGTCTGGTATCGTTCCCTTCTATTTTGTTCTGTTTAATATCGATCTCCAGTGTCTGGTATCGTTCCAGTCTATTTTGTCCTGTTTAATATCAATCTCCAGTGTCTGGTCTCGTTCCCGTCTATTTTGTCCTGTTTAGTATCATCTCCAGTGTCTGGTATCGTTCCTGTCTATTTTGTCCTGTTTAGTATCGATCTCCAGTGTCTGGTAACGTTCCCGTCTATGTTGTCCTGTTTAGTATCATCTCCAGTGTCTGGTATCGTTCCTGTCTATTTTGTCCTGTTTAGGAACCGATCTCCAGTGTCTGGTATCGTTCCCGTCTATTTTGTCCTGTTTAATATCAATCTCCAGTGTCTGGTCTCGTTCCCGTCTATTTTGTCCTGTTTAGTATCATTTCCAGTGTCTGGTATCATTCCTGTCTATTTTGTCCTGTTTAGTATCGATCTCCAGTGTCTGGTATCGTTCCCGTCTATTTTGTCCTGTTTAATATCGATCTCGTAGAAATTTGCATTAATTTTACATAACAAGAGCCTCACTTAGAGGGAGCCATCTTGCTGCTATGTGTACTGCAAAAAAACAAAAACCTTGTGAAAAGCTGGCTATAGAAAAATAAAGAAAAATTGTGATTTTTGGTTACTCTGAGTCTCCGTAGTTTGAATTCTTCCTTGTGCTTTTTGGCGCTCGTTTTCAGTTGCACGACACAGAAAGACGACATCTGGTGGTCAAATATTACACACTGTCTCTTTAAAATGAGCAAAACATCTACAACATTGTTTTATTTTATTTTGTAAAATAAGAACATAATAATTAAAATCAGCAGAATAAGACATCAAACAAAAATAGAGTTAATTAAAGGTGGTTTTATTTGACCTCAAGATGCTGCTGTATGCTGTAGTGCAGGGGTCGGGAACCTTTTTGACTCAAAGAGCCATAAAAGCAAAATATATTAATTTTATTTTGGGAAAGAGCCACACCATATATTATGAGACAAATTTACTAAATTGCTAAACCCGCGCCACAGACAAAAGCTTAGTCTTCAGTACATTTATTTTTGATGATTTGATAAAAATTATGAAAAGAGAATAATGCCAGAGCCCGTGTCCCAAAATCAACAAACATACCACTTTAAACTTGTGTCTTTTTTGCAATTACTTAAGATCGGTTAAACTCATTTTGACCCTTTTTTTTTCCACACATATTGGTTTCAAAACCAGATGTAAGCAGTTATTTTGTAAAAATGTCACAACATTCTGCAAACAGGGAGCCTGATGTGCTTATCTATGGCGCAGACGGCGTAGGGCGAGAGATGGGAGGGAGTGCTTGCACTTTTTGCATAGCTCCACCCATCCCTCCCACTCACCCAATCAAAAAACTTTAAGTTCTCTTCCGGTGTTTTGGCGTATTTACAGTGTGTTCTGTGGATTCATCATAAGGTATCTGAACACTGAAGACAGATAATATAGTGAGGTTTTATATAACGGATTCTTTAGCGATGTACAGCCAGAACGAGTTTTTTTTTTTTTTTTCGTGCAACACCTTGACTGTAAGTTGTAGTGAAAAACGTGCCCTATATATAGTGCCAAGCACAACTTTCATGTCAGCTTTGGTTTGGCTTTGTGAGTCTTTGAACAGGATTAATAGCTTACATTTTGGACGAGATGGAGAAAATTTGCATGCAATCAAATTTGTCTCCGAGCCACAGGTACTCATAGAAAGAGCCATATATGGCTTGCGAGCCATAGATTCCCGACCCCTGCTGTAGTGCAACTGAAAAAGAGTGCTAGGAAGCACAAGGAAGAATATAAACTACAGTGACTCAAACACTAAAACACACAAGTTTTCTTCTTATTTTTTTGGACCAGCATTTGTGAGTTTTTTGTGTGGCCGTAGCAGAAAGATGGCAAACAAATATCTCAGCTCCCTCTGGGTCACTGATGTCAAACTACTGGCCAGGGGTCCGATTGTGGCACACCACATCATTTTAAAACCTACAATGCCTGTCGAAGATGATATGATCACTAAGTGACAGGTCAGCGCAACTACAGTGTTTTCACCATACCAAAGAGTGGAATGGAGGAAAAATGTTCCCCAAAATTTCCAATTTATTTTCAAAAATAAATAAAATTTGATTGATTTTTCTTCATAATTTTTTTTGTATTTTAATTATTTCTTATTCTTCCTTTATTTGACTTTTTCTGATCGGATTTTGCTACATTTTTAACATATATATGTGGCTTAATCTTTTTAATATAAATGTAATATTTTTGATATGAGTCATATATTCAGTTATTTAACATGAAGAAATCGTTATTTATTTTACATACCATTCAATGACATTTCATGTGTTCACGTGATGGGTCGGCATGGCGTTAGAAATAAGGTTGCTTGGACAGGTGTTGGATGAAGTTCAAAGCTTTAGGTACTTGGGTTGTGATGTGGCTGCAGTTGGTGGAATGGAGTGCAAGGTATTGCACAGAGTCAATCAAGGAAGCAAGGTTTTGGGTGCTCTGAGGAGAGTGATGCAACATGAGTATGAGTATGGATGTTAAAAGGGGACCGTATGAGAGTCTGATTGTGCCGATTGTGTTGTATGGTGCAGAAAGTTGGAGCCTGAACACAGATTTGAGAAGGAAATAAAATGTTTTTGAGATGAAGTGTTTAAGGAGTATATTAGGAGAGACAAGATTGGATAGATTGAGACATGAAGTTGTGAAGGACAGAACTGGAGTAGTCTTGGAACTGAGCAAGCGTGTGGATAAGAGAGTACTCGGTTGGTTTGGACAGATGCAGAGGATGGATGAGGAGCGAATGTTGAAGAGGATCTACAGAGCAGAAGTAAATAGAAGGAGACCAGGTGGAAGGCCGCGATTGATGTGGATGGATGGTGTTATGAGTGCACTGCAGGAAAGAGGTCTAAATATAATGGAAGCTAAATCTCTTGTTGGTGATAGGAATGATGGAGAGGTTTTGTGAAAGGATAGTAGGATGTTTAGACGTGTTCTAAGGGATGGGCAGGGCACCCATAAGATGCGGCAGGGGTAAACCAGTGAAAGTTGTCAGGCCCTGCTGTTGAACAGAAGAGTGTATTGTGTCAACTTTTTCCCTTTTTTAAAATTTTCTTTATTTTTGTGTGTATTTGTCTTGCTGTCGATAGATAGAAGTGACATAAGTCACCCTTTGAGGGCAGCCATTGCTCTGATGTGGCTCTCTGTGAAAATGAATTTGACACCCGTGCTCTAGGTGATGCCCATGGTATGTAAAATGAACACATTTCTCAACTTACTGATTAAAAATGATAGTTTGTGTATTTTTGCATATAATTTGAAATAATACAGTTTATTTTTTTTTACCACTATGAGGTGATAAATAATACCCACTGTCCTTTTCCTGTCCATACCTCAGAAGAAAATAATTAGTGTATCGAGATAAAAAAAAAATAGTGATGAGCTGGCACCTTATGGCTAAATATTACAGTTACTCAGATGATCCCTGGAATAAATCAAAGCTACTGAACAATGGCTAAATCTTTGCAAAGATAAAATTGGAAAATTTCCTGCAGCACAGTAGACAAGGTCTCGTGGCACACTGGTTGAAAAACACCTTTCTAGTAAACCTCAGCCGCGTACAACTGCAATCCGACACCCGATTACCTACTTGGGATGCTTGTCGTACATGATGGGGAGGAACTCGTCGACGGGCAGCATCTTTGAGAGAGGCTCGGCGTTGAGCAGCTTCTGCGCCCCCTGCTGGGAAATGGCGTACGACAGCGTCCAGTAGGAATAGTCGGCAACCACTAGGTTCTGGACTTGGTCGACAGCTTCCTCCTTCGCCGGGTTCACCTGCTTCCGGCCGAAGTATCTGAGGCGGCAATAGAACGGTTATCACATCCGTCTGTTAAGTTTCCTTGGGAAGCAAATTCTCTAAGAGCGTTCTTCATTCGCGCCCTAGTGCTGTGGAATGCTCTGTCCTCTGAGATAAGTAATGCAACCTCAGTGGAAGTGTTGGAATCTAGACCGAAAACACATTTAGAGTTTGGGGTCATTCAGAAAATGTTGTGTTTTCCGTTAGCACTTTTTTTTATTAAATGAGTTTTCCAGTGGCTGTTTTTTCTGGTCCATATTAATCTTCTCCTTCGGTTTGCCAGTTTCAGATCTGGATTTTTCTTTGCCACTGTGCCAGATGTTGACACTGGTGTTTTGCGGGCGCCATTTAACCAATGTACTAGTTGAGAACCTATAAAGCTCCTCTTGCTCAGTTGTTGCTCTCACTTCTTTTTCTACTTTGGTTAGAGCCTGTTTGTGCAGGGGTCAGGGACCTTTTTGACCCAAAGAGCCATAAAAGCGAAACATGTTTTAAAAAGAAATTGAGAAAGCCATACCATATATTTTTAGACAAAATTAAAAAAACTGCCAAACACACTCTCTAGACAAAAGTTAATTCTTCAGCACATTATATTTCACTGTGTATCATTGATGATTTGATCAAATGTATGAAATGATAATAGTGCCAAATCCTGTGTCCCAAATTAATGTAAATATGCCATTTACAATTTGTCTTCCAACTTCAATTAAGAGTGTTGAGGCAATTTTTTCCCATAAAATGTGTCCTTAATAACGTTTTTTTAAAACAATGTGCATGCAAAGTTCTTTGTAAAAATGTCACAAATTACTGCAAACGATAAACATATCGTCATATTCACTTTTGGTGTAGACTGCACTGAGCAAGAGAGAGAGAGAGAGAGAGAGGGGGAAGTGCCTTGCGCTGTTTGCAGGGATCCGCCCACCTGTACTGCTCACCCAATCAAAGTCTTTGCCAGCGTTTTTATTTATCAGTTTAAATGGTTTCTTATTGAACTTCTGCATTAAGTTGCTTCGGCGTTATATGGAACAAAATCGGGATGAAATCACTTGACTTTGGAACGCCACAGAGAGATGTGCAATAGTTACATTTTATTTCGGAGCCATACGTACTCATGAAAAGAGCCTTATATGGCTCCCGAGCCGTAGGTTCCCTACCCCTGCTCTAAAGGGAGCAGTACACATTATTGCAGGAGATCTTCAGTTTCTTGGCATTGGAATAGCTTTTATTTCGTAGAATACAGAGGAACTGATGAGTTTCCCATAACAGTACTCTTTTGATGGCTATTCTGAAAGTTTAATCACACCCACAAATGTGATGCTTCAGATACTTGACTAACTCAAAGAGATCAGGGGATGTTGTAATGGTTGTCTGTGGAGTCTTATGACTATTTGTGATTAAAAAAATGAGACTTACATGAGATCCCAGTCCAGCTCCACCTGCTCCACCTCCTCCATGAGCCGCAGAACTCGTCGCTTGAAGTTGGGCTGGAAGCGAACGTCGTCCTCCAGCACCAAAGCCTTGTCTAGCTGCATGTCCACCATCTGAAAAGCAGCACGTCAGAAGCAGCGCGGCCGACCCGGCACCGGAGATTACCATAATTCCAGACTATAGATTTTACACGATTAAAAGCCACAAGCCCAAATTTAGGGACAAAACTGAAACAGCCATAAAAATAAACCAAATCACGTCAATTTCTTACACTTTGAAAAAAAAAAACAGTGGGGAAATGTCCAATACAGAAAAACAACAAATTGTGCCATGATTAAGAGACTTGTTTGCGCACTATGTCAGTTTTAATTAACTAGAGTGCAGTAAATAATAATAAATAAATGAACACTAACACATACGCAAGAGTGTAATAAAGACATTCCCAAAACAAAACTCAATGTACTTTACCAACCAAAATTCAGACACCTGTAAAATCACAATAGCCTGTACACACGCAGAGCCATGTGACTGATCTTGAGCTCTCCCTTCCCATGCCTGCCTGATAGAGTGATGAAATGAAAATGAAATGAAAGGAAATGAAAAATGAAATGATCTGCATTTTTCAAGTCAATGACTTCCCAAAGCGCTTTACAATGTGCTCCACATTTCCCAATAGTGGCCTTGCAGCCATGTAAGGCGCTAATCTGCTTATTGGGGGTATTAGGGGTTCAGTGTCTTACCCAAAGAGACTTCGACATGTAACACGGACGAGCCGGGATTCGAACTGGGATCCCTTGATCCCAAGATGAGCACTCTACCTCCTGAGCCACTGCCGCCCCTGAGCTACTACCACATAAGGAAATTGTCATATATAAATGCTGATTAAATATGTTGGTGTGGAACCCTACTTACGAAAGTTCGTAAGTTGAATTTGGTTATAAATTGTTTCAGTGCTAGATTTTGTATGGAATGTATGTTTAAGGCTTGTACAAGTAACCTGTATTGTCTTGTAGTGAAAAATAAACATTTAATCAAATTATATGCTCTATAAAGATGAATAAAGTGAAGTTTAACTTTCTTTTGGAAGATGAGCTTTAAGAGTTCCTCCTCCGTGGAAGAAAGTGGCCGAAAAAAAGCGATAAAACCATTTTCTCAACCGCATTAAGCTTCCATATTCCACTCCCATTTCAAATGAAACGGTTCGTCTATTCTTTAGAATAGAATAGAATAGAATATACCTTTATTGTCATTGTTACAAAATGGGTTAACATATTGTGACAACGAAATTGGGCATGACACTCCAGTTTTACACATTCACAATGAGGTATGAGCCAAGAAGATAAAGGAACAGAGAAGATAAGGTTATAAAACAAGGGGGATAAGGCTATAGTTATAATTTACATGGTATTTACACAAGAAATGTCGGCATGTGGGATGTTACATACAGTGTTGTCGTGATACCGTTGGTATCGTAAGGGTTGTGCAATATTGCATTTGGTGCAAAGTCATCATAGTGCAACAAATAGTCAGCATATGCATTGGTGCAAACATAGACAACATAGTGCAGAAAAAAGGAAATGGTCAGACATTGTGCAAGGTGAGCAGTAAACGTAGTGCAGTCGACATGTGCAAGAACATAGACATTAGTACCATTATATACGTATGAGGTAGTGTTGGCACATGTTTTCAGGTTTTTTGTGCTGTGTCTGTTTTGAGCAGTGAACAAACATAGTGCAGACAGCATGTACGTGAGTACCATTTTACATTCGTGTGAGGTAGTTTTTTGCAACAGTTTTCAGTTTTTTTGTGCGGTGTCTGTTTAGGGTGGTAATGGCTGTGGGGAAGAAGCTGTCTCTGAGTCTGTTTGTTTTTGCTTTGTGTGACCTGTAGCGCTTGCCGGAAGGCAGCAGGTCGAAGAGGTGGTGGCCGGGGTGAGAAAAGTCCATGATGATGTTTTCTGCTCTGCTGAGGTAGCGAGAGCAGGCAATGTCCTCCAGACTGGGCAGAGAGCAGCCGACGATTCTCTGGGCTGTTTTGATGATCCTCTGGAGCTTTTTCCTGTCTGCTGCTGTGCACCCAGCATACCACACCGTGATGCAGTATGTTAGGATGCTCTCCACTGTGGCTTTGTAGAAGGACACCTGCAGCTGCTGTTTTAGGTTATTTTTCCTGAGCAATCTCAGGAAGTGCAGTCGCTGCTGGGCCTTCCCTACCACCGCTCTGGTGTTTGCAGACCAGGAGAGGTCGTCGGATATGTGCACACCCAGAAATTTGAAAGAGTGGACTCTCTCTACACAGTCTCCTTTTATGGTGAGTGGTGCTGGATTCCTGCCATTCCTTCTGAAATCCAGAATCAGTTCTTTTGTTTTTGTGGTGTTCAATATGAGGTGGTTTTCCGAACACCATGTTGAAAGTGACTCCACCTCATCCCTGTATGCCGCCTCGTCCCCTTCAGAGATGAGGCCGATCAAGGTGGTATCGTCAGCGAACTTAATTATAGTGTTTGTGGGGTGGGTCGGTGAGCAGTCGGAGCTGTAGAGGGTGAAAAGCAGGGGGCTCAGTGCACAACCTTGGGGGGAGCCAGTGTTCAGTGTTAGGGTGGGAGAGACGTGGGTACCGAGTTTCACCGACTGTGGGCGGTTGGAGAGGAAGTCCATTATCCAGTGGCAGATGGAGGGAGAGAGTCCTAGGTGTGCAAGTTTCTCCACCAGGATCTCCGGGATAATGGTGTTGAAGGCTGAGCTGAAGTCCAGAAAGAGCATTCTGACGTAGCTCCCCCGGTGGTCCAGGTGTTTCAGCACGGTGTGAAGTGCTGTGTTTATGGCGTCGTCAGTGGAGCGGTTTGCCCTGTAGGCAAACTGGTGGGGGTCCAGTGTGAGTGGCAGGGAGTTTTTGATGTGCCGGGACACTAACCTCTCGAAGCACTTCATGACCACAGGCGTAAGAGCTACAGGCCTGTAGTCGTTGAGGCTTTCCACTGCTGACTTTTTGGGGATGGGAATGATGGTGGAGGTTTTGAGGCAAGGTGGGACGGTCGCCTGTGACAGGGACCGGTTGAAGATGGTGGTGAAGACCCCAGCCAGCGGATTGGAACAGTCCCTGAGTACCCTCCCTGGTACTCCATCCGGGCCAGTTGCCTTCCTGGGGTTTATGGTATTCAGCGCACGCCTAACTTCGTGCTCCTGAAATGTGAGAGAGTTGCTGCTGGTTGTTGGTAGGTGTGATGTGGCTGTTTGTGGCCTACCAGCTTCAAAGCGAGCGAAGAACTGATTAACACTCTACACCAACCACATCAAATGGATGCACAAGATATTAAACAATAAAAATGTCAAAGTTCTTAGCGTGCTGGAGATACAGTATAGAGAATGTTTACACACAAACCAGGAAGTAGCCGTATTTCTTCTTCGGGATGGATGCTGGGTGACCTCTCAAAGCGCCACCACACGCCGGTAGTGGCGGAAAGAAGCACTACTGTACTGTCCTGTACTTGGAAAAAGGTCCACAATACAAAATCTAACTCACAGCAATGTCTGAATAATTTTTAATATCCCGAAAAAAATGTTCGCTTTTCGAATGGTCGTAAGTAGGGGAGCGTCTGTTGTGTCAGCATGCATAGTGTTTTTTCTGTGTAGTAGCAGCAATACTTAGTCACCTCTCTATCACTTTGTCATGTCCGCAAGGGATGGGAGAGCTTAAGATCAGTCTATGGGTCAGCATGTTTACATACCCGTTGTGATCGTATGGGTTTCAGTACAGTATATTGAGTTTAGCTTTGAGAACGTTTTTGGTACTTTGCTGACGTTACCTCCTTCCAGATGTGGAAGTGGCTGAGGAAGCAGCCAACCTCCCCTTTCGTTAGAGTTCTTCCCGAGAAGGGGTCGTAGTAACCCGGAAGTAAGCCCACGCCAAGGATCTTGATGTCGCTGCTGTTCAGCGCACTGCACACACACAGGATTTTTTTTTTTTTTCATCGAGGTGCAACTAATTGTCTTGTTATATTTCCGACAATTTTTCAGGGTCCTCACTTTCCATCCACAGCATCGACGACCTTGACGTCGATCTCCAGCTCGTTCAGGGAGAACAACATTCGTTCTCTGCGGTCGGGGCGTCGGCGCAGATTTATCAGGTAAATCTAAGGAAGGGGAAAAGTAAGAAAAATATTCCACCCAAAAATGAATATTCACAATTTTTTCATGCTTAAGAGTGTGTATTATTCGACCACTAGATAATTGGTGTATTGCAACTGAAAACAAGTCCTAAAAAGAACAGGGAATAATAAAAATTACAAACTCATTTTTTGCCCAGATATTTTGAGGATTTTGGGTACCTGTAGCAGCAAGATAGTGGACAATGATATCAGCTCCCTTTAATTAATCTAATTCATCTAAAATAACTGCAATTTTCTCGACCTACAAATATCTTAAAAAATGCGAGTTTATATTTATATATTTTTGCTTGTTATTCAAATTATTTTTTATCACCACTAGGAGGTGCTTAACATAACACAATGACCCTTTAAGTGGAGTAAATAAAAACAAGCAAATAAGGAGAAAACATTTATTCACTTGTAGAAGATTTAAATAAAAGTTTTTCAGATATTTCTTGATGCCCCCTGGGGACATTTGCCCCCCTACTTTCTTTTTTCACCTCCAAAATCGTGGTGCTTTTTCTAGTCAAGTCAAGTCGTGTTTTTTGTATTGCCCTTAATCACAAGAAGTCTTAAAGGGCTGTATAAATTACAGACTAATCAAAATAAATTTGAAGAATACATATAGCAATTTAATAAACAATGGACAATAGACACAATTTCAAAGAGTACAGTAGAAGACTCTTACTTGGTTTAAAGGGGCAGTGTTTAGTACCTTCATTCAGTAAAAAAAAAAATATCAATTTGAAAAACGGGCAATCCACCCATTATCTGCCACGCCTATCCTCAGTAGGGTTGCGGGTGTGCTGGAGCCCATCCCCTTTATCTTCAGGCAGTGGGCAGGGGACACCCTGAAATGGTTGCCAGCCAGAGAGAAACAACTAACTCGCCTATTCACACCTAGGGATAATTTGAACCGGCCAAATAACATGCTTTTGGAATGTGGGAGGTAACCGCAGTGCCTGGAGGAAACCTACGCAAGAACAGGGAGAACATATATACTCCTCACAGAAAGGCTGGTAGCAGGATTTGATCCCATGACCTCAGAACTGTGCCGCAGAAGCGCTAACCACTCATCCGCCGTGCCGCTGAACTATCATACCAATGTTAATTTCTACAGATATAGGTTGATGAATTTGTACTTCTTCTACGCAGCGAAATCCATACCTAGTCGTCGCTGCCATTTTTGTCCGGCATCTTGCTGCTACGTTGTGCTTATTTGGGACTGGTTTTCGTTCACATTCGACAATGTAATGGTCTGATTTTACCTCTAATCAAGACACAGGTCTGATAGGATTGGGTATGTTCTACTGATTTAAGATCCATAAAAATGTGCCCCAACACAATAAAACAAAGATCAGGAACCTATGGCTTGCAATCAATATACAGGTATGGCTCTTTTCACAAGTACATCCGGTTCGGAGAAAGAATGGAAATTGCACAATAATTTAATTTAGTTTTACATTCTTTTGACATGTAAAGACATCCTTTGGACATGCGAAGCCAGGTCAACATTCTGATCGATATTCAGTTTGGACCAGTATGTACAGTTTACAGTCAACAGACCCACGGACTTCATTTTGGCTGTAGGTCACAAAATAATCTTTTATATGGAAGCTCATTAAATAATCTCTGTTAACTGTTGAGACACTTCATGATGTAAACCCACTGAACAAACTGACAACACCCAGAGCAATTTCATTGGCTGAGCGGTAGGAAAGGGCGGAGCTATACACACAGTGCAGGCACTCTTTCTCCCCTTCGTCCAGGGCCGTCTGCACCCATGGTAAATAAGCCCGTAGCCTCGTTTGCACCATTTTGTGACATTTTTACTAAAGAACTTTGCTCGCACCTTGTTTGGAAACTTTAGGATCAAAATGCCGGTCAAAATGAGCCTCAACACTCACAAGTAACAACGGGAGGGAGAGACATTTCAAGTGGTATATTTATGTTAATATGGGACACAGGCTCTGGCATTACTATTATTTCATAGATTTAGTCAAATCATAAAACGTCACAGAGTGAAAACAATATCTGGAGAGCAAATTTGCTGGTTTTATTGGATTTAGAAATATTTCTGCTTTTATGGCTCTTTGGGTCAAAAAGGTTCCCGACCCCTGGAATAGAGTGTGGAGTGGAATGTGCTTACCTCATCAAAGCCCATGAGGTCTCTTTGCTTAGGGAACATGTGAACGTATTTAGAGGGTTTCATCGGGGGTCCGTCAACTGTTGGAAAACAACAAGAGAAGAGTTTTTGTAAGATGCAAAAAAAGCAGCGTTACCTCATATTTGTAAAATGATCTTACTCATGGACTCCAAGTGGACGTGAACGAAGTTAAGGCGATCGTCCTCCAGGGTGTGCTGAGGTTTGGTCGGGATATTCAAGTAGCCGTAGCGCTGCTTGTTACACAAGTACATCTGAATTTCTGCAATCAGTTCAAACACAATCACAACAGAAAGTTGTAAATTGACTGATTGACTTCATATCCCCTAGACCTGTGATGTCACCGGATGACAACAAAGACTCATGACAATGGCGGGTCCCATTAAAAGACAGACGGCGATTGTAGTAATCGGCGAATGCATAGCGCTTATTTCTGCTAGAAGTTGAACTTCGGACTGCTTCGTCCGAGTTGCGTGCTTTGAGCATTAAAAGCTGCGTGAGGTTAGTTTACCTGCCGCCATCTACAGCGCGTGTTCCCTTTTTTGCCTTTGTCTATTTTTAGGTAGGTGATTGTGACTTTTCCTCTGTGGTATTCACCGCGTGTCTTGCAATTAGTATAATATTGTACAAATAGCTCCACGTTAGCGTCCGGGCTAAGGCTTCCAGTTTTAGTTGGTCCAGGTTAATCCCATTAGCAGTTGGCTGACTGGCTAGCCTGCGCTGATCATTTGGTATATTTACGGCTTGGTTCATGTTTGTTCTTGTGGCCTCTTTTTGTCTTTGGCTCCCAGTTATCCTGGCTGATTACTGCATGCTTTTGCTCGGCCAGCCTCCCGTTTTCTGCCGATTGGTCTCAGTAAGCCCTTTTTGGCAGCTGGCTAGCCTGTCGTGTCATGGCTAGTTTAGCCCCTGTTAGCGCTCTGTGTGTTATTTTTGCCAGTTTGCCCAATTTTGGCTGCTAGCCATTTGTTGTACCATTGCTGCACCCACATGTGACACAATGCCTCGGCATTATCCGCAAAAACTACCTACTAATATGGTGACTGGCTTGCTAGGATGCTTGTGTTCCTCACATGATGTCGAGGGCCAAAATGCATTATTTTGGAAAACAATTGGAATATATCCAATGAAATAGATATAGATGTTATGCAAGATCATGTAATATTCTGTCACATTTTGTATCTTGTAAGATTAGAGTTCCCCTTTAAAAACATGGCACACTGGGAGCTTTTTCTGTTATGTTCATTAATGAGTGCCAACACAAAATACGTTAGATCAGAAGGTTTGCAAACCTGCGGCCCGGCAGGAGAAGGCAAAGACAATGATATCGTCGTAGGGCCAGGAGTACTCTTCATGTGGTGGGAAGAAAGCCAATTTCCTCATGCCCTCTTTCCTCAAGTCCAGCAACATAGTAGAGTGCACCATGGGAACCGGGTAGCAGCCCAAGCGGTGGCGGTGGCGGGTTGGGAAATACTCGGCAGTTCTTCGATAATACCCCTAAAAATAAAACAATCGAGAATGAATGTTAAGTTTTCAGCAGAAAATGCCTTTCGACTTGCAGCTGACCTGCGGCGTTATTCCACACCAGTAGTTGGAATATGCTCCCTGAGAGTCCAGCATGGGCGCTATGACAGACTTGTTCTCAGCTATAAGCAGGTTGAGGGTGTCCGGGTTGGTAAGGATGTTGTCCGTGTCGGCGTACTGGGATCGGGAGAAAATAGATAAGAGTTATTTTTTTGTTAATACAAAGAACCCTTGCTGGTTCACTGCTTTTCGGATTTTGAATGGAATTGTCTTTATTGTCATTGATAACAAGTATCGTGCGTTGTGTTCAGAGTAGACACCAATTGTTATCACGGGCGCAAGTGAGGGAGGGTTTTGTGTGTCGGGTGGGCGTGAATATGTGCTGTGACAGGCTGGTGTATGCTGTTAGTCAAACAACTGGGGGAGACAAGTTTTTAGCGGCTCGTTCCATTGAAAATGTATTCAGCAATTAAATCGGACTCAGAGGAAAGTCAGAAGAGCACAAATAAATGCTCATCACTAGCGGTTGCTCCGTACATTTTTATTGTGTTCAGGAATCAACTGAGGTGGCGTTCGGAGAATATCTAAAAGCGAGGATGCAAGTCCGGCCTACTGCCACGGCTAAGTAAAAAGCCAGCCCCTGTGACGCAACAACACCAGATCGATTACCCATAAAATGGATGACCTGAAGCTATAACTCCCGGTAAACCGCTACATTTGAGAAGTTGTATTTTAATCATTGCAGAGAACTGGCTCAACTTGAGGAACATCTAGCCAGCGGCTTTCTAAATCGCTTTCTTACACTGAAAGGAGAAGCCCCCGCTAATTTCCTTGTACTTTTGTATAATGACAATAAATTAATTCAACTGCAGGTCTGTGTGCTGATTTGTAGAACTATAGTTGTCAATTTGTTAAAGTTGTTTACTCTCAGTTGGTAACGTCAACACGCGGTAAGTTCTACCCTTGGGGGCTTTCATAAAAGTGCAATGCTAGTTTGCAGAATTTCAAGTTGTTCCCAAACAACTGCGTTAATCGATGGATGTCTGGATGATCAGTTGCATTTTAGTATAGGACAGTGGTTCTCAACAGGTCTAACTTAAGGAATCTCCATCATTACAAACCCTAATTAAAGTGTTTTTCTATAAGGCGCATCAGACTATAAGGCGCACGCCCCGAAAAAGCATTTTATGATAGGTTTCATATATTAGGCATAATGGACTATAAGGCGCATAAGATTCAAAGTGCAAATAAATAAGTAAATAAATAAAAAAGTTGAAATTCAAATAATTTATTTCATAGAACATATCTTTATTTTATTTTGCTACACAAGGATACTGCTGAAAGTGTAAATTTCCCTACGGGGATGAATAAAGTATCTATCTATCTATCTATCTATTTATCATAAGTTAACATTACGACATCATGTTTCACCATTAAAATTAATGAATCAATTCATAAATGGTTCATGTGTTATCCTCACACTAAATGATACCCTCTATTGCCAGCTAGACTGCTACATCAAAAAATAATTTGCAACTAAAGTTCTGTGTTTTTGTTTTTTGTTTCTTTTAGTAACAGTTAATATTTTGACCAAGACTCTCCAAGACCACTCTTTAGGTTTCTCAAAGGCAGAACAGTGAACTCATACTGTCACAAATGATTTTGCACCAAACATCATTTAAATCTATTTGATCAAACATACACATTAAAAAAAATACAAATAATACTATTATAGCACATATGGTTAGTAGAAAAAAATATTTTATCATTAATTGAAATATAGAAAGGATTTTCACACAATTACCATCATAACCACAAGAGGGTACTTGAACACTACATGTTTCTCAAAGGCAGAACAGTTACTGTATGAAGTATCATTTAATTGTAACTATGTATTTCCAATGTTATCAAGCGTATGTACTTGTATTAAAGTTGCACAGGATTATTACACTTTTAAACCCACATTTAAAAAACATTGTAGAATAAACTAGCAAATAAATATTATCGCAAAAAACAAAGGATCACTGTGTTTTAACGAAGATCCGTCCATACTTGGAAAAAGTGTTTTTGCTCCTGAAAGGTGTTTTTGTGTTCCTTACCAAGATGTAGTCAGCCCAGCGTTTTCTGGCGAAGTTGAGTGCTGCCTGCTTTAGCTTCATCACATACTCGTATCTGCTGTTGGGCCAATGTTTTGGTCCAAGTTCTCCCGCGTAGGACCTGAAACGGACCATTGTATGAACTCACTTTTCCAGTGGGAGAGGATTCATGCATGCAAAAAAATTTAAATCAAATGCTTCACAATTGGCACGTAATTCTGCTGATTTTAAAGGGACAGTGTGTATTAACTAGCACCTTATATTGCTACTAAAACTATTTATATAAAATATAAGCAAAAATGAGTAAGCTATCACATTACTTTGCATTTTTTAAAATACTCGGTCGAGAAATGAGAATTGATTTAACATAACATGAGCCCCACCTAAAAGGGAGCTGAGATAATTCTCTGCCATCTTGCTGCTAAGGATACCCAAAAACGTCACAAAGGCTGAGCAGAAAATAAAAAGTAGAATGATGCATTTTGGTAACTTTGAGTCGTAGTGTGTATTCTTTCTTATGCTTTTTAGCGCTCGTTTTTGGTTGCATCATACTATGCAACGGTCAAATAATACACCGTGTCCTCTTCAGACGTAATTTTCTTATCTTACAAGAAAAGTATGGTATAGGGGTCTGCTCTGGATTCCGGCCTTATTTGTCTGCATGGTACCAGGGGGCAAAGGCCAACTTTTCGGAAAATTTTTAGATTTTAAGTAAAACAATAAATCAAACAATACAATTCCAAATAATGCTTAAATTCTGCAATTTTATCTTTAAAAACAAGTTTAAAAGAAAAGAAAAACTAAGACTTAAATTAATCAAATTTCTGTTAAAGAGAAGCAAGATTTTTCTATCCATTTTAGTTTGTTTCCCGTGTATTAGAAATCGAAGCGGTTAAGGTTATTTAACATGCACAGAACTTTGAAACTCACACAGGTTGCTCCATGGGTCTCCATTCCACATAATGATAGAATTTCTGCATGACAGTGAGCCATTCTTTCAGTATTGCTGTGGTGTTATCTGCATTGTGATCTGTGGCTGCCCTGTAAAGCACAGAAAAAGGCTTGATGAAAAAAAGACACACTTCTTTCTTATATCATTTTTTTAATACTATCCAGACCCATTATTAGGATATAACCTTTCATAGCCTGACGTCACAGTCCAAGCTGGAGGCAAAATGATACTCGCTGGTCAAAACACTGAGTAAACAAACCTGTCGTTTCTGGTCATTCGGTGTAAAATGTCGTCATATTGTGTGTTTGGGTGCCAGAATCGGAAAAAATCGCAACAAAATCCCAGCAGACACTCCATGTCAAAGAAAAAAAAGAGAGTTGTGGTCAAAGCGTGAAGATTGGACCGGGGCACTCATCAAAAATGCTTAGGTTTGCAGCGCACACTTCATATCAGGTAAGAGAAAGTAAACGGGTATGATTGTTGCCATCGAGTCCATATTACATATTATATCGGTAAAGTATCTTGTTATTTTCTCAGCTAACTGTTAGCGTGTAGCCTCAATGGCTTCAAGAGATGCTTCTTCTACAGGAGATATGGAATGTGTGCCCAATGATTGTTTGCAATGTGTGGCTGTTTTTATTTTTGATTACAGGGCTACCATTGGAATTTAGGCTACATGCTAATAGTTAGCTGAAGCTAAGAAAACAACAAGATATTTTGCCAATCTAATAAGTAATATAGACTTGGTTGTAAAAATCATAAATGATTCATTTCTCTTACCTGATATGAAGTGCACGCTGCATACCCGAGAGTTTTTGATGAGTGCCTGGGTCCAATCTTTTCGCTCTCCTCTCTTTCTTAGCTCAGGAGTGTCCCCTGGGATCCTTTAAAACTTCAATTTACGATCACTTAAGTCTATTTCTCCAATTCTGGCACCCTTACATACAACATGACAATAACTTGAATCAACAACAGCTTTCTTTTCTTCAGTCTTTTGACCAGTGCGAGTTTCCAAAGCGAGAAATCACAATTTAGTCCCCATGACGTAAAAAAAAGAAAAATCTAGCATGAAACTTCTCTCCCCCTTGCCAACAAGTGAGTCACTAGTTCACTCTTGACAGATTGTAGCCGCAGACATCTGCTGTTTATCACTATGACGGCTCCGATGCAACTTGTTGTTCTGTGCATTTAAGTGGACAATAGATACTAAAATAGAACTTGATAAATGAATCGACTTTTCTTCCTCCACGTGTTTGTTTTTTTTCCAGGCTACAAAAGCAGAGCAGTGTTTCCCATACCATAGAAAGTGTCTCGGGGGCTGCCAGGTTTAATTGGTCCTGCCAGAGTCTCATAAACTTGTATTATTAAAACATATATATATATATATATATATATATATATACATTTATATAATATATATCCATCCATTATCTGCACCGCTTATCATCAGTAGGGTCGCGGGGGTGCTGGAACCCATCCCAGCTATCTTCGGGCAGTGGGCAGGGGACACCCTAAACTGGTTGCCAGCCAGACGCGGGACACACAGGGACAGACATTTCACTCGCTCATTCACACCTAGGGAAAATTTTGACTGGAGTGCCCAGAGAACAACCAGGCAAGCACTGGGGAGAACATGCAAACCCCACACAGGTGGGTTCGATCTGCCTTGATACCGTTTCTATAAAAAAATTCTTAGATTAAAAAACAAACTGGCTGGCAACCAGTTCAGGGTGCCCCCTGCCCACTGCCCGAGGATAGCTGAGATAGGCTCCAGCACCCCCGCGACCCTACTGAGGATAAGCGGTGCCGATAATGGATGGTATCAAGACACTCTTTTCTGGACCAAAGTGTTACTATAACCCTACAACTTCACAACGAGATCCAACACACTTATTTGCATTGATTAACATGCTTAGTGGCTTGTCACAGCCCTAATATATGAAATATATACGTTGGTGACCTCTGGTGTACACAATGAGGCAAATTCAAAACGCCTAGCCTAGATTGAGTCAAAGGTGACCTGGGGCCTCTCACAAGACTTTGGGTTGGAGAGCACCAAACAGACACAGACTCCACATTTTTGGACTGTCACAGGAGGTTGGCTGAAATAACCAGTAATTTAGACACAGTTGCTTAAAAAAGGACCTCAAAGCTGCATGACGGACCTCCAAAAACCATTGGCCCACAATAACGCATGCCCAAATCTGTGGTATGTTACGAAAGGATAATTTGAGGTTGGAATTCCCAGAGGCAAATTGCCTCATCTTAATGACAAAGATGAACAAAAAGCACCAATTTTCCTGCAAACAGTAATCCAAAAGACCTTTTCTTAAAATGAAATCCAAGGTAAGTGATTTTTCCACAGGGTTTGAAGCTTCAAGCTAGAAAATGGCCAGTCATTATTTTATAGTGCAAAAACAATAATTATAAGTAAAAAAAAATCCTAGTTGGCAAATAATTTTGCCTTTTTTAAACTATAAAAGTTTAATTTGTCCATAAGTTGCTTCGGTGCTATATTTTGTATGGAATGTATGTTCAGGATTTATATAAGTATGTTTAAGGGTTGTATAAGTAACTTGTATTGCTTTGAAACTGAAAAATAAACATTTGATAAAATAATATGCTCTATAAAGTTAAGTTCAACTTACTTTTGGAAGATGAGCTTCAATAGGTAGGCACCTTCCTTCTCCGTAATAAAAAGTGGCCCAACCGCGTCAAGCTTTCTTATTCCAATTTCATTTCAAAAGAAACGGCTCGCCTCTTTTTTATACTTTACATCAACCATATTGAATGGATGCACGAGATATTAAACAAAAAAATGTCAAAGTTTGAAAGCGTCTGTATTTATAAATTAGTTTGTAGTAGTAAGCATAGTATATAGTACCTGTGGATCCACACTGCAGAAATTCCAGTTATTTTTGTATTTCTATTATGAACATTTTATGAATAACTTGATTTAGGTACTGTAAACAGTTCCTGTGCCAATAACAGCTTGTTTCAAGTTATCGGTACTGTTGCATTATTAAAATATGTCACTGTCCAGATTAAGTCCTCATACAATCCGTTCATTTATAACATCTTTAATTATTTAGTCATAATTATGTAACTTCTGTTGTATTTTATTTTGTAGTCAGAAGTGGCCTTGAATCTAACTGCAGTCTATCACTTTACTTCATTAAATGGAATACACAATGCAAGACAGGAAACAAATATTTCAGCGATCACATTAAGTAAATTCCAGCTTGATTTCCTCAAGCAAATGATGAGCGGCTTGAGCAAGATTTCCCCAAGTATGACAAGGCTATCATCAAAAGAAGAGTGCTCCGTTTAACTTTAATCTTTAACTTTGTAATAGATTTACAATCAGCCTTTAGACTACCCTTTTTGTGTAAGGATAATGTTAAACCACCTCAGCCTTGGCATTTGTGAATTCCTACAGCCATTGCCTGAAGCTCATTTATGTCCAGAATATTCAGTAAAAAAATGTGGGAGATATATATAAGTTACAACAGTACTCACGATAACGGCTGAAACCAGTATTGAAGGCCTTCAAGCAGCCTTTTAAAAATCAGGCATCCAAAATTACGAAGTTACTGACATGGTTTCCGTAAGTTCAAAATATTCCAGTTACTGATGGTAATATCTGGCTGAAATCATCATTGCGTAAATGTACGTGCCTCTCTTGGACGCGCTTGAAAAAACTGTTCTTTCATATTTTTTGTGGTTTCTGTTGGCATTTGGACTGTGTTTAAAACACTCCTTTTCTTAATTTCACCATTTTCATCCTAGAAAAAGGAAAGCTTCAAGCACGCGTGTAAAATCACTCTCCTCACCGCCTCCCTTCTTCCAGCCTAATGCGCTCCGTAGCAGGGATACTGAGTTAAAAAATGAAAGCAAATAGGCGCGGTTCACAAAAATATATAAACTCTTTGACCTCAGTTTGGCATTGTTAACACATACTTGATAAAGAAAATGGAGAATTTTCAACTTTCGAGGACACCTCAAACTACACACCCCACCTTTAATGCCCACAGCTCTATACTGAAAACGTTAAAGGGACACTGTGCAATCCTTGACCAGTAGATGTCACCGTATTGTGTAGTGCGACCGAAAACAATTGCTACAAAGCACAAGAAAGTATGCAAACTATGACAACTCAAAAGTGATCAAAGGTTTTCTGGTTTACCCATAGCAGCAAAATTGTGGACAATCATGTCAGCCCCCTCTAGGCGAGCATCATGTTATGTAAAACAAATACAAATCTCTTGTCAAGTCAAGTCATATTTATTTGTACAGCTCTTAATCACAAGATGTCTTAAACGTGTAAAGAACCGAAACAGGAGGAGGACCCAGATGTGTGTCGTTTCTCACACAAGCTTTATTTTACGGGAATGGGGCAGTCATGCACGTTAAGCCAAAATGCCAGTGATTCGGCAATTGTTGGACGGAAGACGCAAGGCAGCAGTATGGCGTGGAATGACAGGAAGCCAGAGGCCGACGAGATCGATACCAATTGCATAAGCAGGTATTGGACAGATGGGGTCTATACCGGACAGGACGGGACATACAGGATTGATATCAGGCACTGGAGACTGGAGTCCGATAACAAGCAGGACGAGATAGACGGAAACGAGACCAGACACTGGAGATCGAAATTAAACAGGACAAATTAGACAGGAACACTACCAGGCACTGGAGATCCATAGAACAAAATAGCCGGGAACGAAACTGGAGATGGATATTAAACAGGACAAAATAGACAGGAACGATACCGGACAGGAAACACAAGCAGAAAACCGGACAGGGTGAAAACCCACGTCTTGCAGGTGCAGAGGTTCGTTGACGGAATGACAACAAGTGAGTGAGAGCACTGAGCTTAAATAGAAGGGAAGCCAATCGGGCAACGAGCCCCAGCTGGCGCCACACGGGCCGGGCCAATTGGGCGCTATGGCAACAGTGGCAAAACGACTGCACAGGATTACAATGACACCATCCCCTGATCTTAAACCAACATGCGGGCAAGGAAAAACTCAAAACCTCAGCACAAGGAATATAAGAAGCCTTGAAAAGTGGTAATCACCCTTCCAGGATGGCCAGGGTGCAATGAGTATTTTAAAAATGCACGTTTATGATAGTTTGCCTATTTTTGCAAAACATTAAAATTAATAGTTTTTTTAATGAATGAGGGTTGTTTTTTTTAAGTCAAGGCGGCTTTAAATGATACACAGTGTCCCTTTAAAAGAAAACAAAATATATAAATAAAGGGTATTACGGCGGCGCAGTGCTTAGCGCGCGTGAGGCACACTTCTGAGGTCATGAGATCGAACCTCCTAGGTAGAGTTTGCATGTTCTCCCCAGTGCTCGCCTGGTTTTTCTCTGGGCACTCCGGTCCAAATTGTCCCTAGGTGCGAATGAGCGAGCGAATTGTCTGTCCCTGTGTGACCTGCGACTGGCTGGCAACCAGTTCAGGGTGTCCCCTGCCAACTGCCCGAAGACAGCTGGGATGGGCTCCAGCACCCCCGCGACCCTACTGAGGATAAGCGGTGCAGATAATAGATGGATGGATGGATAAATACAGAAAAAAAAACTGTGAAACAAGAGGATCTATCACTTGCCAACAGAACATTTATCTCCTTAGTGTGGGCCTCGAAGTTAGACAAACTCGTGTAGAGACAAAAGCGAACGAATATGAATCTTTCCTATGATCAGACGACTTAGTTCATTTTCCAAAAGAGAATTAATCGTCATAACTCACCAAATGGAGATGCGATCTTTGGGGTAGCTGAGCCTCTCCAGCGCTCCGAGGTAGTAAGGCAGCGAGTGAGCAGCGTTCCTGGCTATGATGGCGACCACCACCGTCGGGGGCTGCATTCGCGACTCTTCGGCCGATCTCTCCTCGGAGAAATAACACCGGGACGGCCGCGACAACAAGCCCAAAATGCACGCCAAGTAGCCCAGCAACATGGTGAGATCCCCCGGTCTTCTCCTGCAAGGGAGCAAAGGAGGGGAGATGTCGGACGCGTCAGCAGTCCAACTAACTTAAAACACACCCAAGAAAAAAAAAGAAAGGAAAAAAAAAAAGCCGAGGACATTCCAAAGTTTCCAAGCCCCTTTTTCCTTTTTCAGTGTACAAGTTGGACAAATTCCCCTCCTCTAGTTTGACAACTTCCGCTCATGTAGGATCCAAAAATATTAGGTTTGGGTGGGGGAAAAGTTACAGATATCATGTCCAACGAATTTCGTTTTCCCGAGGTAACTATAACTATAAACAAAGTTTTTTTTAAAAAGCCAACATTTTAAAAAGCATGACGTTTGTAATCAAAGCCGCGGTTGCAGAAATCCACCACACGAGGACGTTGTTTGACCAATTTAAAATCATCCATGGTGCTGCAGTTGCAGTAGCTTGATGACGAATGTACCATTGGACAGTAATCCCTCGTTTTTCACGGGGATTGCGTTAAATGAAGTCAAATCATGTTTATTTGTGACGCCCCTGATCACAAGGAATCTCAAAGGGCTGCACAGACCACAAATTTTATGAACTTTCAAAAATAATTTTCAAATGTATCCACTACAAATAAAAGAAGAAATGTATTACAGTATTATACTGTTACGAATAATAATTACTGATTAATTGTTATTATCATTATTATTATTATTGATCCCACCAACACTAATGATGCATACCTGCCAATATTAACACTGTAAGTGATAGACTACTGCTTCAACCCCTTAAAAACGAAGGATTTTACATATTTTACTATTAAGGATTTTATATGATTAAATACAAGTTACATTTATCGAGTGCAATGAAGATTTTCACTGAGTGGGCTTCAGGTCACGCTGTTCCAAATTCGGAATGTTTTGGCTGGGGAATTTTGATAACAGGACTCTGACGAAGGACGTCAGGCATTGTTTTGACAAACGCTCGGTGTTGTTTTGAGTTTCTCCAGACATCGAGGCGAGGGGGTGGACCCCACGTGGGGGCTTTCATTGACACGCCCATGGGAGGAGCCGGCACACCAGCTTGTGGAAAAAACGTGGGCAGAGGTAAAGAGGCAGAAGATCGAGAGAGGAGGCTTGACAGAGACTTGAGCAACACTAGTTCGGCTAATTCGATGGAGTTCACTTAGTTAAATTGTTTAAGAAATTAAATTTGCCCCCGTGTGAAAATGTCAGCTATTCTTGTCCATCTTTTCCCATCAAGAAACGAGCGCGCATTGTTAGGAGAATGTAGGTTGTGTTTGGTTAATGGAGTCAGATAACTAATTTGAACAATTTGGTAAACGGTACATTTTAATATTTATTTCCTAACGTGCTTAAAACAATTATAGAGCAGGGTTATAAGGAGCATTTTTAAGCAGACTTGTTTTATTCTTCTTCATTTAAACGCGTGGTCTATTAAGTCAAACTGCAGAGAAACATTGCAACAATTTCAAGCATTTCCAAGCACTTCACCCAAAACTCAAGCACTTTCTGAACCTGTGCGTACAACTATTGCATTTAAGAAAGAAATAATAGCCAAATATGAAGGAGGTGTGCGAGCGCCTTCTGTTGACCACCACAAAGGTAAGAAATCCTATTCATAAGATTACGATAACGCGAACGCACGATTAGCCTGGGTTAGCTTTAAGTTTACACTAAACATTCAGGGTGTTGGAACAGAGCCCGACATTCAGGGTGTTGGAACGGAGCCCCCTTTCCAATGAACCGCTCACCACTTGTTGTGGAGACCCGGGTGCTAAATGACTTGTAAACGACCTGATTTTTTTATTTTTACACGTTCATGTAAGCGTAATCTTTCGTACGGAAGATTACGATAACACGGACGTACGATTAGCCTGGGTTAGCTTTATGTTTACATTAAACATTCAGGGTAAACATTCAGGGTGTTGGAACGGATTAAAACGATTTCCATTATTTTTAATGGGAACAATTATTTCGGTGATCGAACAAATCGGTTTTCGAACAGGGTTCTGGAATGGATTATGGTCGAGAACCGAGCTTCCACTGTAACTGCATTTTATTGCAGCGACCTTCCCCCATGATAGCCAGTGTGCTGTTTTCCCTCATCTTAGGGCCTGCAAATCTGCTTGTGAAGGCCTCTGTGCAGATTTCTGAGCCTGGTAACAATTAGTGGCTGAAATGTGGTTGAATAAATGCTTAAATATGAAAGCGCACATCTGGAAGCAGCACAATCAAAAGGGGAAAGCAATGAAAGGAAGCTGGCAGACAATTTTTAATTATTTAATCAGTATTCATTGACAAATTCTGAAGCTCATTGGAATTAATAAAGAGAGCAATACACTAAATCTGAAAGGTATGTGCTCTGTTGCAACCATTATTTATATTATTTGATTTCCGGTTTGAAAAAAGGTACTCAAATTACATTCCCTTCATTTAGCCACAAATGTTGTATTTTGATTGTGTTTATACATTCTTATTACCAAAAACCGTTTGTGAACTTCAGTCGTGACAATATTTGTGACTACTGCATTCCGTTTTTCAGAGTTCTGTTTTATTCATTCATTTTGCCAGATAACTAAATATCATAAGTATTCTGCTCGGGAGGTTTAGAAAATTCTATTTTTTCTTCAATTTGTAAAAAAATACTCATTTAAGTATATTAGTTCTCCATCCATTTTAGGCATAAAATATTAAATCAATAATTTGTTTTCACCAAATATTACAATTTAGTTCTTATTTTACAGGTCTATTGCCATTGCTGTTCCTTAAAAAAACAAAACAATTTACAGTAATTATAATGATAGAACAGATAAAATTGTGTCAGGACCAGAATGGAGACAGGACCCACTTGCGTTACGTTTCTCTCAATTTTATTGGAAGAAAGGAAAGGTTTGCACCCACGATCCGGTGAACGCGGGAAGCAGGTTGCTCCGAACGTGGAAGTGGGACTTCTGTGGCGAGCGATGGCGGTGTCGGGAACGGAAAAAACGGTTCAGTGGCCGGGACAAGTGA
This sequence comes from Urocampus carinirostris, assembly GCF_059441175.1. Lineage (NCBI taxonomy): Eukaryota > Metazoa > Chordata > Actinopteri > Syngnathiformes > Syngnathidae > Urocampus > Urocampus carinirostris. Next base: position 17,599,697 of record NC_142364.1, read on the forward strand.
GCAAAAAATGTGTTCGGGATCAGAAACGAGTCGAAAGCCAGGAGAGGAGAGTAGACGAGGTTAGTATCAAAAAAACGGGTTGAAGCCGGGGAACAGACGGGAGCAAAAACAGAGGTGTGAGTCAGGGTCAAAAAAACTTGCCTGGAGTAAACTGAGGTTCGCAGATGGACTGACAACAGGTGACCGAAAGACGTGGGTTTAAATAGTGACAGGGAGCCAATCAGAGTCCGAGGCAGTTAGCGCCAAAGGAGCGGACACAGGTGCATCACATCAGTAATCATGACAAATTGCAACTTCTTCTGCCATAATTAATTAAAAAATGTATGTTTCCTTTGAACATTCAAATACCTCTTATATTTCATTTTAAAATATAAAGAGTATTGCTTTGCTTTTGTTTTATGCTTTTTTAAATTCTTCTTATTGCTTACAATTTTTCCAAAATTCTTGTTAGTATATAAATTTCCTTTACAATTTCTTTCTCTAATAAATAATTTTGTTTTTGTAATTTTTGCATATCTTAACACAAAAACCTCACATTTTTAAGTCATAAAACAGTTTCACAATCTGATTTTTTTTCTAAGAATGCTAGCTCCTACTTTTTCTTTAAGGTCCACTGTTTATTATTCAGGGGCCCCTAGTGGTTTAAACTTCATTTATTACAAAACACGACTGATTTTAATAAGAATGTACTATCATACAAACGTACAGACAATCATGTCTAAACGTGATTTTCACGTAAAGTAAATTAAGCACAAACTTCTTGAACTACTAGTAAAAATGCGCAATTATATGATACTTTTTTATTGCTGATCATTCAAATCAATGCTTTTAAATGAATGACGCTTTATCACCAGTAGAGGGCACTAAATATACACGATGTCCATTTTCAGATTAGTAGTTTAAAATGGCCATCAGAAGGCAGTCGCGAGCACCAATACCTTTTCAATGAAGCCGGCTGGTATCAGCACCGTTTTCAATACCTAGTTTATTTTCTGGGGGCCAATGTTATGACAACTTTAGTCATAAAACTTGATTCCTTTTTCCTTTTATATTAGACTGGGCACATTTAGTTTTCCGAATGACCTCCGTTGTCCTTCAAAGCGTCCTCAACTCTGCAAAAGTGCGGCTGCAGGCATGAGCCCGCCACGGCGGACAATAGAAGCATCGGGCATTAGGAGGGTCATTTGCGTGGACGGGTCAGGGGTCAAGGGTCAAAACTGCGCTTTTCAGGAACCTCAGAGTGTCGCCACGCTCGCTCCAACTCGTGGGGGCCACGACACGGGGGCCACTTTCCCAGCGTTGGGCGGCCGACAGTGAGCTGGGAGAGTTCAAGCTAACTTTTCACAGCGAGGTCAAGGGTGGCATTGCCGTGGGTGGAGAAAGGGGGCTGGGGGTGTCAAGGAAAAGGGAGAAAAAGTCGGGGGGGAGGCTTTCCACAAAAAGAAATTCATCATTGTTGAGCTGAAAAAATTGTTCAGGCTTTACTTGACCTCACACTGCAGGTTTGAAGGGAACGATTCGCTAAATTACACACTTTGCAATTTGCTGTGAAAAATGTGAATACGCCACACAATTTGAACAAAATGTGAAGCAAATCTAAATGAAATTGTCTTCAGTTACTACCAGGGTTGGGTAGGGTTACTTTAACTGGATTACTTTCAATTACTTTTGGATTACTCCAATACCAAATATGCTAATAAAAGACAAAAGAAACTATATATGAATACAATTATGACTCACAACACGTGGTAAGCTTTCTCTCCTGGCTTTGATCTCTTTGATCGCCGGCAAAACTAACAGAAACAAAGTGAAAATAAATCCAAACAGCTTGCCAACATCATTTTTGCCGTTCCATGTATTCCGTTACTCCGGAAGCCTGCACAAAATTTATTAATTTTATTCATATTTAGTTTCTTTTGTCTTTTATTAGCATATTTGGTATTGGAGTAATCCAAAAGTAATTGAAAGTAATCAAGTTAAAGTAACCCTTATAGTATTTTTTTTATTTGTTTTTTAAATTGTAATCTTACACATTTCATCTACTCTTCTGCAATTCTGTTTACAACCACAAAATAAAAACCCTACGTTAACAGTTGGATTTTCATGTGACATTAAAGAGACAGTGTGTAGCATTTAGCACCATCTAACTGCTTACCTACAGCTCAAATGTAAGTAAAGAGCATAGTAGTCTCACTAAGACGCCATGTGATTACAAAGGCTTGCAAAAAGTTGCTCTGTATTTCTTCTTAAAGCTACGGAAGCACAAATGACAATTTTTTTAGGGTAACGTGTCCCAGTGTTGCTTTTAGCACCTACCTCCACGCCTTTTTGTTCATACATTGGGAATTGCGCCTTAACTCTGAAAAGACCGAAATGTTAGTTATTGGTCCATCTAATTGCAGTGACTTGTTCTCAAAAACTGCTCTGAACATTGACAAATGTAATATCACCCAGAGTGACTCAGTCAAAAATATAGGTGTCATATTTGACGAATATTACTAGAACAGCTTTTTTCCATCTTTGCAACATTGCCAGAATTCGCCCTACGCTGTCTCAAGTCGGATGCGGAGATTATAATTCATGCGTTTGTTACCTCCCATTTCGATTACTGTAATGCACTACTCTCCGGTCTCCCGAAGTCCAAAATCAAGAGCCTTCAGCTAGTACAAAATGCTGCAGCAAGGCTTTTAACTAAGACAAGAAAGTTTGATCACATTATCCCAATTTTGGCTAACCTCCATTGGCTTCCTGTTAGCTTAAGATGTGATTGTAAGGTTCTGTTGGTAGTATACAAAATCATGCACAGACTTGCTCCGTCATATCTTATTATTATTTACAACAGATTAACCTAAAACAAATGCAGGATGTTTCCCTAGTGCAATGGTTAGCACATTCACCTAACTCGTGAAAGGTCCCGGTTTGAGACCGGCTGAGCGCCGGCAAGGTGTACTTGCCCAAGACACACCACCGGAACTGATGCCCCTATGACCCTAGTGGTTAAGAGATCTGTGAGCAAAATGTAAACTACTGACTGACAGGCCAGCTAGATTGACTTTTGACTCTTCTAGTAGAAGGTAATCATGTCAGAAGAGGGGTCAGAACCAGAAATTGTAACCAGGATAGCTAAAACCACAGCCCCATATGCCAAACTTAAACAAATCTGGAGAGACATGAATAATGCAGTAAAAGTAAAGATCAGAACCATGCAAGCGCTGGTAAATTTGATCTTTCTCTATGCTAGTGAAACTTTCTGGCTCCCAGTCCACTTAAGATGTCACTTTAAGGTTCTCTTACTAACATACAAATGCTTGCAAGGACTTGCCCCCTCTTGTCTCTCCAATTTGATTTTCCCCTATGTTCCTGGAAATGCCGGTCCACTTGTGACTCAGAGAGCCAAGAAAAAGTCGGCAGGCTCGAGAGCGTTCTCCATCAGGGCCCCGGTGCTGTGGAATACTCTGCCTGCGGAGATAAGATCTGCAACTTCAGTTGAAGTTTTTAAATCTAGACTTAAGACCCACTTCTATTCAATAGCTTATGATTGATGCCCACCTCATTCTATTCTTTTTCTGTCTTTTTCCGACAGCCACGCTGGTGGTGATATGAGGGAGAAGGACAATCTGAGATGAGTCAGCAGACCAGCATCTGGACCTGAAGCATGTCAACGCCTGCATCGACAAGCCGGCAGAAATGGGAAGCTGCGTCGTTGCTGTTACGGACTTTTTTGACTATTTTACAGACTTGAGGTGTCGCTGCTGTCATGCACTATCCGGACAAATTTCAACATGTTACCTAGTTCTCTTGTATTGATGTTCACTATTTTTGTGTAGTGTTACCCAATGCCAGATCTATTCCACCCTGGTCATCCTGGAGGGGGGATTTACACTTGTGAGGCCCCTTCTCTGTCACGGTTGCCCATTGCCCTCACTTGCCTAATTGGCTTCCCTCCTATTTAAACTCAGTGCTCTCATTCACTCCTTGTCAGTCCGTCAACAAACCTCTGCAAGTGCAAGACTTGTATTTTGACTCTGGGTGGTATCCTGCTCGTGTATCCAGTATCCAGTATCCGGTATCGATCCCGCCTGTCTTGTCCTGTCGGGTATCTTGCTCCAGTCTCCGATATCGATCCCGTCTGTCTCGTCCTGTCCGGTATATTGCTCCAGTCTCCAGTATCCGGTATAGATCCCGTCTGTCCTGTCCTGTTTGGTATCTTGCTCGTGGATCCAGTATCCGTATCGATCTCGTCTGTCCTGTCTGGTATCTTGCTCGTGTATCCAGTAGCCAGTATCGATTTCGTCTGTCCTGCCTTGTCCGGTGTCTTGCTCCAGTATCCGATATCGATCCCGTCTGTCCCGTCCCGTCCGGTATCTGCTCGTATATCCAGTATCCGGTATCGATTCTGTCCATCCTGCTCTGTCTGGTATCTTGCTCGTGTATCCAGTATCCGGTATCGATTCCGTCTGTCCTGCTTTGTCCGGTATCTTGCTCCAGTATCCGGTATTGATCCCGTCTGTCCCGTCCCGTCCGGTATCTGCTCGTATATCCAGTATCGATTCTGTCTGTCCTGCCTTGTCCGGTATCTTGCTCCAGTATCCGGTAGCGATCCCGTCTGTCCCGTCCCTTCCGGTATCTGCTCGTATATCAAGCATCCGGTATTGATCCTGTCTGTCACGTCCTGTCCAGTCTCTTGCTGTTGTATCCAGTATCCGGTATCGATCCTGTCAGTCCCGTCTTGTGTGTGAAAACGTTACGCGTCTGGGTCCTCTATCTGTTCGGGTTCTGACATTCTCACGGTTTCCTTTTTCCTCATGCTGAGGTTTTGAGTTTTTCCTTGCCCGCATGTTGGTTTAAGATCAGGGAATGGTGTGATTGTAATTTGTGCAATCCTTCGAGACATCCTGTGATTAAGGGCTATAGAAAGAAATGTGACTTGACTTGATTTGACATGGACTTTCACAACAAAGCTAGGAAATACAATTCAGGCCATGGAGATGTGATGCTGTAGTTAACTTCATGGCTTTCGCTTTATAGACCACGAGACAAATAAAATGCGCACCACCATCAGGAGCACATTGGACCCTACAAAGAACTGTTGTGAACTGTTTGTAGACGAATTGGACAGAATTGGTATGGTGACGTCACAAGATCCTCAGGACTGGACAAGATGATGCTCCAGGGATCAGTCCAGAGGGACAGAAGGAGAGGAAGAAAGACAAAGAACTGGGTAAGCAACATCAAGAAATTGACTGGTGCTAACTTTGCCACAACCCAAACTCAGGCCAGAAACCACCAGCAGTCGAGAGAGCTGTCCAGAGTGTTGTCCTCAGTGGTATCCCGATTACCAGGACAGTTAAGGGATCCCTGAACTGTGAACAGAACATATTGTGAACTCATATATTATTACTTATTGTACGTATCACAAAAATATTCTATAAATGTTACTCTTTTTCTTTAAAAATATAACTTGATTCACCCCAAACAGGGTAAGGTATCACGATTCAGATCGCAACGTGACCCAAGTGTGTTCTCCCAATCCCGCTATCTCAGTATACCCCTTTTTTTTAAAATATGTCAAAAGTTCCCCGCATGTGGTCAAGATGGACGTCTGAGACATGTGACATTCTCCTGAGCTTCCAGGACCTTTATTGCCTCGGCGATAATCAATAGCGTTCCCACAGAGACGCCTTTTTGGCCAGGGTGGGTCAATAGCTGTCACTCCGGGTCCGAGCCCAAGCACGTATCCTCTTACTCAGCAGCTAAGGAGCGCTTGCTTTGGTCTGCCCAGGCTATAACCCCGCCCAACAACAGCCCAGCAGGCATCTCGGTCGTGTCATGTTTGCACAATTTAAAGAATCACAAACTGTAATCGTGTACTGCATCAAGTGTCAAAGTGCCTCTAGTCAATTCAGAGGTGGGTCGCTGAATTATTTATCCTCCAAACATGACAGGACAGTATTTTAGTTTTTCTGAATTTTTTTGGTGCGGGCGTGAATAAAATGGCGCACAGTGGAGTCCTCCACCAAAAATGTAGTCCCTTTAAAGCAGGGGTGTCAAACTCCTTTTAACTCAGGGGCCACATGATAAAACAAACATTCTGTCAGGGGCCGGACTAGTAGATTAAAGAGAAAGAAAGAGAGGGATGAAGAAATAGCAGAAAAAGGGAGGGAAAAGGAGAGAGGTTGGGACAAAGAAAGAAAAAGAGAGAGAGGGAGAGAGATGGAGAAACAAAAGATAAAAAGTCGTGAGAGAGGGGGAAAAGAAAGGGAGGGGAAGAAAGAAATCCAAAGAGAAATAGAAAGACAGAAGGAGAGAAAAGAGAAAAGAAAACGCAAAGGGTATGAAGAGAGAAAGAGAATAGAGAGAAAAGGAAAAAAGGAAGTTAGAGCAAAAGAGGTTCAAAGGCACAGAGAGAAAGAGACAAAGAGCAACAAAGGAAGAGAAAAAGAGAGACATAGAGAGTGAAAGAGACAGAGACAGAGTGGGAGAAAAGGGGTGGAAAAGGAAGAGAGAGAGAAAGAAATAAATACAAGTACATTGTCTTTGTGAGAGGCACCTGGCTTTGGCAACATCAAATTGACATATCTCAACCTGCAGCTTGTTTTTCTCTTGCGCTTCTCTGAGTGTTGTCTCGCGCGCCGGATTCAATCCCTTAGCGGGCCTGATCTGGCCCGCGGGCCGCCTGTTTGACTCTTGTGCTTTAAAGGGACTCTCTGTGTTATTCCGCACCATCTAGTGGTAAAAGAAACTTCATTCATTAAAAAAAAGCAAAAGAACATTTACTATCATATAAACATACCTTTTTAAAAATATTCATACGTTGAGAAATTTGTATTTATTTGACATAAAAATGAGGCTGCCGTCTTGCTGCTATGGGTACCCAAAAACCTTGAAAAGGCTGGGCAAAAAATGAGAAGTAAAATGGTGCAGTTTGGTAAGTTAACAGTTTGTAGTTTGCTTATGCTTCGTAGTACTCATTTTACATTGTGCTACACAGTAAAGTGACATCGAGCTGTCCAATATTACACAGTGTCCCTTTAACCAATCAAATTTACAGAACAGTTTGCTATACCATATATACCTTTAAAGCTCATTATGTTATAATACCAGTCGACCTCCTGCATATTAATAAAACGTCTTTCATATATTGGCCACACGAGAATATACACAAAGGATAAATAAACAGTGGGGCAATTAAGTGTCTTGTCAACCACTAAAGGTAGTCTCAGTTGAAAATATTAGCGAGGCCTGAAATCATCAACATGAATAAACCTCAACCCCCAGAGACAGAACGTGGAAGAAAAAACAGAAAGTTACATTGTTTGATTTTTAAAGAATTTATCTGCAAATCATGTCTGAAAATAAGTATTTGGTCAATACCAATACGCAATACTCAATACTTTGTTATGTACCCGTTGTTGGCAATAACAGAGGCCAAACCTTTTCTGTATTTCTTCACAAGCTTTCCACACACTGTCGCTGGTATTTTGGCCCATACCTCCATGCAGTTGGTGGTTTGGGGCTGTCGTTGGGCAACATATACTTTCAACTTCATCCACATAGTTTCTATAGGGAGATCTGGAGACTGGCTAAGGCACTCAAGGCGCTTAAAAATGCTTCTAATGAAGCCACTCCTTTGTTGCCCTGGTTGTGTGTTTTGGGATCATTGTCATGCTGAAAGACCCAGCCAGGCCTCACCTTCGATGCCCTTGCAGATGGAAAACATTTTCACTCAAAATCTCTCACTACATGGCCCCATTCATTATTTTCTTCACACAGATCAGTTGTCATAGTCCCTTTGCAGGATATAAAGTAAAAATATATAAAAATAAATAAAAATCAAAAAAAAAAATATATATATACTATTACATACACTTCTAATCAGTGCAACTTCTGCAGTCACCCGAACAGTGACTGTAGCCTTCAACCAGGAGAAGATGTCGTCAGTTGGTGTCCAACAGTCACTGGGCGTTTCGACCCTTAACCACAACGCCCTCGAGTTGGCGGGCCGGCAGTGATGGCCAGTCACTGCCCATCTTCCCCTGGTCCCCAGCTAAACTCCTCTCTCCTACTCCAGAGCCAACAAGAGGCTCTCTCCGCGGCTTCCCCACCCTTTTGGCAGCTGCCTTCCTCTCCCTTCCACTTATTCCCAGAGATGTTAATGTGTCCCATACAGACTGTGCTGGGAAGCCCCTGCACCCGACCTCCACTGGGAATAGCCAGGTCTGCCATCCCCTGTCCCTGCACTGTTGGACCAACTCTTGATATTTGGTGTTTTTCCTTTCATGGGCTTCGCCGCATCCTTCTTCCCATGGTACAGTTAGCTCAATCAGGATGATTTTCTTCGCCTCTTCTGACCAAATCACAATGTCTGGCCTCAAGGAAGTTTGGACTACCTGGGGAAAGCGTAATTTCCTTCCCAGGTCTACCCTCATCTCCCACGCTGGTGCTGTCTGCAGGAGGCTCTTTTTGGTCTTCTTGGAGGATGCTGGTTTCTCCCCTTCCCTGACGAACTGGATGGAATGTGTTAGACCGGGTTGAGGTTGGTGCTTCTTCCGCCTTTCCTGCTCCAAGATGTAAGCCACTGCACCGAGGACCTTGTCATGGCGCCAGCGGTATCTGCCCTGGCTAAGAGCAATCTGGCATCCTGCCAGAATATGCGCCAGTGTCCCTCTCCCACCACATAGCCTGCACGTTGGGTCCTCCCTCAACCCCCACCTGTACAGGTTGGTTGGTGTTGGAAGAGTATCGTACACTGACCGGAGCAAGAAAGAGATCCGGAACGGTTCCAACCTCCAGAGTTCTGGCGATCCTTCGCTTGGTAGGTCCCACTTTGTCCAGGCTCCTTGGAGACTTTTCAACCTCAGCCTACCTTCTGCCTGATGAACTTGGCTGTCTGCTGCCCATTTACGCCCCGATCTTGTAATCACGCCCGCGCCCCTAACCATCTCGTCGCTAGAATCTTTGAGCATCATGACCGCCCTACACATGGCCACCTTGAACTCTTCCACTACCGTAGACAAGGGAAACTGCAGCTGCCCCGACCTGATGTAAAGCACACCAAGCCACCTGCGGAGATGTTTATTTGCGCTCCTCTCTATTCCTTTGACCACAGTCATAGAGATTTCATAGATTGTTAGCAGCCACAGCAGTCTTGGTAGCAGACCATACTGGAACAACCAAGTCTTGAACTTGCCTGGTAGTCCTGATCGCTCAATCCTTTGCAGCCACTCATTAGCCTGCTCCACTGACCTGAGAACGCTGCCCCTCTCGCCCAGAGATGAATCGTACCACTTTCCGAGGCATTTTATTGGGTTATCTTTGATTGATGGTATGTTTTCTCCTTGGATTCGAAGTTGAAACCTGCTTATGACCTTCCCGCTCCTGATCACCATGCTTCTTGACTTTCTAGACTTCTATCTCATCCGAGCCCAGGTTGCTACCTTGTCAAGTGCCTTCAGGATCCATCTTGCTTGCACATGGGTCACTGTTGTAATAGTGAGGTCGTCCATAAAGCATCTTAACGGAGGTTGGCATATGCCAGACCTCGTCATTGGCCCTCTGGTCTCCTTCACCGCGGCAGTGATGAGTAGAATCATGCTCATAACAAACGGGATGGGGGAGATGGTGCACCCAGTGACGATCCCCTTCTCCAAGTCTTGCCACTAGGTTGTAAACTGGGTGGTTTGGAACCAAAACTTGAATCCACTGAAGTAGGAAGTGATCATTCCCCTTATGTGCTGTGGGATATGGTAATGCTCCATCGCAGTGTTGATGAGATCATGGGGAATTGACCCATATGCATTGGCCAAGTCTAGCCAGACGACTGTTAAGTCACCTTTACTTTCCTTGGCCTCGCGGATCAACTGGCTGATGATGCTTGTGTGCTCCAGACATCCAGAGGACCCTGGGATGCCACCTTTCTGGATTGAAGTGTCGATATATTTTTTGGCACATCAATCCAGAAAGGATTATATATATATATATATATATATATATATATATATATATATATATATATATATATATATATATATATATATGATAACAGTCATGAGTTGGGTCATTTCTAAGACTTTATACCAGGGGTGTCAAACTCATTTTAACTTGGGGGCCGGACTTTATACCAGGGGTGTCAAACATTCTCGAAGGGGGCCGGACTAGTAGATTGAGGAGAAAGAGAGAAAGAAATAAAAGAAAGAGAGGGAGAGAAAAAGAGAGTGTGGGACAAGGAAAGAGAGAAAGGGAGAGAGAGAGATAGAGAGAGCCTGAGAAACTAAAGAGGTAAGAAGACAAATAGTGAGAGAAGGGGGCGAGAGAGAAGGGGAAAGAGAGAGAGAGGGAGAAAAGAGAGAGAAAAGGAAAAAGGAAGAGAGAGCAAAAGAAGGTAAAAAGACACAGAGAGAGAAAGAGACAAAGAGGAACAAAGAAAGAGAAAAAGAGAGACAGAGAGGGTGAAAGAGAGAGAGAGATAGAGAGTCAGAGAAAAAGGTAGGAAGAGAGAGAGAGAGAGAGAATGAGAGAGAGAGAGAGAACCTGAGAAACAAAAGAGATAAAAAGGGAAATAGTGAGAGAGGGGGAGAGGGAGAAGGGGAAAGCAAGAGAGAAAGAGAGAGAGAAAAGAGAGAAAAAAGGAAAAAGGAAGAGAGAGCAAAAGAATGTAAAATGACCCATAGAAAGAAAGAGACAAAGAGGAATAAAGAAAGAGAAAAAGAGAGATAGAGGGCGAAAGAGAGATAGAAAGTCCGAGAAAAAGATAGGAAGAGAGAGAGAGAGAGAAAGAGAGAGAGAGAAAGAAATACGACAACAGCGTCTTTGGCAACATCAAGTGGACATATTTTGACCTGCAGCCCGTTTTTTTCTTGCGCTTTCCTCAGCGTTGTCTCGCTGGCAGGATTCGATCCCTTAGCGGGCCTTGTACGGCCCGCGGGCTGACTGTTTGAAACCCCTGTTTTATACAAAAGGCGATGCAAGACGTGGGTTTAAGTCCTTTCTCTGTCTTAAGCGATTTACATTACATTACAAGTGCCCTAGACACATCGTCGAACCATTTTTATAGTAAGTGCATTGTTTGAGATACAAAAATGGTCGGCCTACATCAGCAGCCACCGGTTGTTGTCCGCCTCACGCTCTGATTGGCTGAAAACAACCGCTGTCCAATGTATGAATTGTTTACAGGCCATTTCACAGTTCTTTTGAGGCTCGCACGTTGCCACTTCTAAGAAAAGATGCAAGGAGAAGAAGAATTTGCAACAGGCCACCTAAAATACAGTCGAGAAGGCAATGCCGGCTGGCGATACCATAGCAGAACCATCAACATTTTAAAAGACAGTTCCGACCTCGACCACCACCTCTTTGTCCTGTTGCCCTCTGGTAGGCGCTAGAAGTCCCTCAAAACAAGGAAAAACAGGAATCTTTCCTAAGGCCATAACCACCCTAAACAAGGACACATAACTGTAAAAACAGATCTTGCCACTTTATTTTGGGTTTTGTTCTTTTTTTGTTGCTACTACCGTAAAATCCGGACTATAAGCCACTACTTTCTCCCAAACTTTCAACCCTGCGGCTTATTCAGTGATGCGGCCAATTTATGTAATTTTTCTAACGGCAGCCAGCGGCGCTCGAGTACAAGAGGTAAGATTTAGACTGCAACTTTTTAGCTTGTGCACAAATTAAATTAGCGTAGACATATCTTCATCATGCAAATTGCAAAAAGAAAGGCACATGACGCAACATTCTAGCTAAACGCAATCGGGCAGTCCGATATAGAAGGAAACAGAGTTATCGCGGGCAAACTTTACCTTGCAAGCGTGATGCTAGCGTGTTTTTGAGTAAGGGAGCGTGGGACGACGTCTTTATGACATAGTCTCTTTCCCAGACTAAAGGAAGACAACCTTTGATGACATCAGCTATAAGAGAGAAGACAAGGACGGCTTACTGTGATCACTACAAGAACGGTATGTTTTTTTAACAGAGCTGTTTGCTGTGTTGCAAGCATGTTGCTAGTAGCGTTTTGCTACCCTTCACAGGCACGGTTTGGGATGAAAGTTATAATATTATTATTAAAGCTTTGAAAACTCTCTCAGTGTACCGTCTTTCTTTGTAACTATGTGTAACCATGTATAAAATGTATTTGCAACTGTATAGTTTTGTAATGTATTTATTTTAGAAACTTATTCTGATATGTTTTGTACGAGCAAATGAGAAAGAAGGGGCGGGGCAAACGCGGGCTGACGGGAAGTGGAGTAAAGGTGAGATGTGTTTGTGAATGCGGCTGACAATAGTGGATATATATTTTTCCCATCCTTACCTTTGGAAATATATACTTTTTTCCTTGGATTACTTTCAACGGGCACCTGGACTCTGCAGGTCTGCATTAAATGTTAAGCACCGGTATCATTTTCCGTTCATTTTGACGGCTGTGTTTCTTGGACTGTATTGCGTTTTTTTCAATGTGGGCACATGAGGCTAATATACAGGTGCGGCTTGTGTATGTACAAAATCGGTTTTCCCCCCGAAATGTGGTGGATGCGGCTTACAATCAAGTGCGCTCTATAGTCCGGAATTTACGGCAAATGTTATTGCTCTTCGTTTAATCACGCTTTTGTTACAATGCACTCTTAACAATAGTTACATTCAACTATACTTAAAACTCAGGCCAGTCAGCACTAAGCACTACAACTAAGCATTAAGTGTTTTTTTCTGCCTTTTGTACTTATAGTCTTTTAATCATGTCTTTATTACATTTTCATCCTGGAGTGCCATGTCCAATCTCATTTCATACAAAGTTTCACTATGTTTTTATCAATGACAATAGCATTGATTGATTCAATTCAATTTCACATGATTGGCTTCACCAATCACATTTACTGTTTCAATAATTTGTGTTAGAGATACTCAAATTAATAAAGCATATGCACGTGCATATTTTGTTAAAGTAATAATTGCACACATTCTTTACATTTTAAAAACTGAATTGGGACGATGGGACGCATTAGGTAACAATTTTACTATTGGATTGATGTGTGTCACATGACCAGAAGTGGGTAGAGTAGTAGAGTACTGAGTAACTGTAGCATCATCGTATTTATTTATTTGATAACCAATCAGATTATTAAATTATCAAAGTCCATCCAATCAACAGAAAAAACATTTAATTTAAAAGTAGATTGAAATAATGTCAGGACCAGAACGGAGACAGGACCTACTTGCGTTGCGTTTCTCACAAGTTTTATTGGAAGAAAGAGACAGGGTTGTGTCCACGATCCGGTGGTTGCTGGACGCGGGAAGCAGGTCGCTCTGAACACAGAAGTGGACTGATGAGCGATGGCGGTGTTGGGAACGGAAAAACGGGTCAGTAGTCGGGACAGGAGAGCAAAAACGTGGTCGGGGTCGAAAGCGAGTCGTAAGCTAGGAAAGGAGAGTAGATGTGGTCGGGGAGAAAAAGAGGTCGAAAGCCAGGACGGGAGAGTAGACGTGGTCAGGATCAAAAACAGGTCGAGGCCGGGGGACAGACAGGAGCAAAAACAGGTGGGAGTCAAGGTCGAAAAAGGCTTGCCTAGTTTTAACTGAGGTTCGCAGACGGACTGACAAAAGGGGACAGATAGAAGTGGGTTTAAATAGGGGCCGAGAGCCAATCAGAGACCAAAGCAGTTGGAGCGAAAGGAGCGGGCACAGGTGATGCATATTGGTAATCTTGACAAATAATCAACGTAAATTCAAGTGCTTTTAAAAAATGGTATCAATCAAATAAATAAATAAAGCACATGTAGTACCAAGTGGCACATTTAAAGCCCCAATACTTTTCTAAACAGGCTCTGCAAACAAAACGATAAGCTAGCTCATGAACTCGAACAAAGGAGACATTGCATATTGTAGCTGGTGTTTTCGCAGCTTTCTTAGGGGACCATGCTTTTGATGCGTTTTCACAGTCTGTATTGCTAAGCAAAATTTTCGATCTGTTTCAATTGTGAGGAACTTTTCCCCCGCTGAAGTTGAATATGGTCACGTGACGAAGCTGCTACGTTCGATTGGTTAAACATGGTAGAGCCTGACGGAGTTCTGCGTCAAAATAAATTCGCCTTAGCGGAGACAGACAGACGCATACTTACATGGAGGGGACTTACTAAGTAACAAGTAACGACTTCAATGCTGCCTAATGTAGCGGAGTAAAAGTACCGTGTTTTCCAAACACATTTACTCAAGTAAAAGTATAGGGATTTAGAAAAACTCCCATAAGTAAAACTTTTTCCAAATCACACTCTACTCAACTAAATGTAAAGGAGTATGTACTCCATTACTACCCACCTCTGCGCTTGACCAATTGTGCTCACACTGAAAATCTATGAACATTACATGTAAAATTGAGATCACCGGCTTTCTTAATTTACTAGATGTGTTCTTATATCCTTAAAATTTTGCGAGATATTCAAAGTGAAAATGTGCCCAAAACAGGGTTGGGTAGGGTTACTTTAACTTGATTACTTTCAATTACTTTTGGATTACTCCAATACCAAATATGCTAATAAAAGACAAAAGAAACTAAATATGAATAAAATGATGACTCACAACACGTGGTAAGGTTTCTCTCCTGGCTTTGATCCCTGTCATGTCCTGCACGGTTGTCATGGCGCCCAGCTGGCCCCGCCCCTTGACACCGGCTGAGACGCATTGGACTGATTGCTTTTGGAGTACTTAAACGCTCCTTTTGGGACTGCCCGTTGCCAGGACATTGTTTAACCCTCGTTGAAACCCTGTTCATGCCTGTTTGATCTGAGTAATGCCTAGTTTGTAATTTTGATTGCTTTTGAACCTGTTTTGTTTTGTTTTTGGTCCGTTTGTGTGTTGGACAACTTTTCTTTCCTAATTAAAGTGACAGATCGTCTACGCGACTTCTTGCTTCCCGGTCCGTTTCCTGGCAATCTCTTTGATCTCCGGCAAAACGAACATAAAATGCGACAGAAACAAAATGAAAATAAATCCAAACAGCTTGCCAACGTCATTTTTGCCCTTCCATGTGTTTCGTTACTCTCCAAGTCTGCACAAAATTTAGTAATTTTATTCATATTTAGTTTCTTTTGTCTTTTATTAGCATATTTGGTATTGGAGTAATCCAAAAGTAATTGAAAGTAATCAGGTCAAAGTAACCCTACCCAACCCTGATTTTACCATATAAATAAATAAATAAGAGATTTAGGATGTAAACGTGATCTATAATGGCAGCTTTACATTCCCCCTGTTACTCCCTGGATGAGGCTGTCCATCCAACGCTGGTTGCCAGGCAACAGCGCAGTCAACGTCAAAGAATTCTGGGGGACGTTTAGGCAGCGGCATGCGAGTGAGTTGGGGGAGGAAGGTTGGGAGGAGCAGAGGGTGGAGGAGAGAGTCACTTTATAATCCTTTTATTTGAGACCTGATGCCATGAGCTGATTCGTCCTGGATTGCTTTGGCAGACACTAGAGGCCGCTGTTTTGCCTCCCGGATCCACTTTATATTTAACAAGCAGAACGGCCTGGTATTGCGGGCTGTAGTTTTGCATTGTAGTTGAGCATTATAAATATTTGCATGAATCAAGTTGATAGTTCCGATATAAGATTGGATTCGGCTGCTTGGAGTGGTCAATTTGGCAGCCAAAGGGCGTTAGAGACCCAACAAAAGCAGACACCTCGAAAGCAGATGTTTATCGATTTTGTTGGTATTTATGAGGGGGTCCCATGGCACAAAACCTAGCATAGACACTCGCAGAGGCATAAAAAAACTGCGTACATTTTCACAAAAATCGGTTAAGAAGTTAGGTGCCTGCACACACACATACACACACACTCAAACACCAACACAAATCATGATTTCTAAAGTAGTTTTGATTCAGATAGATGTTTACATTTAAATTACTTAGATTATTATTTAGATTGAAATAGATTAGATGGATTGCAATAGATAGACAGATTAGATAGTGTAGATCAGGGGTGTCAAACAGGCGGCTCGCGGACCGGATCAGGCCCGCTAAGGGATTGAATCCGGACCGCGAGACAATGCTCAGAGAAGATGCAAGAGAACAACAAGCTGCAGGTGGAGATATGTCAATTTGATGTTGCCAAAGCCAGGTGCCTCTAACAAACGCTGTACTTGTATTTGTTTCTCTCTCTCTCTCTCTCGCTCTCTCTCTTGCTCTATCTCTCTCTCCCCTTTTCTCTCACTCGCTATCTCCCTCTCTTTCACTCTCTCTGTCTCTCTTTTTCTATTTCTTTATTTCTATTTGTCTCTTTCTCTGTGTCTTTTTACCTTCTTTTGCTCTCTCTTCCTATTTTCCTGTTCTCTCTCTTTTATCTCTTTCTCTCTCTCGCTGTCTTGCTTTCCCCTTCTCTCTCTACCCTTCTCTCTTTCTCTCCTTCTCTTTCTTTTTCTCATTGGATTTTGTTAATTCTCTCTTTTCCCCTCTCTAACTATTTCTCTTTTAATTTATTTTGTTTCTCACTCTCTCTCTCTCTCTACTTCTCTTTTCTCTGTCTCTCTTTCTTTGTCTCCCCCTCTACTTTTCTCTCCCTCACTTCCTCTTATTTCTTTCTCCCTTTTTTTCTTTCTCTAATCTACTAGTCCAGACCCCGAGAAATTGTTTGTTCTATCGTGTGGCCCGTGAAATTTCCAAACCGAACGAACATTTTGGAATCGGAATAAAGCAAACATTTGATTTAAAAAAAATCTCTTTTTTCTTTTTCTTGAAAAAGTTGTCAGCCACCCGGGCAGAGACGTTGCGTAAGTTGTACGCTCGACATAAAAGATGCACACTCCGGGCGTCCGGGCAGACGTTATCTCAGACATTGATATTTAGATTTAAAAATATTATAGTTTTTAGTAATGCAAGTACATGAGACTCTGGCGGGAATACTTAGATCAGAGCGGCCTGCCAGAATCTTCCCATTTATGGGAAACACTGCTAATCTGCTACAGAAGTTAGCTGAGATGTAGCAACGAGGAAGTGCTAACCAAGCTAGCCTCACCCTTGGATGCTTTAGGCCTGGGAATTCAAACAGAGCTTTGAGCCCCCATAGCTTTCTTTCTCCCTCTCTTCCATGGCGGGAAGGTACGACAACCCACCCTTCCGATTGGGCTTCGCTCTCCCCTCCTCAAGCCTTTTGGCTTTCGGGTTAAACAATAATTTGTGAATGAGGTGAGGAAGAGTGATCCCTGCGTAGAGTACAGTGCTCCCCTGCTGCTTGTGTGCGCGCACACACATACACACTAGGAGTAGGCAATACTATGATTTTTGGTATCAATCCGATTCAAGGGCCGTATTTTTTTCATTATAAAACAGAGTTTTTTTCATGGTTTAACCCAGGGGTGTCAAACTCATTTTAACACGGGGGCCACATGACAGAACAAACATTCTGTCGGGGGCCGGACTAGTAGATTAAAGAGAAAGAAACAGAGAGATAAAGAAATAAGAGAAAGAGGGAGGGAAAAGGACAGAGGGCGGGAGGAAGAAAGAAAAAGAGACAGAGGGAGAGTGCTTGAGAAACAAAAGACATAAAAGGTCATGAGAGAGGGGGAAAAGAAAGGAAGAGGAAGAAACAAATCCAAAGAGAAATAGAAAGACAGAAGGAGAGAATAGAGAAAAGAAAGCGCAAAGCGTATTAAGAGAGAAAGAGAAAAGAAAGACAATGAAAAAAGGAAATTAGCGCAAAATAAGTTAAAAAGACAGAGAGAGAAGAGACAAAAAGCAACAAAGGAAGAGAAAAAGAGAGACACAGAAAGTGAGAGACAGAGAGGGAGAAAAGGGGTGGAAAAGAAAGAAAGAAAGAAAGAAAGAAAGAAAGAAAGAAAGAAAGAAAGAAAGAGAGAGAGAGAGAGAGAGAGAGAGAGAGAGAGAGAGAGAGAGAGAGAGAGAGAGAGAGAGAGAGAGAGAGAGAGAGAGAGAGAGAGAGAGAGAGAGAGAGAGAGAGAGAGAGAGAGAGAAATAAAAATACAAGTACAGTGTCTTTGTGAGAGGCATAACATGATTACACATTTTATTTTCAGACTAAACCACAAGAGGGCACTCTAGGCCTATGTTGAAAATTTCAACATTAGAACAAATGAATATTTAATTGGATTTGGTGACTTGGCGTCATGATTACCGATGTGACTCAGCTGTGCCTGCTCCTTTGGCGCCAACTGCCGCGGGTTCTGATTGGCAGCCGATCAGTATTTGAACCTAGTCCTGTCGGTCCCCTTTTGTCAGTCCGTCTGCGAACCTCAGTGAACACTAGGCAAGCCTTTTTCGACCCTGACTCCCACCTGTCACGTTTTTTGCTCTCGTCTGTCCCCGGCATCGACCCGTTTTTTATCCTGACCACGTCAGTTCTCCCGTCCTGGCTTTTGACCTCTTTTTGTCCCCGACTACGTCTTCTCTCCTTTTCTGGCTTACGACTCGCTTCCGACCATGACCACGTTTTTGCTCTCTGCGTCGTAATTGACATACATTAGCAGGCATTTCAGTCATGTAACGTTAGCATACCGCTGGTTTAATCAGCCAGTTGTTCTTTTCTTTTTTCTATTTTTTTAAATTGCCTTTCAATATAAAATGTATGTTACTTTTATTTCTTATTTAATGGCTGGTGCGACTTTTAATCCTAAGCGAACTATAATTCGAAAAATACGTTAAATACATGGTAATATCGAATACTTTTTGCTCTGAAATCTCATGATCATTGAATAATTGAACGCCCCACCGAGTTAGTTCATAATTATGTTTAAACAGGCTATAAATTGTTTTATTCTTGTCAAATGAGTACAATGAAAACTTTAACAGTACGAAATAAATTTATAAATATTTGTATTACAACTGTTTCGGATTAAAAGTCAAGAGAGTCAAACCAAATAATGAAAATACCATATAACAAAGTCAACGTGACAAATGTAACACCTTCAATTACACACTATTTTGAAAATGAAAGTGCAAATAGTGTAAACAATATGATAAGCAGTAACAGTATAAAAATTCAAATACTTCAGTGCCAACAACTGTTTCAGAACAAAAGTCAAGCGAGTCAATGCACAAAAGCACAAATACTGTGTAACAATGTCAACAAGATAACCAAAACACCATATTTTCCGAATTCTGAGACGTACCCAAAAACCCTAAATTTAGGAGGGATTCGAAAGTACACTAGCCCTTATTATCCAGTGCACCTTTTATGGAGATAGAAATACGCATAGGACCATAAGTCTAGGCCAAACTAAGAAAAATACTTGTAAATTCCGCACAGCTCCTTTAATGTAGCTGTGCGACAAAACCTCAGTATGTGGAAGCCTCTTAACTTACTGGGTTTTTCCCAGTAAGTCAAGAGAGATTGGAAAGTATGCTTTATTATCCAGTGCACCTTTATAGAGCTAGAAATACGGTAAATAAATTAATCAATGTAGCCTAAAATTATAACAAAATGCATTTACATACAGTAACCAGTTATGAATGAATCAATTCATTTTAGTTGTGAAACTCAATAAAATAATGTGTTCATAATATCATACAAAAGGTTTATTGTGAAAATAACATGTAAAATAATATAATACAGACACTCCCCTACTTGCGACCATTCAACTCACGACAAATGGTAGATACGAACATTTTTTTCGGGACGTTGAAAATAAACCGGACATTGCTGAAAGTCAGATTTTGTATTGTGTGCACCATTTTCCGAGTACAGGACAGTACTGTAGTGCTTCTTTCTGCCGCTACTGGAGTGTGGCGCTGTGAGAGGTCACCCAGCATCCACCCCGAAAAAGAAATCGGCTTCCTCTTCCTAGTTCATGTGTAAACATTCTATACTGTATCTCCAGCGCTAAGAACTTTGACATTTTTATAGTTTAATATCTCGTGCATCCATTCAATATGGTTGGTGTAAAGTTTAAAGAAGAGGCAAGCCATTTCTTTTGAAATGAAAGTGGAATAAGAAAGCTTGATGCGGTTGAGGAAATGGTTCGATAGCTTTTTTTCGGCTACTTTTTACCACGGAGGAGGACCTCTTAACGCGCATCTTCCAAAAGTAAGTTAAACGTAACTTTATTTATCTTTACAGAGCACATTATTTCATGAAATGTTTATTTTTTAGTGCAAAAACAATACAGGTTACTTATACAAGCCTTAAACATACATCTATAAACCTTAAACATACAAAATATAGCACTGAAGCAATTTACGAAAAAATTCAACTTATGAACGATCATCCAGATCTCGTTTGTAAGAAGGGCAGCGTCTGTAATGTGTTCATAATTTTGCACATAAGGTCTAGTGTGAAAATAAAATGTGAAATGATATAATAATGTGTTCATAATTACACACATAAGTCGCACAGGACTATGAGTCTTGGCCAAAATGAAAAATACTGTTACTTATAGTCCGAAAAATACGGTACTTGCACGGAACATAAGGAGCTTAACAGAGGCTGCAATGACAAGCCAGGAGATGGCGGCAGCAAGTAAAAAAGTTCTAAATTCCGTACAGCTCCTTTAATGTAGCTGCGAAACAAAACCTCGATAAGTGGAAGCCTCTTGACTTACTGGGTTTTTCCCGTCTAAGGAAGAGTCGACCCTTGAAAAGAAGGGAGGGGGTCTCAAGCTGGGAAGGAGAGGATGCATTTTTTTGTTTTCTTTTGGGGGGGTTCAGCACTTTTGCAACTCTCCGAAAAAGAGCAATGAATGAGCGAGCGGCCGGATGAATGAGAGGCGGGTGTAGGTCGGAGTGGGGCACCGGCCCCGCGGATCAGCGGAGGTTAACTCGGTTTCTTTACGAAGATGAAAAGAGAATGGGGGAGGCGGAGGAGGTGCTGGATGGAGCTTTAAAGAGGAGGACCCCCTGCGCCCAGGGCGGGATCAGTCACCATGATTTATTAGAGACACAAGAGAGAAAAGAGAAGAAGAAATCGACGGATGGAGGGGAAAGAGAGAAATTTGTACGCATCAGACAAACTCGACCACGAGAATGAGAAAGTTCCAAATTTCGTACAGCTCCTTTCATAATCGACAAATATAACCATTTAATCTATTTTTAATTTTATATCTCTGTTAAGAAAAATAAGTAATGTTTAATGAAAAAATGGAACAATTTAAAATACAGAACAGATTAATCCCGTTTGCATCCTGTATCCGGTATCAATCTTGTCTGTCCCGTCCTGTCCGGTATCTTGCCCATGTATCCGGTATCGATCCCGTCTGTCCGGTATTCTGCTTGTGTATTCAGTATCCAGTATCCGTCCTGTTCGGTATCTTGCTCATGTATCCTGTATCTGGTATCGATCCCGTCTGTCCTGTCCAGTTTCGATCTCATTTTCCAGCGCCTTCTCTGTCCCACTTCTTCTACCCAGCGGTCTCCGAATCGCTGGCGTTTGTGTTCCCGTGCAGGACTGCCCCTTTTCCGTAAAATCAAGCTTGATGTGAAAACGTTACTCGTTTGGGTCCACCATCTGTTCGGGTTCTGACAAGTACCTATATAATATAAAGAACAAAGATAAATGAAAACGTGTATTTATAATATATTATAATGTATTAATAATATAATTTTTCTGGTGAAAATATTTTTGTTACCATGCCAGTTTTTATTTACTTTTTAAAAAATAAATTACGAACAAATAAGCAAGAAAACAAACAAGTAAATACATAAATCAATTCCACTCAAGTCATTCATTTTGTATTTACTACTGTATAGAATAAGTAATTATGATATACAGATATAAATATCCAATTTGCTGCAGGGTTTATTTTCCCCTTATAACATTTTGTGAAACACTTTATTATGAGAAAATATAGCTTTAAACATTACATTTGAAATAATTGTTGAAATATTGACCTTTTAAAATTATATTTCTTAATTGTTTTTCACTTTTATTTTAAACAAATTTTTTGGAAGATACAATTTTTGTATCACTAAGATTTCTTCTACATTGATTATCAACAGTCTTTGGAAATGATTAAGGTTCAAGTGAAATTTAGTATATATCTTTTTTAAATCAGTTTGTACACTATTCAGTATTGGTTCTTGAGTTTTTCTGACATTGTTATTATCATATTGTTGCACTGACTACCCAATAATTTCATTCCAGCTGAGTACATTTGTAACAGCTGATCCATTTTATTAGTTTTGCATAAAACATAATATTCTGTCAAAATTATAATGGCGCAAATCGATGTAAAATCTGTGTATTACGTATTTGGATTTTTTTTTTTTTTCATTTTAATTCCTTGTAGTTTTCTTGTTCAAACGTTGTATGATGTTAGAGTTATTTAGGGTTTTTTGTCCAAGTTTTGTATGAAATTATTATTATTTAATTTCTTTTGGACCCCCACATAGAAGTCAAGGCCCGCGGGCCCCATAGTGCCCCGAGAAGGTTTTCTTAGGTCCCTGAAATGATCATTACTGTATCATACCCCAGGAATCTTTGTGGATTTGTGTTCACTCTACTGCACTTTATTTTATTGTAATGTAGTGAATGATGAAAATTAAATTTAGAAAATATATATTTTAGCCCACTTTTGCTAAAATATCAAAAATAGGCTACTGATGGTGCCTGAATAATATCAGCTTTTAGGCTTGTAGCTTAGGCTAATTTGGCCCTTCTACTTGTTGGACTTTGACACTTTGTTTTAGACTAACGATAGATTTATTATTATTGTGAATGATGTTATAGAGGCATGGAATAATCTATAATACTGTAGTTTTTAAAGAATGTTGTTTTCCCTCAAAAAATTTGAGTGGGTTTTATTGGCCAATTATTACCAATTACTATGAAGGACCTATACTGCTATATGTGGTAATACATGTATAAATACATGAATAAATGAATACAAAACACAAATACTAACCGTAGTTAACGTTATTAAATTGAGTAACACCTAAATCTCTGACATAAAAGCAATTTAATCGTGTATCTATGCATTTTGTCACTTCATTTGTCTTTTATTTTTGCGGGAAATTTATTTTGTCCTGTATTTTGTTGTGTATTGTCATGCGTTTTTTCACAACAAAACCTCATTCAAATGAGAAAGCCGCCCAGTTATGTCAAGTCAAGTCATGTTTATTTGTGACGCCCTTAATCACAAAGAGTCTCAAAGGGCTGCACAGACCACAGATTATTGCAAACCACAGACTATTAGGACACCATCCCCTGATCTAAAACCTACATGAGGGCAAAGAAAAACTCAAAAACCTCAACATGATGAAGAAACCTTGAGAATTGACCGCACATTTGCCTGATCTTTTCACCTAATTGTTGAGCGACGAGTGCATTGATCGTTCATCGCTGATCAACCAATCCGTGCAAAGCTCAGGACATCACAACATACATGACAAAATACATGAATAAATACACAACAAAACATGTGAAGAAATACACAACAAAATACCTTCAAAAATAAACAAAAACATATGCAACAGATGAAATGATTAAAAAATACTGGAATAAATAAATGACATATATGAACAAATTGCATTTCTGACATATATTTAGGTATTTATGTGGTCAATTATATACATGGCATATGTTTGAACGCAGTAAAATAACCGGTGTTCATTTAACACTTAAAGAGTCCATTTTAACACTACTCCTGTAAATATATGTTATTTTGTACGAAAAAGTACACCAAATGTAGAGTTACATTTTTCTCTTATAAGAGTTATTAATTTACACTACACTGCGCTAAGGAGTGTTAGCTCTAAAGAGTCGAATATTTGCTTAACTTTCAACAGTCTATTATTTTTTTACAAAAGTATTTTGTTGTTGCAATAACTCTAAGATGAATATGTGAACCCTATTTTTTTTACCAACATTGGAGAATTTTTCTTTCCTTTTACGCTACGGCTTGTTGGAAAAAGACCAGAGGAGTGAAAACACTCTCAACAAAGTATCATTCAATGCCATAACCTGTAATTAGGTTTTCAGAAGCATTGTCCCTGAGGGCTAGAATGTAAAAATATGTTTTTTTTGGTTCTGTTTAACTTATTTTAAAGTGTTTGGCGCTGGTCATCAATGAGTATCAAAGCTCTGGGAATGATTTCAGTATAAAAAATCACCATTATATGTCAGGAGTGGCACGTTTAGGGAGCCCCTACCTCCTAGTGTTGCTTCCTGTACCCAGCGATAGAGAGTGTGTAGGGGGCCCCATATGGCATGTAGTTGTAGTAGCAGTAGAGAAGCTGTGTGGTGAGAACATAAGTACAGACCGGAAACTCTTCAACAGAGCTTTTTTTTCTTTATAAATAAATGACAAACTCCAACCATCATCGTCAGAGGAGAAAGGGATACCGTTGCGTACACACCCACAGGAGCACGATCGTCATGGTGACCAAAATCATGTCATCACTTCATCGGAAATATCGCACGCTGAAAATTATTTGCAAAGTTCATGCATAGGTTCAGTGTTTTTGTCATAAAATGATTATTATTTTGCAAGCAAAGTGCATTGTTTAGATATCGGAGGTGTCACAAATGAAAAATATAAAAAAGCAACAAAGTGAAAGTTCTGCTTGAAATGCCTCCTATCACGAAAAGCATTTTTTTCTCAGACGTTTTCTTGGAAACAAGTATTTCCAAGAAACATATTAATGTTCAAATGTTGTTTACTAAATCATGGTAAAATCTGAAAACATACTTCAAATGAAAGATGAGGGTTCAAGCTTTCTTTTGATATGTCCTATGCCTATATAGCAGACCTGGGCACTCTGGTCCTAGAAGGCCGCATGTAATGCTTGGTTTTTGAGGTTTCTCGACTCCAATAGAGGTGATTCCAAGCTCCTGCCACCTTGCTAACAAGCTGATAATCGGTTATACCTGAGTTGAAGAAGAGAAACCGCCAAAATAATGCAGGACATGAGACTGGAATCCCCAGGTCTGCTGTATAATCCTTTACAGAAGTAAATTTTCTGTAGAGCAAAACTATACGGAGAACATGTCATTTCTGCACAATAATAAATACTTTTGTGGAATTGTCTTGGCAGCTGCACGTGGCGCCATCAAACTTTCTCGATTTGACAACACGTCTTCTGTCAGCTCCCATAATGCACTTGTTCTCTCGCCAACAAGGAGTACAAATCTCCTCTTTTCTGCGCAGAATGGGCGCACATGGCGCTTGAAGGCGCCACTTTATGTGGCAAGTGCCTGGCTGCAAGAGGCACGCTTACGCGTCATGCGGCTAAACACACTCACGATTGTGATCTCGTCTTTTAAAAGGAAAAAAAGGGAAATGAGCAAAGAGAGGGTGAAGAGAAAACCGTTGTTGTGTCTTTAAGAGAAGCTGCCGGTTTTCTCATCGCAGCTGGCGGGCGTGCGCGCGCAACACAGAGGACAGCCGAGATTCATGACTTAAGCAGTACAATGAACATTTATCACCCCGTGGTGATATTCAAATTCAGTACCAAGCGAGGAGGCTCTCCGCGCTCCTCCCTGCGTCGTTTTTTTTTTCATCCCCCTTTTCCCCCTTTACACACACTCTCTCTCTTTTCCTCTCTCGTATTGTTGAAGTGAAGAAATAGTGATGGGGATTCCGGCTCTTTTGAGAGACCCGGCTCTTTCGGCTCGGATCATTTTAAGGTATCCCAAATTCTTAAAAATGCAAAATATGAGGAAACAGTACAAGGTTTTTGCACAAAATCTATGAGCAGGGTTCACACACCTTTTTTCGTAGCCAAATTCAAGCACTTATAAAGCCTTTTTTCTAATTTCTTCAAGAAACAAATCCGGTGGAAATTATTTATTTTGCAGAGCCAAATACATATCTTCAATTAACATACGCTATTTTTACCAATGCATTTGTTCTTGAGACAAACCACTCCCCATATAGGTGTTGGGTAAAAATGACATTTTCAGTTGCAGGAAGTTCTCTCGATTACAATTTACCATTAGGAAATGCTACCTTGATTTTTGGCATAGTCCATGATAAATGACCATAATTGAAACAGTATCCTAGCACTGATAAATATTTCATAGTGCCCTATTTAGGTGTAGCATGCACCTGCCCGCTTGGTGGCCATGACGCTTCAAAGGACAAAGGGGTACAAACTAATGCCAACTGCAGTGAATCACAATGTAAGAAGAACTGCAATGGCAAAGCGAACCCACAAGAGAGCAGTCTTGATGGAATTTTTAAGCAGACTGAGGAAACAGGGCAACAATTTCAAGCATTTACAAGCAATGCACCCAAACTCCAAGCGCTTTTCAATCCTTGACTAATCTCTTTGGGAATACCTCAAAGGGGCCGACTTTGAAATCCCAAACGGCTCTTCAGATTTTGTTGCTTTAATCCAGGTGTTCTTAAAAATATTCCTGTGAGGGCAACATAACCTTTCCCTTCTCTGATAAAGAAAAAGTGTTTTGATTGCAGTAGTGCTTAAATATAAAAATAATTAATATTATTTTCCAGAAATCCGCAATCAAATAACCCTTTGTGTTTCACAGAACAAAACTCGGAAAATTAATAATTACCAAACCACCCATTCTGGATTCTTAACAGAACAAAAGTCATGGTACCAGAGACACATTTTAATTTTGTTGTGCATTTCTGCATTTCACATGTTACACTGACAATAAATCTAAACTATTTTTCAAATCCCGATTCTGATTTGTTTGTGTGTGTGTGTGTGTGTGTGTGTGTGTGTGTGTGTGTGTGTGTGTGTGTGTGTGTGTGTGTGTGTGTGTGTGTGTGTGTGTGTGTGTGTGTGACTTGTAGGATCCAAAACGGCTGAACCAATTTTTGTCAAAATGTACACAGTAGTACTTTAAGCCTGCGCGTGTCTTTAGCAGGATTTCATGTCAAGGGAGCACCAATAAATACTTACAAAATCGCTAAACATCTGCTGTCATGGGGTCTGCTTTTGTGGGGTCTCAAACGCCATCTGGCGGCCAAATTGGGTCTTGCAGCTCCTAACCACTCCAAGTAGACGAATCCAATCTTCTATCAGAACTAACACTTTGATTGGTGCAATTGTTTCTTGTGCACACGTTTCAAAAAATAATGCCCTAACAACCTCGCGCAGGTACAATTCCCAGCAATGCCGAGCCATTTGCCTGCTCTATTCCAGTCTTGTTTCCAAAGCATGTTAAGTGTCAAATGTATTATTATTATTAACAATAATATTTATATCACTGGTAGACCAGTAGTAAGAATTTGTCACTCTAACCGACACAACCCGGGTTCAAGTCCCATCACAACCAAAAACATGGACCCAGATGTTGAGGTAATAATTTTCAGGTAAAAAAAAAAATGTTTATACATAAATAAATACACTATATGAAAAAAATTAGAATGCTCTCTGGTATATTCCAGAAGCTGGACCAATTGTGGAATTGTGGAGGCAGGCCGCAATTTGGGGACCACTGCTTTAAATCCTATATTACCAATTATTATGTAACACTATGCACAAAATGATGTTAAAAAAGGAAAAAAAAGGAAAAAAAGAGGGAGTAAAGAAATAAAAGTAAAAATAAAGGGAATAAAGGGAAAAAAGAGATCGGATAAAAAGGAAAAATCAACAGGCTTTTGGGGTCCCTTTGATCGCCATTTTACCAATAACAATGAAATGTAAAATAGAATAGAATAGAATAGAATAGAATAGAATAGAATAGAATAGAATGATTTGTCATGGTAACAAGTGCAATGCACCATTAAACTAAAAAAGGGTGCAAAGACATTTCCAAGCTAAAATGACAAAGTTTAAAAAATAACTCAAGGGTAATAGCATTGAGGGTGATTATTGTCTAAGAACCAAATGTATTTTTTCAATCTACTCGTTCTAACATGCACAAAACGAATTAATTAATATTATTCTGCTACATTAAAACAGCAATTAAAGTTTCACTCCCCCAGTGAACTATTAACTCATTTAGATCTTGAATCTTTTTGTAATTGAGCGCGACCAGTTGGGGTTGATAAAGCTTCGTAGGACAATGCGGTACAAACTAATGCCAACTGTGTTTAATCACAATGGAAAAAGAAATGCAATGGCAAAGCGAACCAACAACAGAGCAGTCTCGGCGTAATTTTTAAGCAGAATTGTTGAGAAAAATGGCAACAATCTCAAGCATTTACCAGCAATTTACACTTCAAAAGTCAAGCAACTTAGTATATCTGTAAACACACAAGACCAAAAAATATAAATTAAATGTATCAACCTTTCAGCGCAACAACAGGTAAACTATAAAGTAAAAGAATCAACTTTATATTTTTATAGAAACAAAAGGTAATATTGAAACACATTATCCCTGAAAAACACAGGAAACATAAATTAAAATATTTAAAGAGCGACCACAAAAGGATAAAATACACGAAATAATTCATACTTATCAATCAGAGAAAAAACAGCGTCTCTAAAGGAGACTGATTGGTGGCAAACCGGCTCCGGTCGTTCATTTCCAAGAGTCGGCACATAAACCCGCTTCGTTCACGAAGGACACATGACTACAAGAAAAAGGCAGCGGTGCTCACGGACACGCACCCAGTTACAGCTCGACAACAACAGGGGAAGGACTGCGTGCAAGGAAGAAGAAATAAGGAGAAAGGGGAAAAGGCATCTGCAAGGACGAAGCCGCAGCTTTTTTTTCTACCTGACAGACGTCCGAACGCGCCGACGCACGAGGGGGGCACTTGAACGCAGCAGGGAAGCGAGGCAAGGACGCGCTCGAAAAGGGAGCTATAAACACAGAGTATAATATTTTTCTTTTCACTCGTGACATTTTGGGGTTGCAGTCCCGCAGAAAACTGCAGCGAGTATTCTCCTTTAAACGAGAGAAGGATTTTTTTTCTTCTTTTACTGGAAATGAACCAATGAGCAGGTGCACAAATGGCGTCCTCGAAATGGACTTCTGGAGGGTGCACTTTTTTGGGTTGCATATTTCAAATTGAAGAGGAAAATATGATATGTGTGATTTTGCAAAAAGGTGGAAAGCTGTTGCTTAACTTTATACAAAAGTCTCTGTGCTTATGTGGTAGAATGTTAACTCCAAATTTCCGTTACCTACCCGTGAAGACAAGTGGGGTCTTTTAGCGACTGATTGTCCAAACGCAATTCTTGCGTCCACTCCAGTACGACCACCAAGAATTGTGTATGGACATCTGTTGCTGCTGACTCGCATTCATCACGTCACGCACGTCACATCACGACCTTCCTTATTTTCCATATAGTGTCACTGCAGGTAAGAAGAGAACAAAAATGAGTGGGCCCAAAGGGATGAGCTTTTAATGGACGGACGAAGGTCTCGCGATGCGTTCAGGGGCAAACGTCGTGACATCCCTTCCTCCATCACTCCGATTAGTATTTACACTTTGTCGAACATCTAATCAAGGCTGTTTGCTTTTAAATGGCAAATATCGAGCGAAGGAGCGTCGATGTATCGACTCTGTTTGGGCAAATAGTACAAAAGCTATAAGTTGAGTGCTGACAGGCCGCAACTGTGACGCACGTTAAGAAGCGCCACGAAACCTCAGCAGCATTCTGCAAAATTGGATAGCGATCGAGACCTAACGAGAAAAATGCAATATTTACAACACTAGCGTGATTTGTATTCTTTAAATCATTGAGAGCTGGTGCAACAAGAACAAACATAACACGTCAATCTTTTTGCGTTTTTATACTAACATTATTTTATCCTTTTTTAAATTTTTATATTTTATTACGTGTTTATCACGGAGTGCCATGTCTGATCTCGTTGTGAACAATTTTCTCTACGTTGTTATCAATGACAATAAAGACATTTTTCATTCTAATTCCACCATAGGGAGAAGGCCTGACTAGAGCATTTGTTGGTAATTTTGTTTATTTTAAATTTCCTGTGATGAATGGATTTTTTGTAACCTTAAAAAATGACAACTGTGAAAAATAAACTGCATGGGAGACAATTTTTGAATTTAGAGTTTGGTTTCAGCACATATACACGCACGCCCACACAAATACACACTTGCGAATTGCTTAATGATTAAATGTGGATTCTATTTTGCATATCCGTCAACTTGAATGATAGATCATTTGATAATTTCGAATTCTGTACGCCGTAGAACATTTTTTTCAATAAGCAACACAAAATTTACTTCAAGGGGTAGAAAAAATAAGAAAGACGCTGAGACAATTGTGTTTTTTTAATTCGTAAATAAAATAAAGTTATTTTAACAAATCATATTGTCTTATACTAGATAGTCGGTCTAGCTTTGAAAGAATAGGTGATGTGTGGTGTTTGTAAGGTGTATTATCCCTTCATGAGGGGAATTGCAGTCATTAACGAGAGGAGCAATTTGCCGAGGTTGACATATGTATATTTAGTCATATTTGGCGAGTAGTATTTGTAAAATCGCTTTCCTTTCATTCTTTTCAAACTACGCATGTTTCTCTGTGCAATGTGTGTGTAGAATGTTTACATTGATGCGAAACTCCCACGCGCGGACATTAAGTAAGGTACACTAGTTTCACCTTAATTAAAACGGTACCTAAAATAATTTAGGCGAATATAATTTAACGACCATACTTACAACTGCCACTGTGAATATGCACGTATTTATTAAATATATCAATAATTTGTTGTGCTTGTAACGTGTTTATCCTTTTGCACATGTTTACCTTTTTAATGTTTTACTTGCCCAGGAGGAAGCCCTACAACTTCGTTAGACCTGAATAATGACAATAAAGGCCATTTATTCAATCATTACTTATGTTTTTTTAATTGACATAATAAACCTGTGACGTGTGTCAATCCTCCACGATAATGTACAAAAAGCATGTCACCAATTTAAACAATGCATGATTGTTTTTAAAAGGCTACAGTTAGAGGAAATGACCCCCCTATTCGTCTTCCCCTCTTTGAAATTGACACAAATCATCTTTGTGAAGGTCTAATTGTAAAAGTATCCTTTTTTAGTCTCCAATGAGGCCCTTTGCAGGCCAATTTGCATTTCCTTTTCCAGCTTGTCCTGCACGCTTACTCGTTGCAAAAAGGGACGTTAGAAGAGGGGGGCCGGGAAGAAGGGGGAGAGTTTTTAGGTCGCCAGGGGCGCTTGCAGGAGCGGGCAAGCCAGAGGCGACTCCTCAGACCTCCCGCAATGATCATGAAATACATCCGCACACACAGGGGAGCGCACCTCCAATTTCTCAGACCTAGCATACAAAAAAGTCCTCCAGTGATGACTCAAAAGCCTTAAAAATGATCACCAGTTTAGCTATTTTACAGAAAACGGGTAATTATGAAACTGAAAATTTTCAGACAAATTCGTTTATCACCAAGTGCATACATGCGGGATTTTTAAGTAAACACAACATGCATTGATCTGGTGAAATCATTTGAACACAAAAATAACGCCTTATTTTTAAAATCATATTAGAAATCGGTTGTTGTTTTGTTGTAATTGTCAGGTTATATCTAGGTAAAGCCAATTTAAGAGATGCTGTACGTAAATGAAAAAGGAGACAGTAATTAATTTTACTTCTAATTCGAGACACTGCAAAATGAAGGCATAGAACAAAAAACTATTGAGGGCTATGAAACACGAGCGTAGTGACTAATCGAAGCTTTTCCATTAATGTTCTAATTTGACTTAAAAAGAAAAAAGGCGAAAGAAATAACATATAAAAAAGAAATGTACTATTCGTTTTTGTTCATTTAAATGGAGATAGCACACTTGTGAAAAACAACACTCCTCCCAGTGGTATACTTGAAGTTAAAACCTCATGCATTTAAAAAACGACACTAAAAACAGGAGTGTGTGTTTAAACATTATGACAGAAACGTTTTGGTGTACAGACGCTTTTTATTAATGCACCACAAAAACAGCCCGTGGCTAAGTTTACCTTGTAAATCCAAAGTAAATGTTTTTAAAAAGTGGGGGAAATAAATTAACATAGAAGAAACAATCACCAGAAATGTGCTTTATTGATGATATATTTATTCAATGAGAGGCATATATATAATACTATTGCTAAATGGCACCACTGTGATAACAAACACATATCCGCCTATGACTAGATTTAATAATGAAATATCCTGAAACTTATCCTTTTTTTTCCAACAACCATAAATCGAACCATCTTAAAAATTGTGACGAGAGCAAGGATGACACTTTTACGATCGTTCAAAGCAAGATCCTCAGCTTTTGAAAAGAAAATATAGTTGCAAATTTGAAAATGGAGATATATTACAAAATGACATTTTTATAAAAGAACATTTATTATGTATTAGAGCAATAATAAAAGCAAGACATGTTTTGATATTGTATCATTGCAAAAATATGAACATTCTTCAAAAGGATACATAATGAAGTTGTTGAGAATAGGTATATGGGCGCATGATTGCAGCTTACCATTAACAAGTTAAAAAAAATTAGCCCATGATTATTTTTTTTTATGTAAAAACAATAAAACCAACTGAAAAAAAAAATCATCCTCAAGAGCTTGACTTGGCTGTAACTGACATCCCCTCCGGCTCCTCGAGGACCATCCATCACCCTGGCGTTGGGACGAGTCGTCCAATGGGCTTCAGCTTTGTTGGGATGCGATTGAGGAAAGAACGTTGTAATTGCGTGCGCGTGTGTGTTCTATCCTCCATGCAGAGTGGAAATAAACACGACGTTGTCTCGTTCTTGCAGGCAGTAGTCCAACTCGCCCTGGAGGCCCCACAACACAACACAGGAGATATCCTTGTGTCAATACAAACAGAGTCTCCGTGAATGAGGCTCGTGCACACTGAAGCCTTTAAGCGGCGTGTGTGTGTGTCTACAAGGTCAGGCATCAAATGTGCTCGACCTATAGGGATCACAATGAAAGCCCTCCGCCAGTGTACAGATTAGCCTTGGCGCTCATCTTTTAATTGTGACACGCACGCATACTGTGAGGCAGACAAAATGTAGGCGGTGTGCCATTGTTAATCCACCCAAAAACTAAAAATGTATAAAAATTATGGAAATTAGTCCATTCGGGCATTAAAATGGGTTAAAAAGGTGAGAAGGGTGTGGAGGAAATACCACATCTGTGTATAGCGCGAAACACAAAATTTTCCGTTAAAATCTGGCATAGAATTTTGACTTTTTCTCAGCTCAAACTAAGGAATTGAAAGAGACAAACATTGTAGATTACACTCGGCTGTCATTCAAATAATTCAATGACAAATACGAACACAATACAAACAGAAAATTTGCAATGTATTCAGTTCACGTCCTTTAAAATTCAATTCCTCATCGAATACACCAAAGAGTTGTTTCTCTCATCTGGCTTTTTTGCATTTATATCTTTTAGGACAACTTTCCATT
The DNA here is from genome assembly GCF_059441175.1 of Urocampus carinirostris. Lineage (NCBI taxonomy): Eukaryota > Metazoa > Chordata > Actinopteri > Syngnathiformes > Syngnathidae > Urocampus > Urocampus carinirostris. The sequence goes on from NC_142364.1 coordinate 17,632,937, forward strand.
TTCTCCATTCTGTAACATTCCTCTCTGATACTGTGAATAAAATTAGTGTACTAATGAGAGGTAAATGAATGTGCGTTACACAAGAATAAATAGTTATCGTGCCTGTGCGAAGTACACTGATTGTAATTCAAACACCCGATTCACTCTGGGAAATCTTACAATACTCCATCCCCCGCCTCAAAATATTTTCTCTTCGGATCTATACAAGTCACGTAAGTCACCCTTGTTGAATTCAAAACAGGGGATTTTTCCTTATTGTGAGAGACTTTCATGCCTGTAACTAAATGGTTACGGTTTTTTAGGTGGTCCACAACAACCATGCAGCAGGGCCACGTAACGACCCACGTGCTGCGTTTTTGTTCACCCCGGCAACCAGATGTGAGCGGTGGCGTCAAATATGGCGGCTGCTCACCATCAGTCCCCAGTCTGCTTCGTTGATCAGCACCAATATCCCCGGTCGCCTGCAAAGGGACGGACAATGGCCGTTGTGGGCCGAGTCACAAAACATTCGGGTCATGACAATGCTAAAAAGGTCTGCAAGCTATAAAGCACAATAAACAAAAAGTGGAAACATCGATGCGAGAAGACATTTTTATATCTATGATATATGCACACATAGATAACAGATACAACACAAAAAAAATGAAATCTTTAAATTCGATTTGTCCACGTTATTTTATGAACAGTTTTCAATTTATTTTGTTACTAAGACATTTTTTAAATCTCTATTGACACAATATTTTAAAATATATATATCATGAAAGTTATTCGTTTAATCAGGGGTGCCAAACTCATTCTCACCAAGGGCCACGTCAGCGTAATGCCTGTCCTCTAGGGGCCTTATGTAACTTACAAATGTATTTGAAATAAAATCCCTCTTTTTCATGTCCTAAACATGAAAATTACATTCAAACACACACACTCTCACACACACACACACAATATAACACAATCTTCATGGACATTTTGGCATTTATATGAAAACATTGCAACGTGGTAATCGTCAGGCAGTGCGCCAAATGTACTTTTTGGTCAAAACGGTCTTAAACCGTTTATTCCAAGACACTCAAACATTTTAAGTCCCTGCAGAACATATAAAATGATGTGGCGTGCCCCAGTGGCATGAGTTTGAAAACATATATGTATGTTTAAGTTATATTTCTATGTCAATATGATTATTACCAAGGTGTGTTGGATGAAAGGAAATGTGAAACCCCCATAATAAAATATCTTGCACAGCAATGTATTAATTGCATAACCTTAATCTGATTTGAATCTTCTTCCTTGACACATTTGATGAATATTGTACTATTCCAATAGTAAAATGCATTACAATAGAATTTTTAGTTTACAAATTTCCCCTTTTTTCATTTAATATTTACCAATAATATAAATGTTTATTCTCCAAATAATTAAAACCCAATTGAAAACATATTTGATAAGTTGCAGACCCCCATCATCTCCTTTATCCCGTGTTCCCCCAACTCCGCATAGGGGCATCCCTTTTCTTCATGTGTGTGGTCTGCTTCTTTCTGGGGTGTAAAGAAGGAAACACAGGAGCTGAGCACACACACGAGCATAGGGGGAACCTCCAAAGTTGAACGCAATCTGTTCGGTGATGTTGATTTCCTCTTTTGGTCTTTCCATTATCCCCTCCTGCCCCACCCATTATACTGAATTATTTAGTTTTCGTACTTGAATAAGATTTTTGCATTCAAGTACACAAACTAAAGCTGGCTAAAATATGCCCAGATTTTAACACATTTTTGTAAGCCGGAACAAATCAAGAAAATATGTTTCTATTTATTTCTTTTTTGTTTAGAGTGTAGACTTTATGGTTGCAAGTTCCTTGTCACTCTAATGTCTCCCTTTAACAATCTGGGACAAGTCTTAACGGCGGAGGGTAAATATAGAGATTATGAAGGAAATCAAAATGTCAGATGAAATTAATGGAGAGCCGGGAGCGTCAGCCACATCCTGATAAGGCTTCCGAGCAAGTGTCCAGGAGAGAGCAGGCCACGGAAACGGAAATGACGGACAAGTGACACACACAAGACAAAAGCGTGTGTATTGATTAAAAAAAAAATTATAGTGATGGTAAAAAATGCAGGTCAGGTGACACTCTAAATCAGTGGTCAGCAACCTTTTCTGTACCACGGGCCGGTTAAATGTCTGACAGTATTCTTGCAGCCTGGCTCAATAATAACATTAGTAATAAAAACATTAATAATAAGCCTGATAGAGCCACGAGACCCAGCATTCAGAAAGCTTTTTGAAGGCCAAATTCAAGAAATTTTTAAGGACTTTCAAAGCTAATTTTCCATACTTTTCATGGCTACTATTTCAAGCATTTACAAGCACTCCACCCAATAAAAATAACTTATCAATCCTTGAAAACATTAAAATTCAGGAATTTTCAAGGATTCCAAGCACCTATACAAACCCTGTAGACCACTAGGGATCTGGATGGCATAGGAAAAGGCTACCTTTATTCACGGTAACACATTGTACGACATTGTTTTGGCTGAACTCTTTCCCATAATGCTCGATTACATAATATGACACAGTGAGTAAGAAATACTCTGAAGATGAGATCAAATGCCTTTTGCTTTGCCATCTACATTCCTAGTGGGTAGGAATTGGCACTCTCACAGCCGCGAATCAGGTTTAATTCCGGTTGCATCTGATGCTGAACAAACGTGGTCAGCGGTAATTGTCGATCAATCATTGCTCAAATACGGTAATATGCTACCTGAAGACCTCGAGTATAATGCGTAACCAAAATTTTGAGTTTTTCGGGGATAAAAAAAAGTGTATTTACAAAGAAAAATATGGTATAAGCTAAATATAAGGCAAATCATTTTCTTTCTTTGCTGCCTGGTACCAAATGATCCACCGCCTGGTAAGGCTCGATGGTTGCTTGCTGACCACTGCTCTAAATGACCAACCGTATTTCGGACCTATACATGGCTTTCAGACATTATTTTTTTCTCTGACCAATCTTTCAAGGAACACTAAAAAATGACAATACGCCGGACACTCACACGGAATCGCCCTGGACAAAGAGCTCAGGCCGTTCCTTCAGCAGGTTTTGTCGGATCCACACCAGCAGCTGCTTCATGTCCCCTGCAAAAAAAAAAAAAAAAAAGGCAGACAACGGAGGTCAGGGGTGAGAGGTCAAGGTGCGTGCTTTGCAGCCCTCTGGTCGATGTGACGCGACGGGACGCAGACGTGACTGCATGTATATGTATGAGTTTATGTGATGGCGTTGTTGAGGGGGGGAAGGACTAGAAGGCTAATGTCAATGGCCAAGGGTGACATTGATCACCTTGCTCGGACTACAATAGAATAGACAAGGCTTTGGTAGTCCCACAAAGGAGAGTTTTCCACGTTTACAGCAGCCAAGTGCATGATATGAGGCAGCTCGTGAGAATAATAAAAAATGACACAGCCGCTAATATTATTGTATGCGTTTAGAACAGCAGTGAGACTGACAAGAATAAGAAGAGCTATGACTGTGGTATCAGTACTTTATGACAAAATGCGGTGAAAAACTCTGATAGTGATTGTTTTCAAAGTTAAAGCTTTTTTTAGCTCGAGAAAAAGCTTTAAAGCTGCTTTGACTTAACACATGTTCATATGTAAGTGGTTGGGGAGAAAATAAACAACGGCAATAGTAAATATTAGCAGTAACCTGACAAAAACATCAATACTAGAGTTTTGACACAAATAAATATTAAGAGCAGCAAAAGTATCCAGAAACGTATCAGAATTAAAACATAAAGATCTATGGCAGCAGTCTGCAACCTTTTCTGTACCATGAACCAGTTTAAATGGCTGATTATTTTCACGTGGCCAGGACGAATAATAACATTAGTAATGACGACAATAACAATAATATTTACAATAATAAAAAGCCCAAATACACAGCGTAAACCACCACGGATCTTAATGCCATAAGAAAAAGCATTAGCTTTCATCTCATCACACTATTTTTACTCACGGTACTATGTTTTACAACATTGTTTGGCTGAACTCTTTCCAATAACTCTCCATTGCAACAGTGTAGGACGTGGCCCCATGAGTTAATTAATATGATAAAAGAAAATCCAAAGCCTTTTCTTTGTCAGCTACAATCTTAGTGAACTAATGGACTGGATTTGGGTACGTTCAATCTGGGAACGATTCCAGTTGTATCAAATGCAGAGCAAATGTGGTCAGCGATGACTGGTCAAACATTACTTGATTACGGTGCCGTACTACCGCTAAACCTCAGTATTATGCAATACCAAACTTTTAGTAATTTGCACTAATAAATACGGCATGAGCAAATAAATTAAGCATTTTTTTTCTGTTTGGCCCGCAACGAAAAAACTCACGGCCCAGTAACGATTCCTGAGACCGGTGGTTGCCGACCACCGGTCCATAGGACAGTCTCAAAATAATAACAAAAAATAATCGATTGCAGCATACGCCAGAAACACTTTATGGACAATTTAATAAAACTCGGAGAAAGCACATAACGTGATACTAACAGCATTACTTCGCGATACTAACCAATATCTATGGGAAACTATTGTGATTTTATCTGGCATGGATCAGGTATAGATACTGGGCCAATAAAACGATTTTGCAATGTATCGTATCAATAGATGGCTACATATTCTGGAGATGTATCAATTAAGGAATTGCCAATGGGATTTATGCCTAAGGCCTTGATTAAAATAACATTTTTTAATACATCCAACAGGAAAAAGCAAACTGAAAAACACCTTAGAAAATTGTAATTGAGTTAATTCAATCTAGAAAAAATGTTATATGGGTTATTTCTTTGAAATCATCTTTTGTTTTTTGATTTATTGTTTTGATATTTTAATGTTCCGGTTCACTACCTACGTAGTGGACGCTATTTGTTCTGATGTCCCAGATTTACAATGAATTATAAACACACATTTACATTTAATCAATTACATTGAAATAAATTGAAAATTTGGAAAACATAGTGAAATATTGCTCAAAGAGTAAACATAAAGTAAGGTTACATTAAGAAAAAAACTTCAAGTAAATTGCTTAAATGTTGCATTTTAGTGGAAGATTATCCTCAACTGAAAAAGGAAACAATATTACTATTATTTTATTTTTTTCTTAAAGGTTACAATACTAAAATGTGTGTTTTAATTCTCATTCCATTTAGGAGTAAGAACAAAACGACATGGGGCACAGGATTACTCAGTGCCGTTGACGGCAATAGATGCCAATGGCACTGACTAATAGGCTGGCTGTGAATGAGTTTTAAATATTTAATCAATAAATAATTATCCCTTAGAGGTGCTGTACGGAATTTGGAACTTTAATCTCCGCCGCCATCACCTGGCTTAAAGTCATAATCGCAGCCTCAGTCAGCTCATTCATGATGCGGGTGCAGGTACGTGCATTATTTAGACAAGATCGAATAGACTCGTTTAATCTTTTCGGGGGTTCGGGTTGGGACTCCAGTATAAGTAGGATTTTTCTTTCCTAACCCATTTTCATGCTAAACTGAAGAATACAAATTAAAAACAAAACCTGTGGGAACGAGCATGACATCTCCGGCACTCCGCCCAGCCACCATTCCTACAACCAAGTGGGTCCAGCCGCAAACTGCTCGGATAAAATTAAGATAAAAGCAGATAGGCACAGTGGAAATTAAAGCATAAGGGCTCTTTGAACTCAGTTGGGCATTGTTAACACATAATAGAAAAAATATACAACTTTCAACTTAAAGGACACCTCAAATGACACACCCCACCTTTAAGTGAATGGGAACTGCCAAAGGATAGAGAATCCAACTGTTTCCATGTACAACCAAATAAGCATTAACAAAAACATTTGTAGGAATGCATCTAAGTTTCTATTTTCGTAAAGATGCTGATCTAGAGTGATGGTTTCAAAGACGTTGGATTTTGAAACGCTGCCCGGCATTGAATGAGCGTGACCTCGTCTGTGGCGACGCTGACCTCGTCGACAAAGGGCTAAGCCGGGCGACAATGAGCACTTTTGGGATCATCGCAAACCCCCACCGCCGGCTAAACATGATCACACAATGAATACATTACTCTGAATAAGACTGTTTTCTTGTTTAAATTGAAGTTAGTGCAAGTCATATCATATTTGTTTTGCAGAGATTTCTTTGAAGTCTTCTATCATATATCAGGAGAATTTACGTGACAAGATCAAATTCCAACCTGGGCTTTATGTGGCCCAAGGGCTGCAGGTTGCCCACCCATGAAAATACCCCGAAGATAAAAAATGAAGGTAATGTAAAGTAATGATAAGGTCAGATGGAGGTAAGCGTGTATCCATGCTGTGACGCTGTAGTAATGAAACGCAAATGGCAGAAAAAATATCAGTCTGTGAAAACTGCTAAAACGTTTGTTCAGTTTTTTTTAATCAACACTTCATTTCTTACTTAAATAACGAATCTGCTTCAAAATGTGGTTAAAGGTGTGAAAACAGTTCTTTGTTGCAAAAATGGAGCAGAAAAGATTTGGAATGTTACCTGTCAGGTCAAAGTCTGTGTTTCATTGATAGTGTTAGTGAATTGGATTGTCTTCATTGACATTGATAACAACGTAGTGAGCATTGTTTGCAACAAGATAAGACAAAAACACTCCTGGATAAACACGTAGTAAAGAGAAAAATAAGAAAAAAGAATGTATAGTGCAGTGTGTGTGTGTGTGTGTGTGTTAGTGCACGTTAAGCATGGATCTAAGTGAATAATCTCCAGAGCTAACAATGATGCAAATCTTTTAGGGCCTTAAAAAACATTTACTTATATAAAGATAGCCACAGATACACACTTATATAGCAACAAATATATTGCATACAATTTTGGAGTGACACTCTAAGCTAAGTATTCAGAAAAAAACCAACAATATATTTATACTACAACCACTACTATATTTTACTATGAATGGGCAGGTACCAATAGCAGATTTTGGAATCTGTACTCATATCGGCCTCATTATTGGGTGTGAGCACTCTTCACAGTGGCTGACACCAATACTACCTGCTCTCTAGAGGCCATTTAAGATGAGGAAGTAAAATGAACAAATTAGATGAATATTATATGATCATTTTCTTTAATTCCCTGCAATCTTGGAGAAAACTATGTTGGTATGAATAAAGTAGTTCTTTAAAAATACGAGTTTGAGTTTGAATGACTACTAAAGAGTCAGAGAATTAGTATTTGCTTGAAAAAAGGGGGTATAGTCAGATTTCCAATATTATGAAATATTTTTTTTTTCAAATGCACCCTTGTAGTTTTAATTTAATGTGCCTTATACACAGGTGCACCTTGTATATGAAATAAAAAGCTCACAGAGGAATATTTGGGGGTGCGCCTTATAATAAGGTGTGCCCTATATTCCAGAAAATACAAAATATTAGATTGCTATTTATAGCGTGTTATAATGGTGTTTTTAGATTAATCACCACTCAAAATTTGCATCTGTCTCTCTCTTTCTGAAAAAAGAGGGTACAACGTACATGCGACAATAACCAGTCCTATTATATACAATATATTCTTAATTTTAATTTGATTTTTTTTTTTGATAGAGGACATTACAGTAAATTCTGCAGGTTATAACAAGAGCTAAACACCAACATATTTTCACCCGCATGCTTAAAACTGAAGTAATCAGCTGAAAAGTGCAAACAGCGCAGACATTCTCTTTCTCTTCACTTATCCCGTTATCGACTGTAAGCGCCACCCCTCTTCCCACATACCCCATTTTACTTCTCCTTCGGCCTCCCCCAATAAAACCTTCTCTCCACCTCCCGCCTGCAAACAGGAAGACGAGGCAATCACTCAAAGTGTGACCGAAATTAGAAACAAGCCACCGAGGAGCTTTTTGTGCCATTGCTCGTAAAAAACAACCTAGTTAAGGTTAACCAGGTATAACCTAGCTGGTGTTAGGTCAATGTACGTGCGGTCACGACGAAAAACTGTGCGTCATGCAGGAAGAACGAGGACGTTATCTCGGTCGTTGAATGCGAGCGCCGATGAAACAAAATGGACCTGAGCGGTGAGCAAAAGAGGGGAAAGTGCGTCACGTCTTTGCAGTGCATCCTGGGATTCCGTTGACAGAAGGGAGGGAGAGGGCGCCGTTTTGACACTGATTTGAACAGGCCAGTTTTGTTTTGTTTTTTAAAAAATGGCGCCCCTTTTTTCTCTGAGCAATTATGACAATCGGGTGACTGGGGAGTAGGTGGGTGAGTGATCCATCTTTCGGTTGATGTGAAAACGGTGAGACCCCCAGACCGCTGGGGGTTTTCGCCCGTGTGTGTGTGTTGGTAGGAGTGAGTGGGGCGGGGTCTTTCAGTCGAGGGTCATCAATCACCGGCTGGGGTCAGAGAGAAATAAGAATGATTCAGAAGCAATTATATTTGCCCAAACCTACCTCACGCCTCAACTAAACCCACCCCAACTATCCACGGACGCTACAAAATAATCAAGATTAGCCTTGAGCCTCACAGTTGTGCAGCATAAATGATCCCAATATGGCTAAACAGTAAATGTCAAAATGAGTATTGGCAAAATAAAACAGGAAGTGTAGCAAATCATTTAACTATACAAATAAAAAAAACTTTTAACGTGGTCATTGGGGTCGTTACTTATCTTTTCTGTTTTAAAGTATTTAAAAGTGAATTGTCTATCAACAAAATTGAAGCAGACAAAGTCAGACGCAATTTGTACAAACAGACAAGTACTTATACTTGGTATCCATAATTTTACAATTTTAAAATCAGGAATTATAAATTAGAATCGGAATGGGTGCGGACTAATATCTTGGCTGATATCAATATCTCCAGCACACAGAAATAGAAATGTGAAATTGGAGGAATATCTACCCTATTTTACATAAACATAGCAGACTACGATCACGAAACATTGGATACAAAGCTAATCAAACCTAATGACTAGACCAAAATGGGTATTGAGATTCAGGGTTCCTACAGTTTAAGGCAAGTTAAATTTAAGACATTGAAGGATTTTTAATACCTTTTGAAATCAAATTTAAGAAGCAATTGAGACAAACGAAACAAAAGAACACAAATATTTCATGCACACAATATAAGGTGCCTCATACACATTACCAGGCAGAGCTTTTACCCATGGCGGAAAACATTCATCGGACAGCCACTTCTCATTAAATTTATACTTTCCCATTGTCCATTGTAAACGTCTCTGTCCGTAGTTGCTATGTGTTTTTGTGGGAAGACCCAAGACATGCATCTGCTCAGAAAGGTCCGACTGAAACCACATCCCCGTTTTGATACTTCCGTTATTGTGGTCGCGCAATCTTGCCACAAAAGACAATCTTTTTAGTTCAAACTAATATAAATCTTGTCAATGTGTTCATATGTTTAAGAATTTTGAAAACTGGATTTAGGACACTCTAATGCCAATTAAGGGCTTATTTTAAAAATAATGAATTCAATACCTTTAAAGACGTTTCAAGGATGTGCAGGAACCCTGAGATTACATACTAAAAGGCTTATATTTTATCTTAGTAAAACACAATTATACGTCATGGTGCAAGAGAAGAATGTTAGAGAACGGGTAAAACAAGGTTGTCCTGAAAGATATAAATAAACGCAAAAATCCAGTGATGTGTGATGATGAATCTTAACATTAAATAAATACATTGTCAATTTTATGTTAGTATAGTGTTCTTAATCATTGCCGCACGCATTACAACAACATGCGTCACCTATAATGCTTAATTTGAACTGAGAAAAAGTTAAAACAAAATTTAATACTGATTTTTAGTAAAAAATAATGGGTGATGGTAATACGTAAAAAATATGGCAATTGTAAATAATTACATGTAATTTTAAGGAGAAATGTTTTGCACAACGGGTTCCGGTATTCTACTCCAAAGTTGAATAGTTGTTAGAAAAAAAATGGTATACAGTATTTCTAAGTTACAACGACTCGGTAATTAAAAACTGAAGAATCTCAAGCAGTTTTGAATGAAATGCTGAATAGCATAAAGATTTTAAGATCTCTCATAAAATGATGACTCTTAAATTTTCTGGGATTTTTAATATTAAAAGTCATCAGTTATGTGTCGCAATTATATTTATAACTATTACCATCAACAAAAATGTGATAAAACTTTACATCTGTGAGTAGTATATGACCCACCCATGGGTGGTGTGGAGAGGTGAAGTAAGGTCACATCTTCTTTAACATTCCCTTCTCTGGTCAACTTTTGTGCCTTGGTCACCGTGGTAACTCGGGCGTCACGGCCACTACTCCTTTGTTTAGTCTAAAACCGATAGGACTCTTATTTTTCCCTGCTTGGTTTTAACCTGTGAGGAAACTACCACTTAGATGCCCTGTTAATGAGCAAGGTCCTGACTTTAGTTTCCGGGAATTCCCTCTGGTGTTTTCTTTTTTTAAATCTCCCTTTAGTTGTACAGTAGAAAAATAAAAGATAAAATAAGAAGACTAGGAGGAGGAACCCTAATTGCACTCTTGTAAAGCCCCTCTAGCCCTTTGAGCTTCCTTTACCGCCTCTTTTACTGCCTCTGGACACCGCTCAAGGGACAATTGGAGAAGGATACAAAACGATAAAAGTCAAAGATGGACATGAGAAACATAGGTGTGTCGCTTTAGATTTAATATGAAAGATGAGTTTCATACACACGTAAAAAATGCATAGGGCCAGCATCTTTAATGGGAGGGGGCTGCAATTGGGCCTTTTTTACAGCCTGTGATTGGCTGAACAACAATTAATGGCCTCGACTTTCACCTAAATTCAATTGAGTTAGGGTTCAGCTTACCTGTGACCAGTCTTGTAATAATGAATTTACATTAGTGCCCTCCAACTCGCTTGATAGATAATCTCATTATAATTTACAAGTATTAGTAGTACCTCTACTTAAGAATGTATCTACATACAGGTAGGTTACAAAGAACGTGAACGGGAAAATATTGCCTCTAGTTACAAAGGCGTTTCAGAAAACGAAGACAAAAAGTACAGTACGCCCCGCTATTAGTCGCTACCAGTTTCCCGAAGGTAAACAAACCAACTATCGCTTAAAATCTGCCTGGCAACACAGTGCGCATGCGTAATCCCAGCATGCTCTTCGCGTCACCGTCACAGTTCTGGGCTCAGAGCAGAGGAGGAAGAGGGGTTCCGGCAAGAGAGCAGGGAGGTGGACGTAGCTGTCATTAAATAAGCCGAAAGTATAGACTTTTTAGCAAAATTCCATGAAGTTTCGGAATTTGTGGAAAGGAATCACCCGGAAAAAGTATTAAGAAGACGGGCTATCGCTCAATATTATGTCTGCCGAGGTCATTTCCAATGGATTGTCAAAAGCTGACGTCATTAGATTCGTTTTTAGAGAAACACGAGGCAAAAAGGTAAATGAATATGTTTAGCATTTTCTCAATTCTGTGCTTTTTTTTTTACATTATGTGCCTCTCGTTTCATCTTTATTGTGCGGTGATCTTATTCAAACGTGTGTTTGTTTCATGTTCTGATGCTCTTTTATTATCTATTTAAAAAATATACTGTACTTTTGCGGGGCTTGGAACGGATTAGCGCATTTACTTTTACAATGCCTCTCTAATTACAAAGTTTTCAGGTTACTAAGCCACTCCCAGAAGAGATTAAATTCGTAAATTAAGGTACCACTGTAGTTATCAATGTTATGCATCCATCTACCCATCCAACCTTCATTCCATCCACCCATAGTGGGTAATAGATTTTTTCAAACCAAAGGGTTTTTAGAAAAAAATGCTGAAATGCTTACAATAATAATAAACTGTGGTTTGCAACACCCACCCAAAATATGAATAAATATCTAAATCAAAATTATGAATCAATAATAAGTGAATCAGCAAGTGACAAACCCCAGATTGCACGCGAGTCCACTTAAAAAAGTATACACTAGGCCTTAGGTGGGGGACCCAAAGTTGTTGGTGTGGTCTTCTAAACAATTTGGGACATGTGAAACATGATTTACTTAAGCCCAATTTGTTTGTTTACCCTTTAAAGTCCTCCGATTGGGTGGACATTTTACCTCTTGCTGTCAAGTGGAAAAATACATCACAGGTAACGACTTTTGTAATTTTCAAGTGAGGTAACTTAACAGTCGCAAGACGTAGTTTTAGTCCACGTGTAATTCAAGCAAAAGGTGGATTTTGTTCTTTCATTCATAATCAAGAAAAAACTAATAATCAAAGTGCCTGATTGAGGGAAATTATGTCAATTTAAACATATATTGAAAAAAAAAACACATTTAATAACTGTGATTTTGACATGTCTCACCATGACAGAACATCGATACTCACAAGGTTTTGTGTGGCTTGGAAGAGTGATATCATGTTCCTTCACGCCATCAAAAAGAAGCTCAGCTCCTCCACTGCATTGAAGAAAATGAAAATGGAACTTTTGGCAAGTTGAACTGATTGATTTTATAGAACTAGTAAACTTAATAGAATGAAAACCAAATAAAAGATAAAAAAACAGATAAATTAACTAATTCTAAACAAAGTGTATGCATTTTTCACTTGTTTTAAGAGAACAGGAAGAAGGACAAGACATTTCTAGTCCTACCACTCAAATGCATACAATTACACTAAAACAATAATTAATATTAAAGAATATATCAAATATAATGAAAACGTAAATTTAAAAGCGCAAACTGAATTTCCTGAATGGCCCCAAAAAGCACCCCCAGTCCATATTCCAATTAAGCCAAATCAAAAGTGGAAACATTAAAGTAAAATATTGAAAATGTTTTAAGATAAAACCACAGTGGAAATTAAGCATGGCTATACTGGACTGTCTCAGAAAATTAGAATATTGTGATAAAGTTCTTTATTTTCTGTAATGCAATTAAAAAAACAAAAATGTCATACATTCTGGATTCATTACACATCAACTGAACTATTTCAAGCCTTTTATTATTTTAATATTGCTGAATTTGGCTTACAGCTTAAGAAAACTCAAAAATCCTATCTCAAAATATTAGAATATCATGAAAAAGTATTCAAGTAGGCTATTCAACTAATCACCTGAATCATCTAATTAACTCGAAACACCTTGCGAGGGTTTCCTGAGCCTTAAAAACACTCAGCTTGGTTCAGTAAACTAAATCACAAGTATGGGGAAGACTGCTGTCCATAGGACCATCATTGATACCCTCCATCAGGAGGGTAAGACACAAAAGGAAAATTCTCAAAGAGCAGGCTGTTCACAGAGTGCAGTTTCAAAGCATATCCACAAAAGGTCTGTTGGAAGGGAAAAATGTGGCCGGAAACGCTCCACAACCAAGAGAGATGACCGCAGCCTTAACAAAATTGTGACGAAGAGCCGCTTCCAGAATTTGAGGGAGCTTCAAAGACAGTGGGCTGAAGCTGGAGTCCAGGTATCAAAAGCCACAGTTCACAGACGTGTCCGGGAAATGGGCTACAATAGCCGTATTCCCATGGTCAAGCCACTTCTGAACTCAAGACAACGGGAGAAGCGTCTGACTTGGGCTATGGAGAAGAAGCACTGGACAGTTGCAGAGTGGTCCAAAGTCCTCTTTTCAGACGAAAGCAAGTTTTGAATTTCATTTGGGAGTCAAGGCTCCAGAGTCTGGAGAAAGGCTGGAGAGGAGCAAAATCCAAGTTGCTTGAAATCCAGTGTGAAGTTCCCACAGTCAGCAATGGTTTGGGGAGCCATGTCAGCTGCTGGTGTTGGTCCACTGTGTTTCATCAAGTCCAGAGTAAATGCAACTGTGTACCAAGAGATTTTAGAGCACTACATGCTTCCATCTGCTGAAAAGCTCTATGGAGATGAGGATTTCATTTTCCAGCATGATCTGGCACCTGCCCACAGTGCCAAAACCACCAGTAACTGGTGCACTGACCATGGCATCACTGTCCTTGATTGGCCTGCTAATTCCCCTGACCTGAACCCCATCGTGAATTTGTGGGGTAGTTAAGAAGATGATAAAAGACACCAGACCTACAAATGCAAATGAGCTGAAGGCCGCTATTGAAGCATCCTGGGCATCAATAACACCTCAGCAATGCCACAGGCTGATTGCCTCCATGCCACGCCGGATTGATGCAGTAATCCGTGCAAAAGGATTCCCAACCAAGTACTGAGTGCATCAATGGACATTTTCAAATGTTTGATTTAGTTTTGCTGTTATAAAATTATTTTTTTACTTGGTCTAAGGAAGTATTCTAATATTTTGAGATAGGATTTTTGAGTTTTTTTCAGCTGTAAGCCAAAATCAGCAATATTCAAATAATAAAAGGCTTGAAATAGTTCAGTTGATGTGTAATGAATCCAGAATGTATGACATTTTTGTTTTTTTAATTGCATTACAGAAAATAAAGAACTTTATCACAATATTCTAATTTTCTGAGACAGTCCAGTATAACTAAGCTGATTTTACGTGATCCCCAAGTTGTCCGGATAAAATCATTATTCTATTCCACATAACACGGTCTGCAGGCCACATTTGGCCCCTGAAAAGGTTACTTTGGTTCCTAAAATGATCTGAATTCATTATTGTATCATACTGCAGATGGGCCTTTTTACAGCCTGTGATTGGCTTAACAACAATTCATGGTCCTGTCTCTCGCCAGGAATCTTTTTCACTGTGCATTACTTTTCTTGCATTTTATTTTATCCAGTGGTTCTTAACCTGGGATGGATCAAACCCTAGGTGTTCAGTGGAGCCTCTGCCACGGAGATCAAGACATCATGTCAATACGTGATGAAATGCCCAGGTTGGCATTACTGTCTGCAGATAATCACATGACATTGCTTGGCCAGTCCGTGATGTGTGGAATTTAGAGCAAGCATGGGTGTGAATGTCATCGTTGTACAAGGTATAATTACTTTTTTACATTTAAATACACACTAACCAAGTCCAGCAAAAAAATGGATTAAATGAATGGATTCTCAGGTCTCACAGAACAGGAGTCAGCTTCCTATCTGCATGATTGGCAAAGCCAAGTTGAGAAACTATACTTGCACCAGCAAAACGAAAGGAACAATCTGAAAGTTTTTCAGAAACTTTATTGTGAGTTCATGCACTGTGTTGGTTTTGTTTTGCGCGGTTCAATTTTGCACAAGCAAAAAAAAAATGAATTTTTTTTTAAAAGAATCATTTTATTTTACACAATACTAGGGTTTGGTGAATGCTTATGTGAAACTGGTGGGGTTTGGTAGCTCCAATTAGGTTAAGAACCACTGTTTTATTGTAGTTTAGTAAATGATGAAAAATTCATATTTTTACTTTAAAGTTATTTTAGCCAATTTTAGCCAAGGCTACTAACGGTGCCTGGATAATATCGGCTTCTTCAATTTAATGTTCATGTAATGGGGAATTTTATATCAGGGACATCTATATTGGCTGTTGAAAATGAAAGATTACTGACACAGCCATAAGAAAATATTGCTTCATTTAACTGATCATATTGGAATATATTTGTTAGTGTTTCTTTAAATTCAATTATGTCAGCTAGACTTTATGTGTCATTTTAAAAAATGATCAACATTGCATTTCTAAATGAACATGTTATTACTATGTCGTTACTATGTTATTACCAGGTTGTCATTATTAGAGGATGAAATAGGCTCACAGTCAACCATTAAATGTCAACCACCTCTTTGTTTCCTTATCCTCACTGTAAATGTTGAACTGGAGTCGTCCAATTTCGTTGTCACAGCATATCCCATGTTGTAACAATGACAATAAAGGCATATTCTATTCTATTCTAAACATCATGCCAGTTAGAAATTAAATTTCATAGAAATGAACCTTTATATATATTTTCATCACTAGTCCACTGGCTACTCAGGTGGTCTTAAGGGGCTACATCTTCCCCGCGGGTTGTGACCCCCTATTTAAAGGGGATTGATAACTTTGAGCTTTAGTGTTCTCGTACAACAGTAAAAAAAAAAACATTGTGCCACCATAAAAGGTATTTAGTTATGGAATGATTTAAATGACCATAAAAAAATCCATCATTTACATTAATTTTAAAAATTGTATACGATACGTATTTTAGGTAAATACACTAATATATCAATAGTTTCTTTGGGTATTGTGTTTCAAACGTGTACCTAGCGGGATAGTTGTAGGCATAAAACTTCATTTCATTGATTTTAAATTTCCTTTTGTGGGGTAAGTTTCTGATTTCTGTGTCACTGAGTATGTTGGCACTATCCCATGAGTTTTCCAGCTATATTACTTTTATCATTTCATCTTAAAATTATTACTTTGATGATCACATTATTCATTTAGTTGTTATACATGCACATCATATTTTAATGAAGCACTTACTCTCTACTCTATTTTTTTCATACCAGTGTACTTTCCCAGCAAGGATCTTATCGAAGACCCTTGAAGATTCAACTGTGTGCAGTTCTAATCTAATTTACAGGGACTTCTTTATGCATTGTAATGTGAGTTCTGAGTGTCTATTAGTGAGCGCTTCATGGTCCATTTTATTTTAAATCTTCCACACTATAAGAGAGAGGCACAAAGATTCTTGTGTGCCTCAGGTGGGAGAGCTTCTCCATTCAATCGGTCCAGAGTGCACTCTGTTTTACCTTTAACTATTTTGTAACTTTGTAATAAATGTCCTCAACTGAACTGATACTGTCAGGTGGCTGTCCTTTGGGCATTCTATGTAGCACAGCCAAATAGCTTGGCTCTGTTACTTTTAATGTTAAGATTAACACACTGTGAATTGCCCTTTGAGACTCCTTGTGATAAAGGGCTATACAAAAAAACATTGCTTGACTTATCTTAACTGCATCCCCTGCTCGTTTTTTCTACGTCCCAAAAAAAACTGGTCCCGCAAATTAAACAAGCAGCGAGACACGGATTAGCTCAGGAGGGAGAGTGCTCGTCTTGGGATCAAGAGGTCGCAGGTTCGATTACCGGCTTCTCTGTGTTATATATCAAAGTGTCCTTGGGCAAGACACTGAATCCCTAAAGCCCCCAATAAGCAGGTAAGCGCCTTCCATGGCTATTGGTGTTTGAGTGTGTGTCTGAATGAGTGTGAAGCACATTGTAAAGCGCTTTGAGAGGTCTTCATTGACTTGAAAAGCACTATATAAATAATAATAATAATAATAATAATTTCCTTTGTATTGTCATTCTTTGTAACAATGTACACAGAACGAAATGTCGATACACCTGACCCGTTGTAGCGAGTCGGTGCAGCCGCAGCCAGAGGGCGCCGCCATTATACCAATTAGGTATGTGTCGGTCGAGGCGCGAACCAGCGACCTCCCAGTCTCAAAGCCGGCACACTATGCAGACCATTTACCATTTATTTATTGTACAGTAGTTTTTAGGGGGCGCGCGAATATTTTGTTGATTCTTTTTGTTATTTATTGTTTGATAATGTTTTTGTGCTGTGCCTAAATAAAAAGCTAGAAACAAACCTTAAAAAAAGACATTCTAATATTGCTTATTATTAGTGTATACCAGAACATAAATGTAATCCAGCGTCATAATAATAATAATAATAATAATTTCCTTGTATTGTCATTCTGTGTAACAATGTACACAGAACGAAATGTCGATTGCATCTGACCCGATGCAGCCGCAGCCAAGAGAGGGCGCCGCCGACCACTTTTTAAGTCTTAGGAATGACTCGGCCGGGGCGCGAACCCGAACGTCCCAGTCTCAAAGCGGGCGCCTTACCATCTAGGCTACTGAGAGGATACTGTATATTTTAAATCATTTAATTTGTTAGAATATTTAAAAAAAACGTGGACGCAATTACAGTGTATCTTATATTTTCAACCGAGCAAGACAGCGTGACAGGAACAGCACAAGGCTACAAACATGGCTAACTTCAATCTAGCTGCTTCTTCGGTTCCCCTCTTCTTACACGGCACAGAAAGGTAACCAAGTAACAAAAACTTATTGAAACGCCACGTAATGTCGTAACGCCGCTTATATAAACGTATGGGAGCGTTTCGAGACAGTGTGAAGAGCCACGAAGGGTTTGAAATCACCTACCCAAACTCCAGATGGACAGCAAGGGGTGCAGCCATCTTGCCGGCACATACAGGAAGTGCTGGAAGGGAGGGGGCGTGGAAAAAGAAAGAAAAAAACTGAGAGGGCGGGGCTGGTGCTGTCTGAAGGGGACGCCATGCTGGCCTTCGTTTTCGCTTTTTGACTACATTTTTAGAAATAACTTTGGATCCAAAAACTGTCACATAATGAGGAAAACAAATAACATGTAAGCAGAGGGGTTAAAAATAACAAAAAAGTTATTATTTTAACCTAGTTTCGCGTCTCTTTATCATTATTTAAGAAAATTTGATACATTAAAGAAAATTCGGTTTCAACCTTTGAATCTCAAAATATAGCCCAAACAAAACCCTTACACATTGAAAGTTCAAAAAATGCTTTACCAATAACATTTTTTTTTCAAATAACAATCCATTTGACTTTAATTCATACTAAAATAACCCTTTAAATTATTTCATACAAGACGTGTGCCAAAAAGCACAGGAGCAGTGTTCATTTTACCTCTGAAAAGTGATGGATCCGGGGACTCGCATGCTCAAAAATCTATGGGTCCCAACAGAGATCTATGGGTCCCCAAAATTTAGGGTTATCGGGGTTGAAATTGTAAATCGGCGACAAATATATAATATAAATCCATATATTCATTCAGTTTTAATCAACACAGTTTATTGGTAATACAAATCACTTCAAGATTTTTCAGTTCACAACAATATTGTACATTATACAAAATAATATTGCTGAAATAATTATATTAATCTATATTTTGATTCAGTTTTAATCATCACAGTTAATTGGTAATACAAAGCAAGTTATCACTTCTGATTTTGCAGTTCATATATTCTCCGTAGTTTGCTGTCCCGCCACAGTTGTAATGCCTTCTCAAGGTCTAATCCATTATCATCCTCCTCATAGCGTAACCAGGAATATAATTTAGTCAATTTTGGCAGAAAAGTCATTTTCTTGCTAGGAGTATTCTTTTGTTTATTTTCTTTCGTCGAATCGTTCGCTTCAACACACGTGTTTTCCTGCCTCCGCGATCTTCCGAAGAATTTCTCCGCAGTTTTTTCAAGCTGGAAATATTGCCGTTGTTATCACTTTCTGCATTATGTTTCGACTTATTACTGACACTGAAGAAATTACCAATTTGTGTTGATTTTCACCTTCCCTCGACGACAAGCACCACAACAATGACGTAATCTCTAAGCAACGAGATCTCGTTTGCCGAGATCGGCGCGCAGACGAAAACTCGAACCGCGAGACCAAAACAACAATGGCGGATCTGCCTGACGAAAAGTTTGTAGTCCGGTAAAAAAGTAATCGGGTAATAATGACAATTTTGTGTCAAAAGGTTGCGCCCCGGGGACGCACGTTGATTTGAGACTATGCGTCCCCAGAAAAATGATGCGTCTAGGACACAGGGACGCACGCAAACGAGAACACTGCAGGAGGGATTACAAACTACAGAGACTCAAACTGACCACACTGCAGTTTTTCTTCTTTTTCTTTTTTTTTTTCCAAGCCTTCCACAAGGGTTTTTGTTATTGGGAGTCCCTCTAGGAGAGCTGCATGCCATCTCCAAAAAAATTCCAATTGTATTTGACATTTGAAAAAAAAAATGCAAGTTTGAGAAGTTTGGCGACACATAAAGTTTAAAAGACATAGGTGGGGTTGGCAAAGAGAGTGGTCTCCGTTTTTTATTATGCCTCCCACCGTGCTCCGTAAAATGTATAAATGTTGCAAAATTTCTCGTATCCGGTTTTTCGGTTGTAAATTTTATATAAAATTTTGAAATAATTTTGTTCCACTTCACGATTGTGTCTCATATGTTGTTGATTCTTAGAAAATATTTTCTATTGTTGTGCTTTAAGTTTGAAGCCTGAAATGTGGCTTTTCAACAAAAAGTTATTGGGGGGGGGCAATAGTTTTTCCAGGCGCAGTGTATATGTTAATATTATATAAATGTTTGATCGAATGATTTAAAACTCTTGTTCTGCTTTTTATTTAAATCTTTTAGGCAAACGTTTAACTGAATCTGGGAACTTCAATGCTAGATTTTTTTTTTTAACTTCTGCAAATACACCCAGGGGCTATTTTCCAGGGGAGTGCAATCATAGTGCCTTAAACAGCGCATCTGTGACTTCTATTTTAAGTAAAATAACACCAGAATGGTTTATTTCCTAAATGTTCTCTGGTTGATAAATGATATTGGGGATATACCTCTTTGGGAGTGATAATGTAAATTAAAACTGCACATCAGCAGTTCATTTTTCTGTTTTGCTTCTATCAACTTTGTCTCACAGGCCAGATAATATCCGCTGGTGGGCTTGATACGGACCACGAATCATAGTTTGCCCACTCCTGCTCTAGTTCTTTATTATCTTGTACTAAAAAATGAGTGACGTGAACCTGGTCAGTATGACTTGACTGTGTGAATCCGCACCTGTCTCTGGCCGACTCTCCCGTATAAAGATGCTCAATCATATGGTAACGGTTGTGGCCCCATATATAGGCGAGCAGGGTGTGTATGTGAGTGCGTGTAGGGGTCGGTCAGAGGTTTGAATTGCAAATGTTCTAGCCTTCTGTTGGCGTCCGTGCCTTCGCCAGGCTCTTTCCTCCCAAGCATTCATGTGTTAATGAGAAGTCAGCGCAGGGCCACATAGACAGATCGACCAGGGGCCCAGCAGGGGCCAGGGGGAGGACACATGAAGGGTTGCGCGGTAAATTGAGCAGACCCCAAGGATGGCGGTTTGGATTATAATGAAGACGTGATAAGTATCTGCGCTAGTGAACGGCGTATTACAGGTATATTCATATAGGCTTCACGGTTGCAGGATGACCCCACAAAGCTTCGACAACCGTCATGGGTGCCGCCTCAAATTGCTAAGCTGCCATGTCATTTGTTAACAATTGCGGTGTGGATCTACTGCATTATTCAGAATAAGTAATGAAGAACTTTCCTTAGTTTTCGATATCACTGGTCGGCAACCACCAGGCCACGGACCGGTATCGGGCCGCACAGAAAGAAAAATATCTCATCTCATCTCATTAGCTGCACCGCTTATCCTCAGTAGGGTCTCGGGGGTGCCAGAGCCCATCCCAGCAATCATCGGGCAGTGGGCAGGAGACACCCTCAACTGGTTGCCAGCCAATCGCAGGGCACACAGGGACAGACAACTCGCTCGCTCATTCACACCTGGGCCAATCAACCTGAAATGCATGTCTTTGGAATGTGGGAGTAAACCGGAGTGCCCTGAAGAAAGCCACGCAAGCACTGGGAGAACATACAAACTCCGCACAGGAAGTCCGGTAGCTGGATTTGAACCCACACAGGAGGTTCCCAAGACCTTGGTACTGTGCTGCACACGCGCTAACCACTGCGCCGCCGTGCTGCCGTAAAAGAAAAATATATGTTCCAATTTTTTTTTTACCTCTGCTCACACAGACTGAACTTGAACCGGGGCTTTGAGGTAGTATGTTTGAAGTAAATTTATTGTGGTTTGGACAGGTGGGTGCGGTTGCTTGTCGGGCGGTGCAGCTGTCACGTTCCCACCCGCCGAAGGTACAGTGAAGGATGAATCTAACCAACTTTTGCTCTTACAGCCAATCAGCATGTAAAATGGGCAACTGCAGCCCATCATGTCATGCTAGAAAGGTTTTAAAAAAAAAACTTTTGGAAACAGAGTTGGAAGATTCATGGATCCTTTAGTCAAGACCACAACACCGGGACCAGGGTTGGGTAGGGTTACTTTAACTTGATTACTTTCAATTACTTTTGGATTACTCCAATAACAAATATGCTAATTAAAGACAAAAGAAACTAAATATGAATAAAATGACTAAATTTTGTGCAGGCTTGGGGAGTAACGGAATACATGGAACGGCAAAAATGATGTTGGCAAGCTGTTTGGATTTATTTTCATTTTGTTTCTGTCGCATTTTATATTGGTTTTGCCGGAGATCAAAGCCAGGAGAGAAAGCTTACCACGTGTTGTGAGTCATAATTTTATTCATATTTAGTTTCTTGTGTGTTTTATTAGCATATTTGGTATTGGAGTAATCCAAAAGTAATTGAAAGTAATCAAGTTAAAGTAACCCTACCCAACCCTGACCGGGACTACATAACACCGACAAGCTTTTTGCGGGGTGGTTTCATTGGGTGAGTTTGTATTATTAGTTACTTGGCACGCGGATTGACATGTTTTCCCTTAAACGATATGATAACAACCAAAGTGTGTTGCTAATAGAACGTTCGCCTCAAAGTTCAGAACTCCCAGGTTACATTTCAGCTTTTGGCCTCCTTGTCTGGAGTTTGCATGTTCTCTTCATGCCCTTGGGCACATCGATTTCCTCCCACTTTCCTAAAACTTGCTTGTGATTGGCCCAGCACCCCAGGTTCCCTCTTAAGGGTAAACAGTTCTGAAATGGAATATAATTATGGTTTCGGTAAATTTGGATTTTAGTCTGGTGTTACAAGGACATGTAAATGTTCCACATGACGACACAGTGGGCCAGGGAACAGTCCAAGGAGGCAGAGGAAGACCGACAAATAATTGGTGCCAACTTTGCCACGACCCAAGAACAGGCCAGCAACTGTCAACAGTGGAGAAAGCTGTCCAGAGTTGCATCTTCATTGGTGCCCTAACGAGCCATGTGGTTGAGGGATCTGTAAACCATGAACTGTGTTATCAATGTTGTTATGATTATAGATATTATGATTGTTGTTATTGTTATCATTGTTATGGAAAAAAAACCAAATGTGTTTAATGCCACCCTTGGGCATGGCCGTGAAAATATTGTCAGACAATTAACCGGTCCGTGGTACAGAACAGGTCGCGGACCACTGCTTTGTAGCATGCGCTTGGTTCCTGAAGGATTTCCAAATTTTTTGTGAAACTACCACCAGAATGGCTATGAACAATGAATAATTATTTGACAGTATTGGTTCCAAAACTCAGTTTTGAAGGACCCAAACTGAATTGTTCCATGAAAAGTGAAAGATTACCAACGTCTTCTGCAGCAGGAAGTCAGAAAAAGTCAGCGTTACGGCGGCTTGGGTCACAAATGACCAGGACTAACACAATGGACGATCAGAATAAAGGGAGGAGGGGCAAGCCGAGATTGGCGACCGGCGGTCGGCCCGGCTGGTTTGCAGCCATAGCCTGTGAGATCTCGCGCCCGTTTCATTAAAATGAACACATTCCAAGATATCAAGCAGGGAGAATCCTCTTAGAGATTACATCCATAACATGTTCCGCCTATGGAACTGTATGGGCGGCGGAGACAAAGCACAGCCAATGATGATTGTGTTGGTGGCAGATGGTACGCCGGCCCGATTCACCCATTGTGTTCGCTTCTTTTTCACTCCTAAATCATAGATGTCATTAGTTACACTGACTCCATTTATGGGAGACAATTGCAAAACTATGAAGCTGAAAAATCCGAAAGAAATAGGAGTTCTTGCAAATATTTTATTACAGGAGTGGGCAAATTTTGATTCAGGGGCCTTTTCGAGGTTAAACAAAAATAGCAGAGGGGCCAGGAGGTGGAATAAATAATGTATTTCATTCGGCTACCTTTAGAAAAAGAGTCTTGAATCTAATACATTGAGAAATACATGAGCAAAATAACTAATAATAAGGCTGTATCATTTTTGCATAATTTTTCCAATACAGTAGTCCCTCGCTACTTCGTGCTTCGGTTATCGCTGGTTCAGTGCTCCACGGATTTTGAATGTATCAACGTATTTTGCATTGTGTTGTACAGCAGACACCACACAACAAAATTTATCACGGGGGCAGGTTGTATATGTGTGTGTGTGTGTGTGTGTTGGGTGGCTTTGACTGCGTAGAGGACTGTGATAGTGTACACCAGCCTGTCAATCACACAGCAAGGCTGGCGCTTCAGTAAATGTGGCCTAAAAAAAAACTGACAAGCACGGTGACAGCTAGCTTTTAGCGGCTCGTTAGAGGCCCTGAATTTGTCGGGTCCAGGAAGGGACTGAGATTAAAAAAAGGTTAAAAAAAAAAAGCAATATGCGGTCTGAGATCCGGCCTTTTTGAAATAAGCAATGTAACAACTCTTGCAAGCTAGCCCTGACACGCTTGTATCAAAACAACACCAGATCCATTAGCCATGAAACAGCAGGCCCGGAGCTACAAGTCATGGAAAACCGCTACATTCGGGGACGGTTTTGTTTTAATTATCACATAGACCTGGGGCATTTTAAGGATACCTGATACTAGCGTGCAGTTAGCCAGCTGCTCTTTAAATCGCTTTTTTATACCGTGAGAAGCCCTCCAATTTTGTTTTACTTTTGTATAATGAAAATGAAGACCAATCAACTGCAATTCTGTGTTTTTTTGTAGATTTATTGTTTTCATTCTGATACAGTTGTATACGCTCAGTCAAGTCAAGTCAAGTCAAATTCATTTATATAGCCCTTAATTACAAAAATGTCTCAAAGGACTGCACAAGATTACAATGGCACAATAACCTGATCTTAAACCAACATGCGGGCAAGGAACAACTCAAAACCTCAGCGTGAGGAAAAAGAGAAACCTTGAGAAGGGACCTCAAAAGTGGTATCCCCCTTTCAGGATGACCAGGATGAATTACATTTAGCATTACAGTACACAAACATAGTAAACACTGGGTAACATGTTGAAAATTTGTCCGGAAAGTGCATGACAGCAACGACGCCCCCAGCCTGTAAACTAGTCCAGAAAGTCTATGACGGCCACGACGCAGCTTCCCATCTCTGCCAGCTGGTCCATGCAGGCGTTCACATGCTTCAGGTCAAACGCTGGTCCGCTGACTCATCTCAAATCGTCCTTCTCCTTCGTATAACAACCAAGCAGGCAGTCGGAAAAAGACAGGACAATACAGAATGTGAGGTGGGCATCAATCATAAGCTTTGGAACAGAAGTGTGTCTTAAACCTTGATTTAAAAAGTCAGTCTATAAGGACGTCATCTTGATGTAAGTTTGACTCTTGGGGGCTCTCATGAAGCGTCGTTGCAACTTCAGATTTTCACGTTTCGCGGACGGTTCTGTTCTCTATTAACTGCAATAACTAATTACTGTATGCATTTATGAATGTGCATACAAGCAAACATCAAATATGAGTTACAGTATATTTCCTTTCATATTTGTTTGTAATTAAACAATTTTTAAAAATTGGTTTGAAAGTTAAAGCAAAGCAAGTATGTCAGTTTTTCAAGAAGATTATGACATGCTCTGAAAAAAGAGGTCTTTAAATGCCCTTTGAAGGCTAACATGGTAATTGTTAAGAAGAAGCGCAGAATTGTGACAGCAGCTCAGATGCCAACTTTTAAACATTCATTGCAAATCCTCTGTTGTTTTTGTTGTCCATAGGAATTTGATGTCATTGGACTGTGACACAAGATATGCTTTAGCGTGTTTGACAGGAGCTGGATTACCGACTTGACATATGCCGTGTCTCAGGCGGTGCGCATATTGAACAGTTGTGATATTGTTCACATCATCCACACGGTTTTAACTTTCTCATTCAGATTTGGAATCATGAATTTTATGATCTTCAAAATTATTCTGTGCCATTTACATCTTAAAGCTGAGCGCTACTTCTTGCTACATGTTGACTGCACTATGTTTACTGCTCACCTTGCACAATGCTGACTATTTTTTTTGCACTATGACTATTTTTTGCACCAAATGCATATGTTGACTATTTTTTGCAGCAAATGTATAATTGCACAAACCCTTACGATACCAAACTGTATTACGATACCAAACTGTATGTAACATCCTACATGCCGACATTTCTTGTGTAAATATTGTGTAAATTATAACTATAACCATATCCTCCTTGTTTTATAACCTTATCTTCTCTGTTCCTTTATCTTCTTGGCTTTTTACCTCACTGTGAATGTGTGAAACTGGAGTGTCGTGCCCAATTTTGTTGTCACAATATGTTAACCCATTTTGTAACAATGACAATAAAGGTAAATTCTATTATATTCTATTCTGTTCTAATTATCGCAAAGGGCACCCAGTTTTACATGCGTTGCTCAAATTTCTACTTAGCCTAATTGCTTGCTAAATAGCTTAACAGGAAGGACGATAACTAACTAAAAAGCTAAAAAAGCTAGCCAGATAGCCATCTTAAACAAAATGGCACGTTGTTTTCTCATTCGCTTTAAAAACCCATATATTGGAATTTTATCTGTTGTATTTCCTGTAAAATAAACCAATAAAAACATGGATGAATCAATTTTTTTGGTACACAAATAGATTCTCATTCTACTCTTTTAATTGCTTAAAAATCATGAACTGGAATTTATTTTTAATTGAATATCTAAAATAACAATTTATCATGTTATTGCTATGTTGGTTCTACTTTATTACCAGGGTAATTAAAAAATAGGGTTTATAGACTAAGTCAACTAATTATTTTTTACTAGAAAATAACAATTACTCAGCACTGGTGAGCTATTTTCAGAACAGGTACGCGGGCACCTCAACGGTTCTTGGGGGCACTACGTTGCAGACCCCTGTCTTAAAGAATACAAATTCTTTGAAACACTGTGTTTTTTAAACATTTTTGTCTGGCGGGCCGGATTTGAAAAGCATGAAAAGCCATATGTGGTCATGAGCCATATTTTGGCCACCCATTCTTTATGGTGATCAGTTTCCATTGGTTTTGGTCATCTTGCAAAAATCAGGACAGTACGGTTTGTGGCACAAGCAATGATTTTATTTGTAAAAGAGTTGATCGCTATTTACAATAAGTAGAAAAGAAAACAAGCAAACAACCAAAATCATCACATTGTCTCTTCGCCTTTTGCGCCACGCCGTCATCAGGGCATCAACGTTCATCCAAAATAAAAAACAAATATTTTTCCCTTCCAGCAGCAGTGCTGAAAGCAGGTTCTAGACCTGAATCCCAAGGTTTTAATCCACTCACATCAGTTGGGCGCTTGTCTGAAAGAAGGTTGCCCCCTGCTGGGCAATTATGGGCAATTAGTTATTTTTCTTGTGCATGGCCTGACCCTTACTTGCTAAATAAACCCCATAAACATTTCACACTACGTAGGACAAACAAACACTCATGTGAAGATCCGATCAGACTAAAACTCGTTCACTATCGATTGATATCTGACAGTCGTGGATAATACAGTGTTTTTATTCCCTTTAGAGGTCGACAACAAGGATATGAGATTTACCTGCAAACTCATTTTTAGCGTTGCCCTTTAATTAAAATAACTGCATAGCGCCGAAACGGGTGTTATTTTCCAAAAAATTCACAACCTTCAGGGATGATTTTTAAATGAGCTGTCAAATGATGGGATGTCAACGCTAGTTACCGCACATTTAAGAACAAACGATAATGTGTACTACTGTTCAAAATTTGGTGTCCGACAGAAAATATTATGTTTTCCCTGAAAAACTCACACTTTTATTTATCAATTGAGTAAAACGATGTCTGTTCCTTTGCCCATATGAATCACTTCCTTTAGTTGGCCAGTCTCAGATATGGCTTTTCTGTGCCACTCAGTCTTGAAGCCCAGCATCTCAGAGTCGCCTCTTCAATGTTAAGTTTGACACTGGTGTTTCAGGATATTTAACCAAGCTGCAAGTTGAGGACCGAAAATGCGTCTAGTGTTCAAACTAGAGAGTCTAATGTAATTGTCTTATTGCTTGGTCATCTCTTCCACTTCTCCTTCTCCTCTAGTTAGAGCCGATTCGTGCTGTTCTCTGAAGGGAGTAGTACACACCTTTGTAGGAGATCTTCAGTTTCTTTGCAATGGAATCACTTTTATTTCTTAGAACAAACATAGACTGTCTAGTTTATCATGGACGTTCTCCTTTTCTTTTTTCCAGTGGGAAAGTATAATCACACCCTCAAATGTGATTCTCCAGATACCCAACTAGCTCAAAAGGAAGGTCAGCTTTATGGATTCTCTGACAGCTAAACGGTTTTAGCTGTTCTAACATAAATGCCAACTGTTTTTCTAATCATCCATTATCCTTCTAACACAGCTGAAAAGGCAATATACTATTAGAACACTGGAGTGCTGGTTGCTAGAAATGGGCCCTTATCCACGTAAGAAGACATTGTATTTTTTTTTTTAAAAAAAAAAGACATTTGCAGCGAGAACAGTATTTCACCAGGGTAACAATGTATGGGGGCGTATTTCTGATTCCTTTTATATTACGTTCATTGAGGAAAAACAGTCCTTTTTCTCTGAAAACAAGGAAGTTTCTAAGTGACCCCAAACTTTTGAATGGTAGTCTTCCAGTTGTCAATATGACAATTCAAAGCTAAAGTGAAATTCAGTCCTGGCGTTTTGTATATTTAACTAGCATGACGAGCAGGGTTGGGTAGGGTTACTTTCACTGGATTACTTTCAATTACTTTTGGATTACTCCAATACCAAATGTGCTTATAAAAGACAAAAGAAACTAAATATGAATAAAATGACTAAATTTTGTGCAGGCTTGGGGATTAACAGAATACATGGAAGGGCAAAAATGATTTTGGCAAGCTGTTTGGATTTATTTTCATTTTGTTTTTGTCGCATTTTATGTTAGTTTTGCCGGAGATCAAAGAGATCAAAACCAGGAAAGAACGCTTACCGCGTGTTGTGAGTCATAATTGTATTCATATTTAGTTTCTTTTGTCTTTTATTAGGATATTTGGTATTGGAGTTATCCAAAAGTAATTGAAAGTAATCCAGTTAAAGTAACCCTACCCAACCCTGGTGACGAGATATTAGTCATGTCTTTCTTAGCAGGGGAACTTAACGAGAAGGCGTGGAGCCGACAAAACTTGAACCACAGCTCCCTCTTTCGTTGTATTGTGTAAGTGCAATTCCTTCTCATTTCGAGTATTGGACATGAATGTAAGCAGAGCTAAATGGAGCAGTTATTGAGCTAGAAATGACGTCTGTGGCATCCATTCCATTAGTATCTGGTAGTACTGTATACACTCGTAGAAAGCCATATACAGTAGACTGTGTTCTTCAAGTATTGGGATAAAGCTGGGGAGAAAAGTGACCTATGACAATTTTGGCAAATCCATATCAAGACACAGGCGATGGTTATTTTAAAGCCATGGAAAATCCCTCCCTACTTGTTTGTAATCATAAATGAGGTAAACAAGATATCCTTTAGTGTTGGGTTTGTTACTAATTGTCTCTCTCCTTAATCTGCTCAGCAGCCAACGCTGTTCAATATCTTACGGTTATATTTATGATCAGAGGTCTAAATATAGTGGAAGCTAGAGCTCTTGTTGGTGATAGGAATGAGTGGAGAGGTGTTGATAGTGGGATGTTTGGGCGCTTTCTAAGGTATGGGCAGGGCACCTGTATGATGCGGCAGGGGTAAACCAGTGAAAGCTGTCAGGCCCTGCTGTTAAACAGAAGAGTGTGTTGTGTCACCCTGACCCGAGTGACATGGCCGCTTTCTTGCGTCCCGTTTCATCTGGAGGGACGAAAGCATGACCGACTTGGGTGCCGAGGTGCTTAACTTGTTTGGGTGATTGGGCATTTCGGTCGGCCATGGTCCAAAAATGTTTGTGTGTGTTTTTTGCAATTTTTTCCCTTTTCATTTTCTTTGTTTTTGTATGTGTTTGTCTTGCTGTCGGTCACCCCCTTGCGAGGGATATGACCAGGGTGGGTCGGTCGGTAGGTAGATAGGTAGGTAGGTAGGTAGGTAGGTAGTTAGGTATAGAGGAGAGAAAGGAAGGAAGGTAGGTAGGTAGGTAGGTATGAATGGATAGAGATAGAGATAGAGATAGATAAAAATAGATAGATATAGAAAGATTAAGAGATATAGAGATAGAGAGATAGATATATATGATGGGAGGACCAAATTTTGAATTCCCCAATGGAGAAAATTGAATACCGTCCAACCAATGCCCGAAGATGACAAAAGTTCATAACGTTTACAGAGTGATGAATTGATTTTTCCGTCAATCCAGCAAATGACCGTCCTTATCGCTCATTAATAAATCAAAATGCCCTGAGAGTATTTATTAATAAAGCTGGGGGAAAAAAGGGAAATCATGATGTAACCTGACAGATCTTTAACCCTTATTTTGAAATTATACACATTAATTAAAATATTTAATGCCCTAAAATTTATTTTAAAATAACATTAAATTACAAATATATTAAAAATAGTATTGGTTTTATTCTGTGATTTATTCTAATAATTATTTTACAGTAAAAATACAACACTTAGTGGAACAGCGTCTGCAAGATTTTACTTGAAATTATGATTACTTGGTTAACTACATTTTCTCTTCTCATCTCATCTCATCATCTGCACCGCTTATCCTCAGTAGGGTCGCGGGGGTGCTGGAGCCCATCCCAGCAATCATCGGGCAGTGGGCAGGGGACACCCTGAACTGGTTGCCAGCCAATTGCAGGGTACACGGGGACAGACAACTCACTCGCTCAGTCACACCTAGGGACAATTTGGACCGGCCAATTCACCTGAAATGCATGTTTTTGGAATGTGGTAGGAAACCGGAGTGCCCGGAGGAAACCCACGCAAGCACGGGGAGAACATACAAACTCCGCACAGTAAGGCCGGGAGCTGGATTTGAACCCACGCAGGAGGTTCCCACGACCTCAGAACTGTGCGCCTCACACGCGCTAATCACTGCGCCGCCGTGCTTTTCTATTTCTTAAAAATGTTGCTGTGACTTTTTGTTACGAGGAGTTAAGAACATTCAGGAAAATATCTACCTCTGTAAATAAACAACTGTTGAGGATTTCACCCAATTTCATGAAGCTTTTGATTATGCAACTTAGACACAAACTGGCTTGACACTATACGCGGCTGACATCAAACTGCTTTTAGAAACGTTTAAAGTAAAGCCATGAGCAAACCTGACTGTTTTCCTCAACGATTCCCTTTTTTCTTCTTGATTCGCACGTATTAAATGAGTGGCTGGTACATATTTGATGTGACCGCTCCGTCTAGTATGAGCTTTTATGGCTCCTTTCCGCTTGCCCTGAACAAATGCAGCGCCTCTAAAATATAAATAAGAAAAAAGGAATGTTCACATGATTTACACACACACACATAGAAAAAGAGATGTACATTTTGATCTAATTCAGACCAGTTTTTTGCACTACAGCTGGGAAGCATTTCAGTGTGCGCAAAGTCAACTGTGGCGATTGAACCTCAGAGGACACCGTACTCATCCAGTGTCTTCTTGTAGACATTCCGCAGATAAGTGAGGATGTCCGCAGTCTTATTTGAGTTTGTGTTGTGTAGCAAGTGACATCCTGCTGTACTTGAAGCTGCCTCTCCCCTAACTCCACCGTTTTTATTTCAAGGCCTGTCTGTGGTAAGAACGCTCGCTATAGCTCGCTTTGGCGCATCGGAGGCTCCAGCTTGTGTGAGAGGGCAGTGAGGACCTTGTCAAATTTCTGGTAGCGCTCCAGCTGGCTTCCCTCCGAGCCTCGGCATCCCCACAGCAGTCGCATCTGGAACTCCGTCTGGAAGATCTCGTGGAGGTCGGCTTGGACCTGGAAGCCTGCCCCGGACGGCGAAAAGGAGAATTAAGATCGGATTTACTTTTTGGATCACAATTTAATGGATTTGTCTTTCTTGTCATGGGTATCAACATTGTTAAACATTGTCAGGATAAATGTAATGAAAAGAAGAGCAATAATACTTTGTAGAAACAAATATACCGGGACCCAAGCGAGTCCCAAGGTATATATTTTTCACAGTTTTGCGCAATAACATTTAGCAGCAGCAAAAAAACAAAAAAAATATCTTGCAATATATACGTTTTCACCGTTTTGTGCAATCATTTAGGGTGGTGATGGCCCTGGGGAAGAAGCTGTCTCTGAGTCAGTTTGTCCTTGTTTTAAGGGACCTATTGCAAACCAGCAATGGTCTTTAGACTGAGCAAAGAGCAGCCAATGATCTTCTTGCCTGTGTTGATTATATGTTTTTGCGCACCCAGCTTAGCTAAGTC
Organism: Urocampus carinirostris; assembly: GCF_059441175.1. Taxonomy (NCBI): domain Eukaryota; kingdom Metazoa; phylum Chordata; class Actinopteri; order Syngnathiformes; family Syngnathidae; genus Urocampus; species Urocampus carinirostris. The sequence goes on from NC_142364.1 coordinate 17,664,977, forward strand.
GCACTTGTTTACAAACACAGAAAATGTCCATAGTAATGCTGCCATCATTGGGAAAAAAGGCTTAAACATCCATCTGTCCATTATCTGCACCGCTTATCCTCAGTGGAGTCGCGGGTGTGCTGGAGCCCATCCCAGTCATCCTCGGGCAGTGGGCAGCGGACACCCTGAACTGGTTGCCAGCCAGTCGCAGGGCACACCGGGACGGACGACCCACTTACTGGTTCACACCTAGGGACAATTTGGACCGGCTAATTAACCTGAAGTGCATGTTTTTGTAATGTAGGAGGATATTGGAGTGCCCGGAGGAAACCCACGCAAGCACAGGGAGAACATGCAAACTCTGCACGGGGAGGCTGCAGTAACTGGACTTGAACCCTGAACCTTTGTTCCGTGGGGCTGTGCTCTAACCACCCAGCCGCCATGCTACTTATAAGAATGACAGTGCTTGAAAAATACAATTAAAACTAGCATTGAAGATGAATACTAAAAGGTCACTTTAAGAGGTTGTAATACAAAAAGCTCTCTTTTCTTATTCAGTTTAGTCACCCGGATTAACCAGGGTTAACAGGTTTAATGGCTTAGTGATCAATACAGCCAACAATCAATTGCTAATCATGGCAAACAAATGCATGCTGCGACTGCCTAGAAGGGTGCAGCGGGATGTGAGCGCAAATGGAGTTAGATGCAGCGGTCGGCAAGTTTTACATACCCTGCAATTTGCTTTCCACGTTGCTCCTGTAGACCGCTCCGTGATGTGCGATAGTGCGAGCCGCCTCCAGGTGGTGCATGACCACGTCCACGCCCACTTCTGCGCTCTCCCACGGCTCCGGGACCTCCCCGAGAGCCAGACCTCGCTCCAGCAAAGACAAAACGGGGATGATGTGTGGGAAAGTCGTGCCGGAAACTATGCTTGATTCTAAAAGCAAATAAATTAAAAACATGAATAAGTCACTTTTTTTTTCTTCTTCGGTGTGCTCAATTCATCATTTGGGTCGCGAGACGAGACGGGTAAAAACATGTGCTGGGGGAGCGGTTTTGTTTATGTTTTTTTTTTACAACAAAACAAAATAAGAAAAGCAGAACTTGTCGTGCTTGTGAGTACAAAACCAGGCTGTGCGGTGTCACAAGTGAGCTGACACAATGGCTTACATATGTATCTACCATAGGGGCAGGATCTGAAAAAAAAAAACTTAAGTCAGTGGAAAATCCCTAAAATGCCAGCTTCACAACAGTCCTCTGTCCAGACTGCGTCTGGCTAGTACTGATCAAACTTACAGAATTCTAAAACACCACGTGAATGTCAAGATTCGTCAACTGCCCTCACCTGCGCTCACCCTTTCAGCCCCCGCTGCCACTCGTTCCCTAATTAGTCCTCCTATTTAAGCACGTCATTCTTGTTCACTCCTGGTCAGACCGTCTGCGAACCTCAGCGCATGCAAGGCAAGCACTTTTGACTCCGGCTCCCATTTTGATCCCAACCTGTTTCCTGTATCGATCCCCGATCCAAGCTCCGTTCTCCTGTCCCGGCTACCCGTATCCTGATTCTATTTCCTGTATCGATCCCCAATCCAAGCTCTGTTCTCCTGTCCCGGCTACTCGTATCCTGATTCTGTCTCCAGTAGCGATCCCCGATCCAAGCTCCGTTCTTCTGTCCTGGCTACCCGTATCCTGATTTTGTTTCCTGTATCCATACCTGGTCCAAGCTCTGTTTTCTTGTACCGGCTAGCCGTATCCTGCCCGATTCACTTTCCAGTATCAATCCCTGATCCATGGCTTTCCGCTCATCCCGGCTACCCGTATCCTGCCCGATTCTGTTTCCTGTATCAATCCCCGATCCCTGGCTTACCGCTCGTCCCGGCTACCCGACTTGTTCCGATCACTTACCACCTTCCGTTTCCTGCATAATTATAAGCTAATGGAGCAACAAAATTTGACTTAATAGTTTTATAGATTTGACTAAACCTACTACAAAAATTACACGCTGAGCGAGCAAACATAACTGAAAAAATATACATTTATTTGGGAATTTGTATTGCTGCAAAATGTGATTGCACTACTGTTCATTACACTATTTTTACGATGCACAGTTTCTTTCATTGAACTATTTTTATAACTTGGGCCAGTCTATGCACTACGTTGTAAACACTGCCTATTTTCTTCTGACAGTCTTTTGACTTACAGTGGCTTGCGAAACTATTTGGCCCCTTGAACCTTTTGCCACATTTCAGACTTCAAACATAAAGATATAAAACTAATTTCTTGTGAAGAATCAACAATAAGTGGGACACAATCATGAAGTGGAACACACTTTATTGGATACTTTAAACTTTTTTAACAAATAAAAATCGAAAAAGGGTGTGCAAAACTATTCAGCCCCATTGAGTTAATACTTTGTAGCGCCACCTTTTGCTGCGATGACAGCTGCAAGTTGCTTTGGGTATGTCTCTATCAGTTTTGCACATCGAAAATCTGATATTTTTGCCCATTCCTCCTTGCAAAACAGCTCAAGCTCAGTGTTGCCAAAAAGTTCAATTTTTGTCTCATCTGACCAGAGCACATTCTTCCACGTGTTTGGTGTGTCTCCCATGTGGCTTGTGGCAAACTTTAAACGCCACCTTTAATGGATTCCTTTTTTAAATGGCTTCCTTTGTGCATTTTAGGACTGATTGTTGTCCTACGGACAGATTCTCCCACCTCAGCTGTAGACCTCTGCAGTTCATCCAGATTGATTATGGGCCTCTTGGCTGCATCTCTGATCAGTTTTTTCCTTGTATGAGCTGAAGGTTTAGGGGACGGCCCGATCTTGGTAGATTTGCAGTGGCCTGATACTCCTTCCATTTCAATATGATTGCTTGCACAATGCTCCTTGGGATGTTTAAAGCTTGGGAAATCTTTTTGTATCCAAATCCAGCTTTAAACTTCTCCACAAAAGTATATCGGACCTGCCAGGTGTGTTCCTCGTTCTTCATGATGCTCTCTGCGCTTTAAACAGACCTTTGAGACTATCACAGTGTAGGTGCATTTAATACAAGACTTGATTACACACAGGTGGATTTCATTTATCATCGTTAGTCATTTAGATCAACATTGAATCATTCAGAGATCATCGCTGAACTTCTGGAGTTTGCTGCACTGAAAGTAAAGGGGCTGAATAATTTTGCACACCCACTTTTTTTGTTTTTTTATTTGTTAAAAAAGTTTAAAATATCAAATAAAGTGTGTTCCACTTCATGATTGTGTCCCACTTATTGTTGATGCTTCTCAAGAAATTACAGTTTTATATCTTGGAGTTTGAAGTCTGAAGTGTGGAAAAAGGTCACAAAGTTCAAACGGGCCAAATAGTTTCGCAAGCCACTGTATTTTCAACATCAAAGCCTTTAATACATGTGTATAAAAATATATGTTTATCTTGAAGTGCCATGTCTCCTTTTGTTGAATACGTTTCACAACGTTATTATCAATGACAAAGACAGTTCAATTCAAATTTCAAAAAAATATCAAAAGATCTATAATTGTATATATGCAAAACACCTACCCTTGCCGTCATTTAAATTCTTGAGAAAAGGTTTGAGCTTCTTCTCATAGAGGATGGCGCCCTCTGTATGCCTCTGGCGTAACGTCACCCACGTCTGCTCCAGCCTTGAAATCTGTCGCACAATCACAAACATTTAAAAACTAAACTGAGAGGAAGCGGGTTAAAAACGTGAGCAATGGAGACCCTTTTCAACATACCTGCGGCAGCTCCAAGGCCCTCATCACAGCGGCGAAACCAAACATGTTCCCCAGGTTGCTCTTGAGTTCTGCCGCCAACTGGATGGTTTTGTGGAGTAGGGCAGCCCGCTCCTCCGTGCTTCCCGTGCAGCCCAACAAGTCCACGGCAGTCATGATGGACATGGTGTAAAACCTGAAACAAGACAGACCACAATCGGGTGAGAATAGGAGACACTGTTCTTAAGGAAACTGAAATATCCCATATTTCCATTATGGAAAGAAGGACCTCCTTCTGTCATTGATGACTTTCCTTTTTACATTGTGTTTGAGCCCTTTGACTTACACTTAAAGGTGGGATTCCTACATGAATGGCTTTAGAAGGTCTTCAGTGACTTGAAAAGCGCTATATACCGTAAATTCCGGACTATAAGCCGCTACTTTTTCCCCAAACTTTCAACCCTGCGGCTTATTCAGTGATGCGGCCAATTTATGTATTTTTTCTAACGGCCGCCAGCGGCGCCCGAGTACAAAAGGTAAGATTTAGACCGGTGGAATATATGCGCCGAGGAAGACTGCAACTTCTTGGCTTGTGCATACATTAAATTAGCGTAAACATACCCTCATCATGCAAAATGCAAAAAGAAAGGCACATCAAAAAATCCACCATCACCAACGGGTTCCAAAAATCCGGTCTGCTGCGTGACGGACAGGAGGCCTCAGAATCATGAGTGGATGAGAGTTCCAGCGACAGTGACAGCACGAGTGAGGCTGCGGGAGCGTGGGACGACGTCCATATGACAAAGTTTCTTTCCGACACTGAGGAAGACGACTTTGTTGGCTTCAGTTCTAAGCGGACGGTTTACCGTGATTTTTACAAGTATGGTGTGTTTTTTTAACAGACCCGTTTACTGTGTTGCGAGCGTGTTGCTACCATTAACTGCCCTGTCACAGGCACCATTTGGGATGAAAGTTATATTATTATTATTAAAGCTTTGAAAACTCTCTCTGTGTACCGTCTTTCTTTGTAAATATGTGTTATGTATAATATGTATTTGCAACTGTATATTTTTGTAATGTATTTATTTGTATTCATTTTAGATACTTATTCTAAAATGTTTTGCACGGGCGAATGAAAAAGAAGGGGTGGAACAAACGCGGGGTGACGGGAAGTGAAACCTGTTTGTGGACGCGGCGGACGATAGTGGATATATATTTTTCCTACCCTTACCTTTGGAAATATACACTTGTTTCCTTGATTACTTTCAACGGGACCCGGACTCTGCAGGTCTGCATCAAACCTTAAGTACCGGTATCATTTTCCGTTCACTTTGCGGACTGTGATTTTTGGACTGTGTACTTTAATGAAGGACATTCAGTTTCAATCGCGGGACTTAAAATCGGGTTTGGGTTAATTTTGTGTTTGTGTTACATTTTTTAATGTGGGCGCATGCGGCATATATACAGGTGCGGCTTGTGTACGTACAAAATCGGTTTTCCTCTTAAAGTGTGGTGGGTGTGGCTTATAATCAGGTGCGCTCTACTGTATAGTCCGGAATTTACGGTAAATGCAAACCATCATCATCATCACCTTCAGTTATTACAAGTCTTTCCAATGAAAGAACTTACCGTATTTTCCAGACTATACCTCACAGTTTTTTTTTAATAGTTTGGCCGGGGCTGCGACTTATACTATGGTGAGATCTACGTGTGAACACATTATATCATTGAGTTTTATTTTTCTTACTATAAAATTTCACATGTTTTCTCTTACACTAAACCACAAGAGGGCGCTCTAGGCCTGTGTTGATATTTACAATGTTTCTGGTAATGTACAAAAACAACTAAAAAGGACTGAACAAAAATACCACGGAAAAAAAAATCATATTCTTCAGACTACAAGCAGCAAATAGTGAAATATGCAGCTGAAAACAGTAATTGAGCAGAAGAAAGAAAGTTTGGAGTTAGCGAGAAACTTGTGACCACGTGGCGCGTCGTCTACCTCCCGAGTTGGGGGAGTTGTTTAGGAGGATGAAGATTTTATATGATTTTATTGATTTGGAGTAAAACTAATAAACCTGTTAGCATGTTCTTTATGCCAGAGTTATCTGAAGAACTCTTAATATGTTACGTCGACACCGACATTACCAGACATTCTTAGTCATGTAACATTTGTATATCATGCCCTTTTCAGCCTGTGGTTGTTCTCTATTTTATTTATACAATTTTAAATTGCCTTTCAAGACGACATGACGTGTTTCTGGTGTTGAATTTAATCAAATACATTTCCCCCAAAAATGAGACTTATACTCTAGTGCGACATATGTTTCTTACTTGTTGATTATGAATTTTATGGTGCAATTTATAATCCAGAGCGACTTGTAGTCCGGAAAATATGGTATACCTTTGCAACCCTCTTAAATTTTTCGGCGTATTTTCCACATTACAGGGCGCACGAGTTTATAAGATGCACCCCCAAAGAATAGTCTTTTGTCAATATAGTTTCATACGTAATATGCACTGGACTTTAAGGGGCGTGAAATTAAAACTTGAGTAAGAGTTACCGTATATATTCGTGTATAACCGTTGCAGTATAAAATATGTGTGCAGAGCTTACTGTAGCCTCACAAAAAACAAGATCTGGCCCTTAAGTATTAATAAAAATGTTGAGTTCAAATCCAATTGGATATTAAGGCCTTTTTTCCATCTGTTTTTTGAGCTCACTCAAATCATGATGATATGGGAGGATCATATTCGTGTACACAGGCGCCGCCAAGTCGCAAAGATGCTTGTACTTGTAACTGATAACTTGAAATTCCTGAAAATCATTAAAGATTTAAATCTGGGAATAAGATTGTGACATCCCATATGAAACTACTAGATGTTTAGGTGCTGCTGTTTTGTTTAGCAAATCAGGGATTGTTACGTGTCAATTGAAGTCTGTCTTTCAATAATGAATGGTAGATCATTGAAGTAGAAGACAACAGACCTCTCCAGTAGGTCAAGTCTCAGCTGGTGTCCATGAGGTAGTGTGAGTAACTCCAAACCCGAGGACACTCCCATCATCCTTTGCATCTCGGAGTTGACACCAAGTATTCTCGCAATCTGCTCAAGAGTGGGAAATCCGGTTAATCACACACCACATTACTGCATCTTTGTGTTTATGTACCGTGCAGTCCACCAAAGTAATGTGTTTTGCAGCAGTCCTCGCGTCCACTTCGGCCAGCAGCTCTTTGACTCTCTTCAGCACCGACATCTCTAGAGGTTTATTGTCAGCCGGCATGATGCAAGACTCATACCTGGGAAGGAAATATTCAGTCAAAAAAGAAAAAAAAATAAAGTGGCTGACTTTAATGGCTGTGCGCCAACAGAGCATCACCCGCATTGAGATGCGAAACCATTTTTAGGAAGCATTTCCCTATTTTGCACGGTCATTCAATTCAAGAATGATATTCCTGATTATTTATAAAGGATTGTCATCTTGGCCACACTTGTTTTGCCCTGAGAGAGTAGAATGTCTTTCTTGAAAAGCTTCTGTGCCAACAAAACTCTTTTTATGCGAGTTTTCTCATCCGGGGTAACATCTAACATCCTGTAAAAAAATAGTGTTGACATTCAATGTCATTCCGCCGCGGGAGAGTGGAACGTCTTTTTGGGAAACAACAAAACCAAATTTGGTGAGTCAACTTTTTGGGGGGCATTTTTTCACATCTAGGGTAACCTATATTACTGCCTGTGAAAGATGACAATCATATCTAAACTCCTTCCCCCTTGGGTGGACACACACAAACACAAACAAACATACAAAAAACATTGATCATTTATTTATCATTATTTATTATTATTATTAATTATTGAACCCGTTCACTATAATTAACAGATATGGACGTCAAATATCTGCTTTGAAAATAAATTTTGAAATGATTCTTAAAGAATCAATATGTAAAATTTGACCACTACATGTCCCAGTACTGTCTAGTGTAACAGAAAAACGAGTGCTACAAAGCACAAGGAACAACACAAACTACAGAGGCTCAAAACTGACCAAACAGCACAATTTATTTTCTTGTTCCCACCCCGCCTATATTTTTTTGGGGTGAGTGGAGTACCCTTAGCAGCAAGATGGCTGACAATCATGTCTGCTCTCGTGTTATGCAAAATAAACACAATGTTTGGCGACATTAAGTGGACATATTTAAAATTGCAGCTCGCTTTTCTCGGTGTTGTCTCTCGGGCCGGATTCAATCCCTCGGCGGGCCTGATTCAGAACAAAGCCCGCATGTTTGACACCGCTGATGCAATTTGAGGCTAAAGTGCTCCCTTTCTCTCTCTCCTCTCCGGCTCTCTTTCGATTACAGCCACTGGTACACTTGAGCAGCATCCTTTTACAAGCGTTATCAGGCGTGTCGCCCGGGGGTGTTGTAAGTGTGGTAAAATACAGCATCCGCAGTATCTGTGGCTAAACGTCAACACCTCACTTTGGGCTACTTAAGACTGGAACCCCGTAATGGAATGCACTGCAAAAGAATAATTAGTAATTTAGGGGGGGGAAATGAAAAAAAGAGTAAAAAAATCATCTTTTCGAGTGAAATTATCTTGTTCCACTGGCAAATACTTTAATGAATCCTCTTGCTGTCCCATCACTAAGTTGTTAAACACCCAGAATTATATATAAGTACGTATAAATGTTTTATACACCTTTCAATGTCAGCTGTATGAGAAAAGTACAAAGATGGTCTTTATATTAAGGACAATATTATTCATCTTGTTTTACACAATAAAAATCTTAAAAGAAAAACATGAGAAAAACATACATAAAGCAAGCAAAAAAAAATCTGTTCTCTAGCACAAATTATTTTATTTGTTTATTTATTGATTTAATAGTCAAAATATACCAAATTTAGAAAAGACAGTATTATTTCTCTTACACAAAAACAATGATACAAATATAGTAAACTAATATAAATACAAAAATGATCTGCTATAATAATAATATATCGCTTGCTATTTACTTATTCCTGTATTGATTTTTTTTTCAGTTAATTAATTGATAAGCTCTATTGTTTATATGATTTTAGCAGAATGAGGAGCAAATATCACGACATTTGAACCCAAATGTTCATTAGTTAATTAATTAGCCGTATTGCTCATTTCATTTTTTCAGAAAAAAAGTCAATATGTAGCAAAATTATAAAATTATAACATTATATATATATATATATATATACATATATATATATTATCATTAGGGCAGCATGGCGATGCAGTGGTTAGCGCGTGTGCGGCACAGTTCTGAGGTTGTGGGAACCTCCTGCGTGGGTTCAAATCCAGCTCCCGGCCTTACTGTGCGGAGTTTGTATGTTCTCCCCGTGCTTGCGTGGGTTTCCTCCGAGCACTCCGGTTTCCTCCCACATTCCAAAGACATGCATTTCAGGTGAATTGGCCGGTCCACATTGTCCCTAGGTGTGACTGAGTGAGTGAGTTGTCTGTCCCCGTGTGCCCTGCGATTGGCTGGCAACCAGTTCAGGGTGTCCCCTGCCCACTGCCCGATGATTGCTGGGATGGGCTCCAGCACCCCCGCGACCCTACTGAGGATAAGCGGTGCAGCTAATGAGATGAGATGAGATATTATCATTAGGTGACCAAACCCCGCAATTCCAACCCCTAATGCCAAGCGCCAAGTAGAGCGCCAATGTTGTAAGTGAGGCTCAAACCAGCAACCTCCTAGTCTCGGGGCGGGCGCCCTACCCCCAAGGCCACCGGGCTGGTATCTAAAGTCATAGATTATATATTTTTATAATTCATATAATTATAAATTTTAAAGACAAAGCAGAAAGTCACTAATTTACTATGTAAAACAAGAACAATTTTATTTAATAATAAAGAAGTTATCTGTGCGTAGAAAAATATTTTTAGGGGGGCGGTGTACAAAATAGAAACCATTATGTAAAAAAACAAAACAAAAAAACTTATATCTGAAAACGTAACCACGTTAAATTATGTTAGGAGTACATAAATTATTTTGTTATTTTTATATTATAAATGTAAAATTGTAATTCAATAACTCCAATGAGTATACATTAGGAAAAAAATCCTGTAATGAGCAAACTTCAAGAAAATAAGTATATACAGGCCAAAATTCAGCCTTAAAAATCTGGTTTCCTAATTAATCATTTGCCTAAAGGGACAGTGTGTATTGTTTAGCATCCTAAAAGTAAAAAAAGTCACACATTAAAAATAACATTGATTTAAATAATAAGCAAAAATATTCTAACTATCATACAAATGTTCATTTTTAAAGATTCATAGGCCGAGAAATTTGGATTTATTTTTCATAACCTGCGCCTCACCTTGAGCAACTGGTGGATTGGACTTTGCCCCGGCAAAATAATGTTAAGGAGAAGCAAAACAAGTAGAAGAGAAATGCCCTGCTTGATTGCTTCTTCCTATTCAGTCAGTGGGCGTTTAAGAGGGACTACATCTCATTTTATTGTGATTTTGTTGGTTCTATTTCCTTTTTCTGCCCATAATAATGGATCCCAATAAAGTTAGTCATAAGGCAAAGGAAAAGTGGAAAACTGTGACGACAACGATCGGATCAAAGAAGGAAACTATTGCAAAATATGAAAATGGTGTGTGAGTGCCCGCCATTAAAACACTGCTTGAAGGTACAGTAAATGATTAAAAAATGTTATATTTCTAGCTTTTCTACCAGTATGTTGATCTTGATTATGTACACAATTTAGTAATTATCTTTGTTTTGATACAGTATTTGACTTCATTGTATAAAGTTTTGTTTTTACCACTAGGAGGAACAAAACGATACACAATGTTCCATTTAATGTACCATTGACACAAAATTCTTGCTTACCTAGATGGCCGGAACAAGGAAGTGGTCTCCACTTGAGGAGCGCTGCACATCCCGTCTCCTTCCTCCCTCACGCCCTCGTTCCTCCCCTCCTCCGTCCGCAAGCGCTCCACGTAACCCTTGGTGGGAGGTTTTGGTGGTCCGGCCGGGCCAGTTCGGAGGTCGCAGTAGCTGCATGACGTCTCAGAGGAGTTCGAATTAAAGGCGGGCCGGTGGGCTGGAGAGCAGTTGGCCGAGAGGGAGGCGTTTCCGGGGTGCCCCGGAGGATTTTTGCCGGTAGAAGGGCTGAGTTGAGGGTCGCTGGAGCGCCGTGTGACCGGGGAAGGGGGTACTATGGCCAGCGCCCGCCCACCTGAGTGGGCTCTCTGTCGGGTGACTTTAGAAAGCACAGCAAAGTTTTAATATGTGACAGATTTAAAATACTGTGTATTACACACTATAAGGCGTAAAGGATTATCTGGCGTACCCCCATTAAATAGTCTTTTGTCAAATATTTTCGATATGTTACTGCAATGACTGATTTATATTAGTTCAGTGTTTCCAAAGTGGTGGATCGCAGACCCATTTTCTGTGGTTCGCAGGCGTATGCCCTGGTAAAATAATGCCAAGCTGTAGAAAAATTGTAGGGTCAATTACACAGTAAATGGTGCTAATGCCCTGCTCAATCTCTTCTTCCTGTTCTGTCAATCAGCGCGTTCGTACGGGACCTCACACTTTATGTCATGAGTATTGATTAGTATCACCTGTGCCTGCTCATTTGGCGCCAGCTGCTGCGGGCTGATTGGTTCCCTGTCCCTTTTTAAGGCCATTCCTTTTACTCTCCGGTTGTCAGTCCGTCAGCAAACCTCTGTTGTTACAAGGCAAGCAGTTTGACCCCGACTCCCGCCTGTCCCGTTTTTGCACCCGTTCTGGTCTCCCCGTTTGCCTCTGGCTCCGACCTGTTTTTGATTTCGACCACGTTTGCTCCCCTGTCCCAGCTTACGACCTATTTTTTCTGTCCTTGACACAGGCATCTCCCGCTACGGAAGATCCACGTCCGCATTCGGTTCACAATCCGATTGCATGAGTGGGTTTCTTACCGCGTCCAACGAGCACCGGATCGCGGGCGCTGCACTTCCTCTTTCTATCAATAAACTTGTGGTTAACGCTACGCAAACAACTGGATTCCTGGGTCCTGATTCCGTTCTGGTCGTGACACTTTATAGTCATTTTGTTGGTTTTGTTTTCTATTTTTCCCATGAAAATGGGTGCCAAGAAAGTGAGTGTAATAGAAAGGAAAATTGGAAAACAGTGACAACGATCAAGCTGAGAAAGGAAATGATAAATAGGAAAATATATCACACGTGTATGCCATTAAAGCACTGCTTGAAGGTTCAATAAACGGTTTGAAAAGGTTATATTTCTAGCTTTTTTAATGATCTGTATGATTCAGTAATTATTGTTGTTTAGGTACATGTTTTATTAAAATTTTGGGTGCGGACTTCTTTTAGTATGTGGCTATTTTAAAGCAGTTTTAGGGGGTCGCTTATATGCAATGTAGGCTTATATGCGAGTGTACATATTCTGTCAATGTTATTTCAAGTTTTTTTGGTTTTGATGGTCATTTTGTTTTTTGAATACAGTTAATATATTCTACTATCTCTGCTTTAAACTACACAATCCTTAGATTTGATACACTTAAGAAGTGGATATTTTTCCTTGACATGTGTCACAGATTCTCATTAGTGGGGAATAGTGGGTCCTCAAATCAGACCAGTTGACAACCACTGTATTCGTGCAATGATTAATCAGTCAAAAAGTGTTGCTGATAAAAACCACAAAACACCGTCTGCAACAGGATTCGAGCCTGGGTTACGCCGGTGAAAGCACCGATACTTTAACACTAGAGCAGCAGTGGTAAGGATGACATTTAAAAAGGCATTAGAGCTCATCTCATTATTACACTATTTTTACTCTCAAACAATGATTTGCATTTTGTTCTGTATTCAGATACTGTAAGTTAAATAGACTCTTGACTTTACCATTGCGTTAATAATGTTGCGGTTCAAGCTGTATGCGTACGTAGAAAAGCCTTTATAGTATTTTGCTAAAAGACTTTTGTTTCTTTCGTAACATTAATAAGATAAGCTCTAATGCCTTTTCACCTACTTTGCACACTTTTTATCCTAAACCTGATATAGTTCTGTTATATATGCTTACTTTTTTTTAATTTATATTTTGTGACTTATTTATTACATGTTATTTCACCAGCACCTTGTTGTGCACTGGTGGTTTAGTGGTAAAATGTCACAGCTTTCCCTGCCACAGCCCAGGTTCTAACCCTGTTTAATACGCCGTATAATGGGCTTGGATTATCAATTAAGCAATCATTGCTCATTTATGGCAGTACACTGTATATTTGTAAGGTACCGCTGCGTTTTGTGAAAATACTTTATTGTGTCCTTTTGTTAATTAATGATTGATGTTGCTTTTTTGTGCTGTACTGAAATAAAAAGCCACAAATAAACCTCCTGTAGTCACCCAAACCAAGAATTACTCTTTGCATTTCCAATTATCCATTGTATTCTGCGGTATACAAGGTGCACTGGATTATAAGGCGTACTTTTACATTTCTGGCCAATTTGGGGTTGTAGGTGCGCCTTATAGTCTGGAAAATACAGTACATGGAATTTTTTCACCAGTTTTGCTTTGATGCTGGCTTACTTGCGCAATAAGCAGGAGACATAGGCGACTCCCCGACGGGTGAAAGGGGGCATCGGTACTCTTGAATCTGGTCCATACTCATGGCGCAGTTCCTCATGGCATCCTTGTGGTGATGGATGGTGGAGGGACTGCAAACACGATCGTAAATTGTTACAATCCTCACTTTGATTAAGATGTGGCAAGAGGTGGTGTCACATGACAGGAAGGGGTGTGGGTAGAGGTACTTAGTGGGTGACATAATATGCATTTTAAAGGGCGTGACCTAAGAGGAGTGTTTTATGTTCCATTCAAGTAAGGTGAGTTATTATGTTATGTCTATTTATTTGTCTTTGTTGTACATTAAGAAATTTTAGTCATTTGCTTGATCAGTGATGCAAAACACAGGAGTAAAGAAATATATGAAAGTATAAAAATGTATAGTTCCGTTATACACCAAAAATGAGGTAACAAAAAACGCTATGATTGTCATCATATTCATTGCTCCTGGTGTGTCCTCTATTGGCCACCAGGAGGCAACTTACCCTTTGCTGGCTTTGCATAACGTAGGTGTATCATTTTTCGGTATAAATGCACGAATTCTACTGTAAACATTGTAGACATTTACATTGTTAACATCCATTGCATGTCTACATGTGTTGCTCTAAGGCAGAAGTGGGGAAACTATTGTTCTTTTTTAGGTAAAAAAGAAAAAAACATGTTATGCACAAAAAATTGTCTAATTAATATTATCTATCTGACATTGTGTTATGTGGTGCTGATCGAAATCACAATCCATTTTGTGCGGATGAAGTGAAGGAACAACAGGGCTGGTGCAGGTGCACTAGTTCTATATGAGAGGCTATTTTGAGAAGTAAATCCTACTTGCTTCGAATATTACATCAAACTCTCACACATACTACTATACTCACACACACAACCATACTCTGTCACAACACTCTTATAATCTCTCACACATATTACAATAGTCTCACACATATTACTATACTCTCATACACACACATCTATACTCTCCCTTCCACATATTACTATACTATTACACACATATATACTACTATGCTGTCTTGCAAATAGTACTTTGATCTCTCACAAACATTCTACTATGATCTCTCGCATATATTAAGATACTCTCTCGCACACATTTCTATACTGGGTATAACTCCGGTTTGAGGTCAAATTGTAAAACATATACTTTACACACAATCAGTGTGCATCGCCATGGTTACTACAAATACTCAAAGTAAAACAACACCAAGGGGAGGTGATCAGTACCCTAGGTGTGAAAAAACCCTATAGTAAAAACGTTTTAATGGTGTGTGTGAGAGTATAATAGCGCGTGAGAGTCTATACTAGTGTGTGTGTGGGAGTATTCTAGTGTGTATGAGAATATAAAATAGTGCGTGAGAGTATAGTAGCTGTGGGAAGATACAGAATGTGTGTAAGAGCATGATATTATGTGTGAAAAAAGCATAGTAGTTTGTGAATGCGAGTATGGAAGTATGTGTGTGAAAGCATCAGTGTGTGTATAAGAGCATAGTTGCATGAGTGAGAGCATAATTGCGTGAGTTTGAGAGAATAAGAATACGTGTGAGAGAGTATAGTAGTGTGTCAGAGAGAATAGTATTGTTTTTGCCTGGGTATGACTATGTCTGTATGCGAGCAAGGTTGTGCATGTGTGAAAATATGGTGTTAAATTTGAGAGCAAGTATAATTTACTACTCAAACGGTCTCTCATATTTCTACACACTTGTGTCTCACACACACGTATGATACACAGACCAGCTGCATTTGGGCGCAGGTTGCGGCTGAGCTTCCAGTAGTACCGCCGCTGTCTCGACTGGGCTGGGGCTGTCTGAGTCACTGATTGCGTGTATGACAAAAAGCAATAAAACAACATGATGTACAAGAAAGAGTGAAGAAATGTCAACCGAGAGTTTTGATGTAGCAAAGTAAGCATTTGGGTCTAGGAGTTTATGCGAGAGTTCTGTTCCTATGGATTTACCATGAAAACGGCTATAAGAAATGAAATGAAACAAGCTATAAGAAATACTTTGATTTCTGGACTATTGACCCCTTTCTGTGTTTGTATACAAGTATGATGTAGCCAATCTGCGCGAGCATAATTGAGGCTGAACGTAGAATTCATGTCAGTTTATACCAGCCAATTATTGGCAGACAAAGATCGTGGATCGTAGATAGTAACAATTCAAAAAAGCACAAAGCAGTGCGACTTTTAATGATCAAAGTTAAGAAAATAAAAACAGACAATAGCTGGGCACTATGCAACTCAACATAAAAATCTTCAGTCTCTTTATACAAAGTTCTACTGCTACTCCCCTTGATTTGAGTCAACAATACACATCTGATCTGATCTTGTGATGACATAGGCTGGAAAGGGTCCTGTGGAAACATCTTAGCCATCTCCTCACCGCGCGTTCACCCTGCCCTAAAGAATGTGTTCCACTTCCAGCTGCCCCTTTTTTTACCCCTGAAACTTTGACTTTTTACACTGCATGCTCCCAGACCCCTAGAGACTGTCCACCTACCAGGGTCTCATAAAATTCTATGGGAAAAACAGATAATGAGAGATGGTGGTTGGGACTCACCTGTGAGGCATCAACTTCTCCGTGGTGAGCCCGTCCATCATGGTGACGCTCCGCCTCTTGATGTACGCCCCCCTCTGATTGGACGGCGAGTAAGCGCAGCCGTGTTTGCCTGCAGAGTGGGCGAATGTGGCCTCCAGGTAGCGCAGCGGCAATGTCCGGCTCACGGGACAGTAAATGTGAACGCCGCTGGCCTGCGAGATGACTTTGCGCTGGCTGGCGTAGTAGCGCACCAGATCCTGAACCGAGTCGAAGCTCTCAGACTCTAACACGTACTGCACCTAAAATGGATAATGCAGGAGAGCTGAGTGCTTACGATAACGTACGCTTTATGATTAGGCAGACAGTAAGTACCTTGGTGTCGCTGGACTTGACCAGGACTTTGCTGATCTTGAAATGCAAAACCTCATTGTCCCACCGACAGGTGAGCACGTAGTCGCTTGCATTGACCAGGGAGTCGCGCACCAAGAAGTCTCCGTGAGTCTGCACCAGGGTCTCTGATACCTGCATGCAGACAACGGAGATACAGAAACATTTTTTTCCCTCATGTTTTAAGCAAGAGGTCTACAGCCCGCCTCCACGTTAAGGTGGTCCAGCCACCTTAACTACACCAGAGAACATAGCACATAGTTTTTTTTACCTAAAAGAGAACTCAAATTCTTGGTGCACATTTTTGGTTGTCAAATCAGTGACTGTGAAAGAGACAAACTCTTACCACTGGACTACCAGTGATATAGATTACATATGAAAAGGCATCACATTTTATCTCTTATGAAATACTCGAAGGTTGAGAAATTTGTATTTGTTTTACATAACATGAGCCTCACTGAGAGGGTGCTGACATAATTGTCTGGCATCCTGTTGCCCCAGGTACCTCCAAAAACCAAAAACCCTGTGATAGGCTGAGCAAAAAAATGAGAATGAAATTGTGTGGTTTGGTCACTTTGAGTCTATAGTTTGTATTCTTCATTGTGCTTTGCAGCAGCTCTTTTTAATTCGAACATTTTGAAAATTAAGTAAAACACTAAATCATATTTAAATGAAAATAAAATAATAATAATGAAATACTGTATGAACATAATACTCGAAAATGAGCACATTAAAAAAATATTGCAAGCAGTCATCTACTTAGCTTAACAGTGAGCTAGCTAGCTTGCAGCATTGCACTTTGAAATGTTCATTTAAAATACCTGAAAAACATAAAATATAATTAGAAAATAATAAACAATGATATTTGACCAAATAACAATACATTACTTAAAATGAGGTAAATCAACTACCAAGAAAACATTTTTAATATGTAGCAACTTGGCTACTTAATATTCACCAAGGTGGCATTTCAAGTATATAGAACACCAAAATGATCGTAATTCCAGTTGTTTGACTTTTAATCCACATTGTGTCTCGGAGTATATAATTAAATGAAATAAAAACATAACATGGCCTCCACTAATCTAAGTCATACTTTTTCACACCACTCATCAATACGAAACAGTTTTGCATAAAAACACTGGTCTACTAGTGGTCCCAAGAGCCAAAAAGAAATCCGTAGGTTTGAGAAAATTCTCAATTCGGGCTGTGGAATGATCTGCCATTTTAGATTTGATCTGCAACCTCTGTGGAGATGTTTAAATCTAGGCTCAAAACACACTTATATTCAATAGTTTATTAATTGAGTTGACCTCATTAAGATATTACATATATTTCATGTTAATGATGTCTGTGTAATGTCTATTGATACCCTTGCAACATCCATTGCAGCTCGGCCATCCAGGAAGCGGTATTACCTTAAGGTTTCTTCATTTTCCTCATGCTAAGGTTTTTGAGTTTTTCCTTGCCCTCATGTAGGTTTAAGATCAGGGGACGGTGTGATGGTAGACAGTACAGCCCTTTTAAAATTCTTGTGATTAAGGGCTAAAGAAATAAATATGACTTGACAGTTATACTGTGGGGATTTAGTCTATCAGGATTAATTACACAACTGCCTGAGGACATTTTTTGTCGCAAAACAATTTTTTTTTAAAAGCTGACAAAACGCATCTGGTGAGCTGTTGAAGCTGACAGAGTCAAACAGCTAGCCAGCAGTGACTGCTGACTGAGAAAAGCTGTTTTCCTCGGTCGAAGAACTGCATTGTGTTCAAGACTATTGTATTAAAAGTGCTTTGTTTTGAGTATTACAAAGGAGACGCAATCCATGAAATTCTTTTTTTTTAATCACAAAGGGGAAGCAGTCCATGCACTATGACTAACAGTGTACAGGATTTCTTAAAAAAAAATCTTTTTTTTAAATAAGAGAAATAGATGAATGACATGGCTAAGATGTGTACGCACAGAATATCACCAGCAGGCGGCAGTAAACCATAGATAAAATGCATACCTCAATGCCTCACCACCGCAACATTGAGTTAATAAAAGAAAACTAAAAACAATCTTACAGGATTAAAAAAGAATATGTTATGTTAACAAATTAAATGGTTTAAGTGTTGCCTAAGATTATGGGTTGAAAACAAAACTCAAACTCTTGTGTGGAGTATGTAAATGTTCATGCACTCTTTCAGGGCACGCCAGTTCATTCTTCATTCAAAACTGGGCAACGAGGGTCTGTCTGTTCATGTTATCGACAAACACATTATTTTACACAAAAAAGAACAACACATTAGTTTTGAATGACATTTTAAATATTAATTTTTGCATTATACTATATAGTATTTTCCGAACTACAAGGCACATCTAAAAAACTATATTTTTCTAGAAATGTGCAGGTGCACCAGGGTGAATTATAGGCCTTAAAGTATGGTAACTAAAATCTCAAATTCATAATTACATTGAAATGCTCCTTATAAGTTTAAAGTTGTGTGGACACTCAATATAAGGAGAGAAGATGTCAATGGATTTTGAACTGAGAAAGGGAGATCATGACTAACAAAAACCCTCACAATAACTAATTCCAAATCTATTCTGAAAGCCTTGTTTTTATTACTGTATTTTCTGCACTATTAGGCGCACCAGGTTGTACGGCACCCCCCCAAAATTTGTCTTTTGTCATATATTTTCCATACATAAGGGCCACCGGACTATAAGGCGCTACAGTGGGAATGTCAACAAAACAGTCGGATAGGTCAGTCAAACCCCTTAATATTTTATATATATTTTTTTAATTTTACAATATGTTAAATATTACAATATGTTTATTTCTTGTGCATTAATCAAAATAAAAAATGAAAAGAAGTGAATTTGCAAGTAATTTATTTAAACATGTGCAAAATAATCTCTGACTTGTATTTTTTTGCTCAATTAAAGGATTGTTTTTTTTACCCTGATTTTTTGTGAAAAAAGTTAAATAAGCTAAATTGTTTTTCCTTATGTACAAGAAAGAAAGTGGCAAAATAAGAAAAATAATACTTAAAGGGATCCAATTTAATATTTGACCACTGAATATTGCCAAACTGGAAACGAGTGTTACAAAGCACAAGCAAGAACACAAACTCTGACCAAACTGCACCATTTTTATTCTTGTTTTTTTACCCAGCTTTCCTCAAGGTTTTTGGTTTTTGGGGGTACATCTAGCAGCAAAATAGCAGACAATCATGTTAGCTTCCTCTAGGTAAGCCTCATGTTACGGAAAGTTCTTCCCTTTACAATTGACCACTGGGAAACTCTACTCTAATTTTTTTGCATTGCCCATAATAAATATCCATAATTGATACGTTATCATTGCACTAATACATATTTCATAGTGCCCTGTTTGGGTGTGGCATGCACCAGAAATGCAATAGCAAAGCTAAGCCACGAGAGCATTGTCAGTGTCATTTGAAGCAGACTTGTTGAGAAACATGGCAATCATTTCAAGCATTTACAATTACTTCATCCAAAATGCAAACACTTTTAAATCTTTAAAAATAAAATATTTAAATTCAAGCATTTTCAAGGATTTAAAGCAAACGTGCGAACACAGTAAAAAGATGGGACCATGTGAGGCAGTTTATGATGGTCAAGACAAGTTTTATGGTACTATATTAACGTATACAGAGCTGAACTAAATGGAAGGAGACAAAGAGGAAGGCCGCAATTGACGTGGATGGATGGTGTTAGGAGTGCACTGCAGGAATGAGGTCTAAATATAGTGGAAGCTAGAGCTCTTGTTGGTGGTAGGAATGAGTGGAGAGGTGTTGTAAAAGGGTAGTGGGATGTTTAGACGCGTTCTAAGGGATGGGCAGGGCACCCGTATGATGCGGCAGGGGTAAACCAGTGAAAGCTGTCGGGCCCTGCTCTTACACAGAAGAGTGTGTTGTGTCACCCTGACTTGAGTGACTCGGCCGCTTTCTCGTGTCCCGTTTCATCTGGAGGGACGAAAGCATGACCGACTTGGGTGACGAGGTGCTTAACTTGTTTAGGTGTTGGCATTTGGGTTGGCCATGGTCCAAAAATGTTTGTGTGCGTTTTTTGCAATATTTTTCCCTATTTTTTTTCTTTGTTTTTGTATGTGTTTGTCTTGCTATTGTTTACCCCTCTCGAGGGATATGAGCAGGGTAGAGATAGATAGCTATATATCTATCTTTATCTCGCTAGCTAGTAAGCTAGCTATATATCTATCTTGCTCTATCTACCTAGCTAGCTAGATATTCACGTATATGTGCCATAATTGAAATATCGCTGACCACAATCACAACATTTTAGATATGATTCCTAAACGTGCCGTTAGGTAAATTTGATGTTGCTTTTTGGTTCATAATTTACGTTGTGGAAAATCGATTTTAACCATGGCCGCACGTATTCAACAACGCTGGTCCCTTACAATGTTTAGTATGAGCTGAGAAAAGGTTACGCAAATTTGATTCCAATCGAATAAATCGAAAATTTTTTTTTTTACACACGAGTGCGCGTTATACACAAATAAATACATACAACTACATTTAGTTTTATATCGTTTGGTGCCATGTTTGTGTCTGTGGTAAACAGAGATGTTTACAGTGGGATAGTCCTATGAATAATTTATGATATTCAAAATAGAAGAAAAGAAAACCTTCAGACAGCATAATTGAGAGTGTCCGAGGACGACACCATCGCTTTCGTGTGAGAGCACACGTTGATGTTCGGGGGAAACTGAATATTTTTCCAAAATGATACCTCGTTAGAATGCGCATTCATCAAGAATTCCAAATCAGTGGTGGACATGACCTGGAATATAAATATCAACTCGGATGCCAAGGCCTACAGTCCCTCCCTTGCCCAACCCACTGGTGTGTGCATTCATGTGGTTGATGCGCGTTTGTGGCCATCTGCAAACCCCGAACGCATATCTGGAACCCAGCTGTCTGCTTGGTGCGATGAAAGTCATTAATCCGTGTCATAAAGTGTTTGCGCTGGCAAAAAGCTGCTGAAGTGAGCGCTTAAATAGAACGGCCGCTCGAAGATACGTCAAGACACACTTTTGTCCTGTTTAATTACCTGCGCCTCGGCGCGAGTTCGTTGTCTGAGCTCAACTTTCGGACTCCTTTTTCATGAAATGTACAGTGTTTGTCACGAGACCGGACCGGATCGAAGGCAGGAGGCAGGAAGGATGAACTCAATCGCGTAACGACCAGTTACTTATATTTAGCAAAATAAAAGTTGTCCAACACTCAGGGACAAAACAAAACAAAAACAGGCTTACAGGCAAACAGGAACTCAGACTAGGAATACTCACAAAACAGGCTTTTACTCAGATTGGGAAAACACAGGTTTCCTCAAGCCAAACAGAACAGATTAATGCAGAACAGAAAACGCAATGAACCAGCCACCGGCAATCCCAAAAACCCGCCTTTAAGAAGCACACAAGCAAATTAGACGATCTGCTACAGCCGGTGCCCAGGGGGCGGGGCCAGCCGGTCGCCACGGCGACCATGCTGGACATGACAGTGTTACCTCTCTAGACAAGCACCTCTAAACAAAATCAATTCGATATGCAAGTTCTATTTGGAACAAATATCTTGCTCTTATACAAAGAGAAATCCAAATCACGGGCAATCCCAAAACCTACCACTGGCAAACGCTCGCCACTCACAGAGGTGTGTGGTACATTTACTCTGTTACCTTTACTTGGGTACGTTTCGGGAAAATTTGTACTTCTAGTAGTATTTGTAAATCCCAATAGTTTTACTTGAGTAAATTTGTGAAGAAAAATAACAGTACTTTTACTCAGCTACATTAGGCAACGTTGAAGTCGTTACTTCATTACTTAATATATCCCCTCCACCCAAGTAAGCGTCCGTCTGTCTCCGCTCTACCATGTTTAACCAATCAAACATGGCAGTCCTGTCACATGGCCATATTTAACTTAACTTTGTTTACGGATGAAACAGATGGAAAATGTTGCTTAGCAATACCGACTATGAAAACACAGAAGAGGAGGAGCCTGGCCGCACATCTCCTTTGTTCGAGTTCATGGGCTAGCTTGTTGTTCTGCTTGCAGAGCCTGTTAAGATACATATTGGGGCTTTAAATGTGCCTAATTTATTTATTTAATTTATAATATTTTTATTTTAGGCAGCACGGCGGCGCAGTGGTTAGCGCATGTGCGGCACAGTTCATGTCATGGGAACCTCCTGCGTGGGTTCAAATCACGCTCCAGACTTCCTGTGCGGAGTTTGTATGTTCTCCCCGTGCTTGCGTGGGTTTCCTCCGGGCACTCCGGTTTCCTCCCACATTCCAAAAACATGCATTTCAGGTGAATTGGCCGGTCCAAATTGTCCCTAAGTGTGAATGAGCGAGTGAGTTGTCTGTCCCCGTGTGCCCTGCGATTGGCTGGCAACCAGTTCAGGGTGTCCCCTGCCCACTGCCCGATGATTGCTGGGATGGGCTCCAGCACCCCCGCGACCCTACTGAGGATAAGCGGTGCAGCTGATGAGATGAGATGAGATTTTTATTTTATTGTTTATTAAAGCACTTGAATTTATGTTGATTATTACAATCTTCTTTTAAATGAAATTTATTTTTTGCTGATTGGATGGACTATGCTATGATCTGATTTTTTTGAGGTTTTTTTTTTAAATATATATTTACTTTTGCTACCAATGTAAATTTTGTAACAAATGTAAATATTGACATTTTAGGCTCTGGATGGGCTCAAGCTTAAAATCTTACCTCTAAGCTATGGTGATACAGTGACTTCTCAATTCCAGGGATAGTTTTATCTACATTAGGAAAAAGACTGATTCCAATCAGATTACAAAAATTGGGATGATGTCACTCGAAGCTTAACATCTTGACACATCTGTTTCACCTAACATCTGTCAAATAGCATTAGATCAGTAGCGCTTAGAATTGAGAACAGCTTAACTTTATGGAGCTACAGCGATTGTGAGTACAATGTCATGCACTACAAATAAAACAAATATTCAAGGTTAAGGGTGGCATCATAGACTACGCTGCACTTTGGGGCTGCAGTAGCTCAGGCGGTAAAGAGCTCGTCTTGGGATTAAGAGGTCGCAGGTTCGATTCCTCTGTGTTATATGTCGAAGGGTCCTGCTATCGTTTATTTAGTGTGTGTAAAAAGGGAAAGTGGCCAAGGGTTTTGGCGCCCGCCCCGAGACTGGGAGGTTGTGGTTCAAGCCTCGGCCGAGTCATACCTAAGACTTAAACATTGGTACCCGTTGCCTCCCTGCTTGGCGTTCAGCATTAGGGGTTGGAATTGGGGGGTTTGGTCACCTAATGACTCCCCTCAGTTGGGCTGAGCGAGGGGGCTGGGAATCCCCTTCTCTGTATCAATCTCCCAAAAAGAGTCAGAAATGACTCTAGCCACCTCCCTCTAGGGGGATATGGCTGCGGTATATATATATAATAAAAAGGGAAAGTGTAAAGCAAATTGTAAAGCGCTTTGAGAGCTCTTCATTGACTTGAAAAGCGCTGTATAAATGCAGACCATTTACACTCGAATTTATTGTCATTGTAAAATGTGAAAGCACAAGGAAATTAAATACGTAGTGCCATTCTCATCGTGCAAGATAGTTTACAACAAGACAAAATACCACAGTGAAACAAAATAAGGTAATAGCATAAAAATGCATAAAGTCAAGTTAAATACAAAAGATGGCTTGTGGGCCACAAACGGCAGCCATTATTTTGTAACACGGAGCAAGTATTTTTATGATAAACAGTCCTTTCATTTGATTACGCGGTTATTCCTCTGAAATTGGTGTTTATCGAATTGTAAACTTTGAATACATATATTCAATCTGACAAATTTGAAATGCATTTATCAAATTGCATGTATGATCTGATTAATTGAAATATGATCAAATGAAAAATACGCAATTAAATGTAAAATCTAAAAAAAAAAAAATCTGCATCAATTTGAATTATAATGTCAATTCCTAATTACACTTTAAAATAAATGAGATACTGTAGACATACTGTAGAAATTTTTATTTTTATTATTCGATTATAAGAAAAATGTGATATTGAGTTTAATAGTATTTTTTTACTGTGTTTTTAAATGGTCCTTTATTCAATCCAAGAAAACCAATTCTTAAATGCTATATTTAGGTATTCCTTTCGTACTACAATAAAATGAATTGGAAAGATTTGTATTTTTTTCTTATTTTACACAGTTTTACCCTTTGTCTTTCTAAAAATCAATAATAATTAATAATTCAACCCATTTGTTTTTTAACTTAGTAACAAAAATTCTTGATTGGAACAAATTTCCAACAATTGTTTTAATTCATTTTTTTTAAACTAAATTAAGCTCAAATCCAGCGCTATTTAAAAAAATAATTAAAATAAAATCAAATAAAAGAAATTGTCTTTCATTTTTAATGACCTTTAATGTTTTTATTTCCTATTTTCCCTTATTTGAATTTGCTTTTAAAAATATGTTGCCTGTTTTTAATTAAAGAAAATGTTTTAAACCAAATTATTTGACATCTTCCCTATTTATATTTTTATGAAGCCTCTGTAATAACCTGAGGCATCATATACGGACCTTAAGAGCACAGGCTTGTGCGTTCCTGCATTGGGAAATGAAAGAACAAACTTTATTTATTCATGGTGCAGCTCTTAATAGCATTAGTGATATGTACGCATTATGCACTCTAAATGGCTTTTTCTGACGTTTTATTTCTTCTCGTTTCAAAGCAACACAATGCAACTAACCCTGCCACACAGTTTTGAAATTCTGGGTTAGAATCTATTCTGTAAATAAAAATATAAGTGTGCATACATGCTAAGACTAAAAATGAACATTTGCTCCATGTACCTCTCGGGGTATGTGTCCGTGGTACCAGCCATGGCTCCTGATGTCAGCAGGACTCAGTTTAAGTTCCTCCTCCAGCTCCTTTCGCAGCTTCTCGGGAGGGGATTCCAGCAGGTACTTGTCTTTGGAAAACTGAACAACACAGAATGAAAAATAAAATTAAAAAAATAACAAACTAACTGACTACTATGGACAAGTATAACAGTAGTGTTGCGTTGGTTGAATAGTCAAGTCATGTCATGTTTATTTGTATAGCCCTTGATCACAAAGAGTCTCAAAGGGTTGCACAGACCACAGATTATTGCAAACTACAGACTATTGTGACACCATCCCCTGAGCTAAAACCTACATGAGGTCAAATAATACACAGATATTGTCAACATAAAATATAGGTTATTCATATGCTATAGAATAGAAGTGTGTTTTAAGCTTAGATTTAAACATTTCCACAGAGGTCGCAGATCAAATCTCAGGGGGTAGAGCATTCCACAGCACCGGGGCCCGAATGGAGAACGCTCTGGAACCTGCAGATCTATTCTTGGCTCTTGGGATCACTAGTAGACCAGAATTTTCAGAGCGAAGGCTCCGGACCGAGAACATAGGGGGGAATTAAATCTGAAAGATATGAGGGAGCAAGTCCATGCATGATTTTGTATAATCCCAACAGAACCTTAAAATCACATCTTAAGCGAACACGGAGCCAATGCAGGTTAGCTAAAACAGGGATAATGTGATCAAACTTGTCTTAGTTAAATGCCTCGCTGTAGCATTTTGTACCAGCTGAAGGCTCTTGATTTTGGACTTCACCGGAGACCGGAGAGTAGTGCATTACAGTAATCGAGACGGGAGGTAACAAACGCATGAATTACAGGGAGTGCAGAATTATTAGGCAAATGAGTATTTTGACCACATCATCCTCTTTATGCATGTTGTCTTACTCCAAGCTGTATAGGCTCGAAAGCCTACTACCAATTAAGCATATCAGGTGATGTGCATCTCTGTAATGAGAAGGGGTGTGGTCTAATGACATCAACACCCTATATCAGGTGTGCATAATTATTAGGCAACTTCCTTTCCTTTGGCAAAATGGGTCAGAAGAGGGACTTGACAGGCTCTGAAAAGTCAAAAATAGTGAGATATCTTGCAGAGGGATGCAGCACTCTTTAAATTGCCAAGCTTCTGAAGCGTGATCATCGAACAATCAAGCGTTACATTCAAAATAGTCAACAGGGTCGCAAGAAGCGTGTAGAAAAACCAAGGCGCAAAATAACTCCCCGTGAACTGAGAAAAGTCAAGCGTACAACTGCCAAGATGCCACTTGCCACCAGTTTTGCCATATTTCAGAGCTGCAACATCACTGGAGTGCCCAAAAGCACAAGGTGTGCAATACTCAGAGACATGGCCAAGGTAAGAAAGGCTGAAAAACAACCACCACTGAACAAGACACACAAGCTGAAACGTCAAGACTGGGCCAAGAAAAATCTCAAGACGGATTTTTCTAAGGTTTTATGGAGTGATGAAATGAGAGTGAGTCTTGATGGGCCCGTGGCTGGATCGGTAAACGGCAGAGAGCTCCAGTCCGCCTCAGACGCCAGCAAGGTGGAGGTGGGGTACTGGTATGGGCTGGTATCATCAAAGATGAGCTTGTGGGGCCTTTTCGGGTTGAGGATGGACTCAAGCTCAACTCCCAGTCCTACTGCCAGTTTCTGGAAGACACCTTCTTCAAGCAGTGGTACAGGAAGAAGTCCGCATCCTTCAAGAAAAATATGATTTTCATGCAGGACAACGCTCCATCACACGCATCCAAGTACTCCAGAGCGTGGCTGGCAAGAAAGGGTCTAAAAGAAGAAAAACTAATGACATGGCCTCCTTGTTCACCTGATCTGAACCCCATAGAGAACCTGTGGTACCTCATCAAATGTGAGATTTACAAGGAGGGAAAACAGTACACCTCTCTGAACAGTGTCTGGGAGGCTGTGGTCGCTGCTGCACGCAATGTTGATCGTGAACAGATCAAAGCACTGACAGAATCCATGGATGGCAGGCTTTTGAGTGTCCTTGCAAAGAAAGGTGGCTATATTGGTCACTGATTTGTTTTTGTTTTGTTTTTGAATGTCAGAAATGTATATTTGTGAATGTTGAGCTGTTATATTGGTTTCCCTGATGAAAATAAATAATTGAAATGGGTATACATTTGTTTTTTGTTAAGTTGCCTAATAATTATGCACAGTAATAGTCACCTGCACACACATATATCCTCCTAAAATAGCTAAAACTAAAAAAGCCCCACTCCAACTTCCAAAATATTCAGCTTTGATATTAATGAGACTTTTGGGTTCATTAAGAACATGGTTGTTGTTCAATAATAAAATTAATCCTCAAAAACACAACTTGCCTAATAATTCTGCACTCCCTGTATAATCTCCGCAACCGACAATATTACAATATTCTAATCTCTGAGACAGTCCTGTATATACGACTGGGACAGCATAGGGCGAATTTTAGCAGTGTTTCTAAGATGGAAAAATGCTGTTCTAGTAATATTCTTAACGTGTGTTTGAAAGGACAGATCGGGGTCAAATATGACACCTAACTTTTTGACTGAGTCACTCTGGGTGATATTACATTTGTCTATATTCAGAACAGTTTTTGAGAACAAGTCATGGCATTTAGATGGACCAATAACTAACATTTCAGTCTTTTCAGAGTTAAGGCGCAAGAAGTTGAGTGACATCCATTCTATTATCTCAGCGAGGCTGGCCTTCGAATTTCCACAGTTTAGAGTGGCTGATTCCTCCATCGAAAGATATAATTGAGTGGAAACTGATATTATACTTGCAAATAATATCACCTAATGGAAGCATGTGAATGCTGAAAAGAAGGGGGCCAAGTACTGAACCCTGCGGGTAGAACTATCTAGAATAATCTGTTGCCTCGTTAACGATGCTACAGTGTCGAAAAGGATTTTGGGTTTATTCTTTGGTGCTGCAATCACCTTCGAAAAATAGGCTGATTTTGCAGAGGCAATGGCTGCTCTATACTTTAACAAGCTGTCACACCAGGTTTGACAGAAAACCTAACCACTAAGGTCGTAGGGGCACCATTTACTGTGGTGTGTCTTGGGCAAATACAGCCTGGTGGCGGCCATCCCCCTCCAGGCCAACACTCAAAATTTGGAGCGAAGACATAAATGGATTTTGAGCTTGCAGATAGAACAGGAGAGGACTGTACAAAAACTTTCAAAAATTACATGTTCTAAAGGTCCTCCCCCATGACTTTCATTATTTATCAAATATCCTAGTTTACACAAAGCAGATCACCCCTAAAGGGTGTGGAAACAATGAACAGGATCATAAACAGTGCATAACGGTTTAAAAAAAAACAACAGTGAGCAATCAGTCAAAATACGGAGCAACATTGGCTTCCGGTGCAATCTCGCTTGAAGGTGTTGAATAGTAAAACAAAAGAATAACATTTTTCTTACAAGCAAGCAGATTAAACTTATCAGACATCTTGAGCCATGAATGGCAGTAAATTAGTTAATGCCAACAACATCTTCAGGTTAATTTGCTTTACAGGTAAATATTCCAAGGATGACAAGGGATTATTTTTCATGAGGATCCAAGACCATTAGAGATTACTTTTGGAAGAAAAAAAAAACGGTAAATGGTGTTCTCAAATGCAAACTGTATTCACAAAGATATGCTACCATTTAAGAGTAAAGGAAATCATTTAACGTATGTTCACATTTGTTTTCATTCCACTTGCTTACAATAAAGAATGTAGTACTGTTTTTATTGTTAGACACCTGCAAGTAGATTGTTAAAGATGTCAGAGTTTTGCATTATTTTGGCTAATATTGCGCACTGTTCGTTATTTAGGCTCACTGTTCGTTATTTTGACTATCATGTTGCTTTTCTTTGATTCCACACTCTTTAGAGCTGCATTTTGTAACCTAGGAATTGTCATAAAAATAAAAATAAATTTGGAACATAATAATAATAATAATAATTTCCTTGTATTGTCATTCTGTGTAACAATGTACACAGAACGAAATGTCGATTGCACCTGACCCGTTGTAGCGAGCCGATGCAGCCGCAGCCAACAGAGGGCGCCGCCGACCACTTTTTAAGTCTTAGGAATGACTCGGCCGGGGCGCGAACCACCGACCTCCCAGTCTCAAAGCGGGCGCCTTACCATCTAGGCTACTGAGAACATGGTGGAATTTTTATCATCTTGAGGGTACAGTCCTTTTCTGTTCTTTAGAAGCTCAAAATTCATTGATGTCTTCTCACTTTATTCCGAGTGTCTACCAAACTAATGTTTCCGGGTCAAATTATGTAAAAGTAAAAAATAAAACCATCATAAACACAGAAAAGGCAAACAAGCATTATGAATGGAAAGAGTATCAGGCAAACACAAATGTCACGGCTGCCCATTGCCCTCACTTGCCCCCGCCCGTTTGGCGCCAGCTGTGGCTCGTTGCCTGATTGGCTTGCCTCCTATTTAAGCTCAGTGCTCTCACTCACTCCTTGTCAGTCTGTCAACGAAACTCTGCACCCGCAAGAAGAGTGTTTTGACTCTGTGTATCCTGTCCGGTATCAATCCCGTCTATCTCATCCTGTATCATATCCGACTTCAGCCTTCAGTGTCTGGTATCGATCCAGTCTGTCTCGTCCTGTCTGATATCTTGCTACAGTCTCCGGTATCCGGTACCGATTCCGCCTGTCTCATCCTGTCCGATATCTTGCGCCAGTTTCCAGTGTCCGGTATCGATCCTGTCTGTCTCGTCCTGTCTGATATGTGCTTGTGTATCTGGTATCGAGCCTGTCTGTCCCATCCTGTCCGGTATCGACCCCGTCTGTCCGTTATCTGTTATCGATCTTGTCAGCCTCTGGCTTCCTGTTTTACCACGCCGGACTTCTGTCTTACTTCTTCCACCCAGCGATCGCCGAATCACTGGCGTTCGTGTTTAAGCGCATGACTGCCCTATTCCCGTAAAATAAAGCTTGTGTGAAAACGTTACGCATCTGGGTCCTCCTCCTGTTCTGGTTCTGGTAACAAATGTACACGCAGCAATCCTATTGACCCCGATTACCAAGGTGGGAGAAATCATCACAAGTCCGTTTTTATTTTTCTTCTTATGAATGACCTATATTTCATCCTGACAATATCTGTGTAATATTTGTTATTGCAACCTCCGTTGCAACCTGTTCATCCTGGAAGGGGGATTACCTCACGTGCGGTCCCTTCTCAAGGTTTCTTCATTTTCCCCATGTTGAGGCTTTTGAGTTTTTCCTTGCCCTCAGGTAGGTTTAAGATCAGGGGATGGTGCAATAATTGTCTGTGGTCTGCAATAATGTGTGGTCTCTGCAGTCCTTTGAGACTACTAGTGATTAAGGGCTAAACAGATAAACATGACGTGACTTGAGGTACTACGGAGGCCTTCAGTATAATTCTACAACCCATATACGCACACATGCGCAAAAAAACAAAACAAAAAAAAGAAACCACTTCTCTTAGCCACAAACAAGAGGATCATGTTTCAGATATCAAAGCTTTCGGCATGCTGCTCGCTTGCACAAATAAGCGACACTCTTGGGAAATATGTGCTTGTAATACATGAAAATAAATTCCGGCAAATATTTTCATGCCTATTTACCTTCAAAGACTCTCAAGCTGTGAAAGAATCAAATAAGCCAAGCTGCTTTTGAGACATTTTCTGCTCAATTTCTTGAGCCCAGTATGCAAATGTGTGCAAATGATTGTGTTTTCATATTTATTGATTGATTTTTTTTGTGCTATATTTTAGTTTATTTGAAACTAATTCTATGCTAGTTCAATTGCTGCTCTTTAGTGATCTATATTGTTATTTTTTTAAATTGCTGCCGCTTGATGTTGTTGCAATTTTTTTGCACTATTGTGACTATGCACTATTTTTTCCCATTGCATTATTATTATCAAAACTAAGGCCTGTTTTATAAGCACTACGTTGTATTATTTTTATTTTTTTGCCTTTTTATCATGATAGTTTTTTCAAAGTATTTATTACATGTTTAACCCTGCAGTATCATGTCTAATCTCGTGGCATACGATGTTTGATAACGTTGACATCAATGACAAAAGAGACAATTCAATTCAATTCAATTTCTAATGTTAGTTAGTTTTACTCGACTGAGTTGTAATAGGTAGCAATTACGATTTTTTTTTATGCCTGGCTAATGATCGTTACTGCCTTTACAGGACTAGATCTTGTGATGATAATTTCTAATCGCAATTCTATACGCCAAAAACTCGTCAGTATTTCAAAAGTATATTGACCCCGTTTAAATATAAATGTTTGAAGGAGAAATTGAATATGTGGCATGAATTTTTCATTGTTGTCTCCTTAAATTTGTGTTAATAATATTTAGAGTTGAAATTTAATTTTTTTTTTTTAATTTGTTTTGTATTTTATCTGTCAGAACCCGAATAGACAGTGGACCCAGACGCATAACGTTTTCACACAAGCTTTATTTTACGGAAACGGGGGCAGTCATGCGCTGGATCACAAATGTTAGCGATTCGGCGATCGCTGGGCAGAAGAAGTGAGACAGAGAAGTCAGGCACAGGAAACAGGAAGCCAAGGGCAGACGAGATTGAAACCAGACAGGACAGAAGGGATCGATACCAGATACTGGATACACGAGCAAGATACTGGACAGGATCGATACCGGATACTGGTTACTAGAGCAAGATACCAGACAGGACGGGACAAACGGGATAGATACCGTATACACGAGCAAGATACCGGACAGGGCGGGGCAGACGGGATCGATAAAGGATACTGGAAACACGAGCAAAATACCGCACAGGGCAGGACAGACGGAATCGATACCGGATACTGGAAACACGAGCAAGATAGCGGACAGGACGGGATATACGGGATCGATACCGGATACTGGAAACACGAGCAAGATACCAGGCGAGGCAGGACAGAAATGATACCGGATACTGGAAACACGAGCAAGATACCGGACAGGACTGGACGGACGGGATCTATACCGGATACTGTATACACGAGCAAGATACCAGACGAGGCAGGACAGAAGGGATCGATACCGGATACTGGATGTTTAACTACGTTGTTATGATAACAATAAAGCCAACTCAATTACATTACATTCATAAAAGATAGTGACTGTAAATTGGTTTGGTAACTAAAATACACAGATTTTGTTTGCTATTTTAAATTAAGGACCGTACTATTGTAAGATCAGAAAAAAAAATTATATCAATTGAACAGCATGTTCAAAACTACAACATTACCAACATAAACAGCCCCCCCAACAAAATATAGGACCTTTGAGCAAGAAAGGGTCAACTTTACAGCAAAGGCATGCAAAAATAATGGTAAACTTGAGTTTGAAGTTTTAATAGACTTGGGGACAAAATATTTACTTTCAATTGTCAGAGTTGTGGATATTGCTTATTGTGGGTACCCAAGTGCAGGGCAGTTTGCCTCAATTAATTATATAAAAAAATAAATGTAACAAACAACACCAAACATAATAAGGAACTAGTACTACCAAAATCAGACCAGCTTTTTATACAGTAAGGCAAACAGTATTCTGCTTGCTGATCTTTTAGCCCAATTCTGTCCGTATGAGAGAAAGCAGTGAATTACTACTCTTGTGTCTTCCCCATCAGGATGATTTGAATGCGTGTGTGCGGTTACGGTGATACAAGGTGACTAGAAGAAGAATACAATTGATGCAGTCCTCCCCGGGTCAAAGGAAAATGAAATTATTAACTTCCTGGTGTCTTCACCCCATTCTCCCTGTCTTCCAGTCCTGGGGGTGAAAGATGGAAGAAAATCGCCTCCGAGGCGCTCTTTTCCCAGATTAGATTTGAGGTGTGTGTGCCGAGACCAATAAGAGAGTGGCAGGGTCAAGTGTGCGCTTATTGCTTCTGCTCGTCTCTGTGGAAACCCAGAGGAGGCCTTCTACTGATTCTCAACAATGAACCTGTTGTGTGTGTGCGGGTTTGCGGGTGTCTACGAGCCGTTACGGGGAAAATTGAAAATTGAGTGAAGGTCAACTTTTCATGGATTTTTCGGGAGGTTGAGAAATTGACAAAGAATGAAAAACAAATCCAAATAAATGAAGACATCACACATCTATTTCGACATCCAATAGGTTATAGATGAAGTTTATATTACAAGAAGCAATGTTCTATAAAACTATAAGGTGCACCTAAAAACCACAATTCGGCCAGAAATGTCAAACTGCGCCTTACAACCCGGTGCGCCTTATATACCGCAAATACAGTGTATAAGATTGAAAATGTATACGGTATTTTTACGTGTGCGTTACTACAAAAGGTTTTATGGGACACTACTGTATTTGTGCAATAATTCATCAAACGAAATGCAAATCTGTGACCCAAATCGCAACACATTGTATGCAACTGGAATCGAACTTGAGTATAGGTGGTGCAAGGACAGACACTTAACCACTTGACAAACAGTGACACAGATAACATATGAAAAGGCATTCAATTTTATCTCACCATCACTATTTATTGCAGTCGCAGAAACAAATATTAGAGATTTAGGAAAACAAAATATGAATTTGAAATGACTTGAATAAACGTTTGATTTATCATTAGATACACTAATGTGCTTTTCTGCATTTATTTATAACTTTCAGGACTACTTTTTTGTCATATCCATTCTCTAATATTCGTTTCTGGCACTGTGAAGAAAAAATTGTGTGATAATGAGATACAATTGAATGCTCTTTCGTATGCCATCTGTATCATTAGTGCTCTAGTGGTTAGGTCTCGACACTCTCACCGCCGTGACCCAAGTTCATTTCCTGTTACATAAAATGTTTTGTGATTTTGGTCAGTGAGTTTTTTCGACTGATGCATCATTGCTCCAATATATACTGTAAGAAAATGTGCAACAGTTGAACACAAATGATAACAGTAGCTCTTATTGTAGTTTTTATTCCATGTGCTTTATAGTTAGTTGTGCCTTATATATTAAAAGTATATGACAACATACTATTTTTAGGGGAGGGCTTAAAATACGGTGTGCCTTGTAGTGCGGAAAAAATGGAAGCTGATATTTCTTTTTGACCCGACTGTCATGATTACTGATTAGCATCACCTGTGCCCGCTCATTTGGCGCCAGCCGCTGCGTGCTACCTGATTGGTTCCCTGTCCCTTTTTAAGCCCAGTCCTTTCACTCTCCGGTTGTCAGTCTGTCAGCGAACCTCTGTTGTTACAAGGCAAGCATTTTGACCCTGACACCCGCCTGTCCCATTTTCGCACCCGTTTTTCCACCTGTCCGTTCCTGATCTCCCCGTTTGTCTCCGGCTCCGACCTGTTTTTGATTCCGATCACGTTTGCTCTCCCGTCCCGGCTTACGATTTGTTTTTGATCCCAACCACATTTATTGCTCTCCTGTCCCGGCTATAGACCTGTTTTTCTGTCCTTGACACCGCCATCTCCTGCTCCGGAAGATCCACTTCCGTATTCGGATCATGATACGATTGCTTGAGAGGCTTGCTTATCGCGTCCAGCGAGCACCGGATCGCGGGTGCTGCCCGTCCCCTGTCAATAAACCTGTGGTTAACGCTGCGCATTTGGGTCCTGATTCCGTTCTGGTCATGACACCGACAGACACAGAACTTCTGTGCACAAAAGAGTACCGGTAATAGTTTTGAGTAGTCACTTTGATACTTGGTAGCAAGTAGTCAAGAGAAAAAAAACATTCAAGTCAATTAGTTAGCTTTCTTAAGCCCTGCACATACTAGATGTCATTTGCATTGCGAATTTGACACTAATAGCTGCTGAATGCTTACATCCTTTACATCCCAGTTCAAAAGTACCCAGGTTGTGTGTTTTCAGATCATGTGACTGTTCAAAATGGAGACAACAGCAAAGGGTGACTACGAAGAAAGTAATGTAGAGTTATGCCTTTCACCACTGTGCAAAAGGAAAAGACAAATGAGTGCTGCGTTAGATAGAATGTGGTGTAAACCCTATATTTCGAGACTGAAGCGTCAGGGCACTATCAACATCCCCACAATGAACTATATCGTGGAGAATAAGGCAACATATTGCATCACAGACATGAGAAGTTATACTTTCTGTTGTTTTCATAGGTGGTTGCTAAGGTTACTGACCAAATTGCATTCACTTGTCATCGTTCATTGAGGATTATAGGGAATTCTACCAAATGGACAATGACTCATATTATACTGATAGTTAACTTTAGCACGTTTTATAGATGACTTTACCTGCTGCTCAATTTATACATGTAAATTGAGGAAATCATTTGATTTGTTGGTGAAAACTTATATAATTAATATTGAATAATGTACCATCAAACCTACCATTTTGCCCCTGTCATAAATAGTACGAGTAGAGTTGGCAAAATTACAAAATAATGGTTCTTCCAGAAGAGCATCTAGGTCAAAGCAGTGTTTGGTATTCAGTACTCATGCATTGTGGAAAAGAGGACCAAAATAAGATCAATTTTTGGGCTTTTTTTAATGACAACTAGCAATGGCTTCACGGGATTGTGCGTTATTCACCTTAAAAATGTGAAATATATGGCAAAAAGGTGACAATAATGTTTAAAAAAAATGTATAAAAATAAGATAAAGGTTTTGTCTGTTTTACTGTAATTAACGCTTAAAAAAAATATTAATTTAAAGTCTTTTTGAAAAATAGGAAATTTAAATGATTTCTTTTTTCAACTATAATATTCTCGATAAATTAATTTAAAAATAATTACAGCAATGTAAACAAAAAATAACTTTTGTTTTCACAAATTTCCAATTAATCTATTGTAGTCCAATGTGTATAATAATTTTAAAAACAGCAAGAAAAAAAACAAGAGAAATGCCAAAAGAGCAAAAAAAATTTCCCTGGAAAAATCTGTATTTTACTCATTTTACAAAATATAATCAAAAGTAAAAACTTTATATTTCAGAATGAAAGCATTTTCCCCCAGTGATTTAGAATGTAGTAGCAGTGTTGTCGCATTCCGCTGACAGTCAGTGTCAAAGTCTGGCTCATCTCTTATGAGTGGGATGACGCTTGACACCAAATAACAACGGCAACCAGATGATGAAGGTGCTGTATCTGACTCAGATCAGGAGGCCTTTCATGCTACTAGTAGCCATGGAAATCAGTGTTATCTGGTTCATGCGGTGGAGCAAACCCCTACCCCAAAAAACCTCCGCCTGGAGAGGGATGGGCACCACCAGGCTTTACTTGCCCAAGACTCAACACTGGAAGTGGTGCCCCTATGACCCAGGTAGTTAAGGGAACTGTGAACTATGAACCCTATCCTCTTCAACTTTGAGTTTTAGTGTGCCACAATAAGAATGCCAACTCTGTTGAAAATTTCAGTAGGAGCCACGGACTAGTGCATTTGAATCTGGAGAGAAAAAAAACATAAATAATGGATCAGTGGTACATGCCATTGTTAAACTAAACAGTCTTGCTGTATTCTTACATGCAACCAAATAATTACTGGTCTCTATAGCAACATACTGCAAGGAGAATCCTATTACTGCTTTTGTCGATCACAGCATCCATTCCATTGTCATTTGGATGAGGAATGTTATTGTTGGAAAATGAGCAGCACGGTAGGCTAGTGGTACCTTAGTTAGTTTTGAGTTAAAATGCCTTTCTGGAGAAGATTTTTTCTTCAAGCAGTTCACCACATCAAAAAATCTTTCGCTATCATTGCAATGAATGATCATGAGAAAGTGTCTTTCATTTTGCAAAGCTAAGTAGAACCATTGCCGAATTCCAATGAGGGCAGCATCAAATTGCAAACAAGACAAACCAAGGAAAGGACACGCTATGTGAACTTCAAGACAACAGAAAGAGCCAACCAAAGTCAGACAGACGGAACCTCATTAAATGTAGACAGTGAGGCTGAAAGGCGGAGAGCACGGCCATCACATTAGCAACTGTTTGAGTTAAGGCAATTTAACAGCTGATGCTGGGCTTTGCTTCCCCTAGGCCTCGAGCACGGTATGTATGTGTGTGTGATTGACTATTGATTGATGGGTTCAATATTTAGTTGATGGTTCGACAGGCAGTAAGAACAGGTCATCAAAGATGAGCACCGTTATCACATGAGCAGGCGTGTATAGTACGCACGAGCTATACTGCAACAAGAACAATACCTCAAGGACATCACTGCACACAGAAACGCACATAACTTTTGTGTGGGGATTAGGCTGGGTATTAAGTTGTAATCCGTTTGTGCTGTCCCAGCACCCTCTGTTTTTTAGTTTACCAGTTCAACTTGACTTTACCAAGGAGTGTTTTGGCCAATGTGGAAGTTAGCAGTTTGGTATATGGGACAGTGAAAGCTGCACAGCGCATCATTGCCTGCCCTTTCCTCTCCCTGATAGACATCTACTCCACTAAGTGCCTCAGCAAAGCCCACAACATCATCACGGACCTGTTACTTCCAGGTGCCCGGCTGCTTGAACTACTGCATTCGGTGAGGTGCTACAGGTGCATCATTGCAAAGACAAAAATCATTAGGAACAGCTTCTTCCCAAGAGCTATTACCACTCTCACCTCCCATCTGCCACTGTGATTTTTTTTTTTTAGATGAATGCTGCCCGTAGGAAAAAGTATGAGAAAGTTTGATAAATCATGCTCATGCTGGCAAGGATTATAATTGTGAAAGTAAGAAAAGGACTGTTTCAAAGACAGTCCAAATGCCAAACCAAACCCCAAAAGATAAAAAAGAAAGAGTTCATTTGAGTCCACCTAAGAATTTCAAATACTTGCATGCGTAACAAAAGGACCTTGATAGAGGCTGTATTATAATAATTTCAGTCAGAAGATGGCCTCAGCAAGTAGAATACATCGAAATTATGGACACCACTGTTAATCCACCTATCAGTATTCATGGCCAGACTTTCAAAACAAACAAAAAAATTAAACAACCAGCAAAAAAAAAGTGTCGACAATACAAGAAAATAGTCTGAGGAATCTTCACCATTCGTAAAAATACTTCAGACATTGCTCAGCATATACACAAATGAACAAAGTGGAATACCAAAAAAACAGGGCATGCTTTCAAAACAGACCCAAGGCCACCTTTTCTGTTTTCAGCCCACGGGGCTTGCTGCTGACCCGGTTGTCATGGTAACGCCTAAAGTGCTGCCATTGGCTGTGGGGGTGGAAAATTGGGGGAAGGCTTTGGGAGTAGATGGGGGAATCCCACCAAAAATGCTGTGAATGGCTGGTCTGCGATCAGCTACTCCACTCTCCCTTACCCACTCTTTTTTTGGGGGGTGGGCAGATACAGACCAGGATTATGTGAATTACATTAAAGAGGGGGGCACTGCGGGTTTGCACGCATGTACGTGTCTAGTATCGTTGCTCTCCAGACTTGTATAATCCTTTTGTGTATCCCAAACCTGTCTTCTACTGATACGTTCTGACTGGTTCACACGGGTATAATGGTTTCCAAGTCACCAGTACTGTAATGGCGCGCTGACCTCATACTACATGCATAATTCAGATTTCCTCCATTGGACAGGATTTGTACACCTTTTTCATGGGAAAATCAAATACTTTTGAAGGACTTTGAAAGCCAATTTTTCAATTTCTCTAATACCAAGCATCTGGTGTCATTCATGTATTTTGCAGAGGCATAAATATATCTGTGATTTACACATGTGATTTTTTTTCTTGCATGTGCATTTATCTGGACATATGTTTTTTAGATCTTGCGTAAATCGCAAAGATATTTGTGTTTGAGATGTTGGTGTTGGGTTAACATGACAGTTAGATGTAGCTTCCATTTTTTTCGTTTCCCATGATAATTTCCCACTGGGAACGCTACCTTAATTTTTGCAAAGCCCATCATGAATGTCCATGAATGATGCACTAAAACACATTTCATAGTGCCCTGTATAGGTGTAGAATACACCTGTCCTCTTGGGCGCAACCTGTAGGAAGCGATGATACTTCATAAGACAATGCCGTACGAGCTAATGCCAGCTGACGTTAATCACGAGGGAAGAAGAAATGCCACAATAGAGCAGGTGAGGGTCATGAAAATAAATGTTTTTTGTGTTACTTTATCCCAAGTATTTTTAAAAAATGTAAGTTTGAAGGGATATTGTGTGTCACTTAGCACCTCCTAATAGTAAAAATAACTTAATCCACGCAAAAAAACCACATTGATTTAAATATTGAGCAAACATACATTAACTATTTTCTGAACATATACATATATACATATATATATATATATATATATACATCTCTATCAATATATTATCCATCAAAAAATATATATATATATATATATACATATATATATATATATATATATATATTTATTTTTTTTTTTAAATACTTACGAGACGAGAAATTTCTATTTATTTTATATAGAATGAGGCTCACATAGAGGGAGCTGACTTAATTTTACACCATCTTGCTGCTATAGGTAACCCCAAAAACCCTAAACTTTGTCAAACAATGAGCAAAAAAATGAAAAGATAAATGGTGTGGTTTGGTCACGTTGAGTACCTGTAGTTTGTATTCATCCTTGTGCTTTGTCGCACTACACAATACAGTGATATCTAGTGGTCAAATATTAAACAGTGTCTCTAAAATTTTGTAAATATGATGGCAAACGATCAATAAAGAAATTAAGAAATTAATGGTGAAAATCTACTGTACTTTACCCGTCCTTTTTCGTCTTTTTGGGAGTTGGGGTTGGCGTTTGGACGAGTATGACGTCACTCTCTAGCACTCCCACCAGCCCCCATTCCTTGAACCAAATATGATCCGCCCCGAACAGCTCTGATAATAGTAAAATCAAAGCAGATGAAGTGAAAAAAAATTATAGCGGGCTCTTTGAACTCAGTTGGGTACAACAAATCTTTAAAACAGAAAATCTTTCAATGTATACTATTAAAGGACACCTCAAATGCATTCTAACTTTAATTCAGCAAGTGGTGGCTTAGCAATAGGTAAGCAGAGTTAGTTTAACCACTTTCAGACCTTACTGGGTAAAATAAATGCCTCATCTCCAATGTAATAAAGACAAATAAGAAAATAAAAGGAAACCATATAAATAGGTTTTGCTGTGATGACAATAGAGAAGAACAAAGAGACACAATGTGACCCACAAACAGCGAAACTGAACCCACGAGTCTAATATTAACTCTGAACTTCTGCTGTACTCAAATTAAGAATGACAACAAATACAGATGAGCGCAATAGTTTTTGCTGGGCAGTTCACGAGGTAGATGCTGATGTTCACTTCCCATTTCTGCACACGAGGCGCAGCATCACTACGCATAATGTGTGCAAACAGACCTCTGGGACTAACTGACAGCTGGTGGGAAAAATGTGACATCCAGCAACACTCCCACTGAGGGAGTAGCAGACGCAAACTGCATGTTCTTCTTTACATTCAACTGTCCCCTGGCGATCAGGAAATGTGAGGATCGTAGTTCCGATTTTGCAAGTTGCCTAATAATTTTTGTTTTGACTGACAGGAAAATTGAACATGCAAATAGTTTACATCCCTGCAGACTTTAATTGCAATTTACACACAAAATTATAGCATTCTACAGTCAACACTAAAGCACTGTTTTTTTAACAGTTTACATTATCTTCCATCCATCCATGATCTGCGTGGCTTATCCTCAGTAGGGTCGCGGGGGTCCTGGAGCCCATCCCAGCTATCTTCTGGCAGTGGACAGGGGACATCCTGAACTGGTTGCCAGCCAGTCGCAGGGCACACAGGGACAGACAACTGACTTGCTCTTTCACACCTAGGGAAAATTTGGACCAGACAGCTAACATGCATGTTTTTGTAATGTGGGAGGAAACCGGAGTGCTGCATTTACATTATCTGCGTTTTTCGAATTGATTTCCAGGCATTTCATATGCATTTTGCCGCCAACACAGCAGCACATAAGTATGACTCAAAATATGACACAACTAGAAGTAAAAAGCAGTCATCTGAATAATTATTTGAGTTATTGAGCATGCAGATCCTCCACGAAGGGGGGAAAAATAGTGAGAGAGAAGCCCGACTTAATGATTGACAGCCAAAGATCTTACCACCAAGTAAAATACTAACATTCAACAAATTTATTCATGATTCTTTTGAATTTGCAATAACTCTAAATTAAATTCAATTTAGGCAGCACGGCGGGGCAGTGGTTAGCGTGTGTGCGGCAGAGATCGAACCTCCTGTGTGGAGTTTGCATGTTCTCCCGTGCTTGCGTAGGTTTCTAGAGGGCACTCCGTTTTCCTCCCACAAAAACATGCATGTTAGGTTAATTGGCCAGTCCAAATTGTCCCTAAGTGAGAATGAGCGAGCGAATTGTCTGTCCCTGTGTGCCCTGCGACTGGCTGGCAACCAGTTCGGGGTGTCCCCTGTCCACTGCCCGAAGGTGGCTGGGATGGGCTCCAGCACCCCCGTGACCTTACTGACGATAAGCGGTGCAGATAATGGATGGATGGATGGATACATTCAATTTAATGTGGAAATTGAACTCCTGACACAGGCCTTTTGATCTATGACAAAAGTGTCTCATCATTGTGTAGCATTATTTCCCAAACTTTCTTGATAACTTCAAAATTAAACCAGGAAAAAAAAAAGATTACTTTTTAATAATGTCAAAATAAAAGCTAAATCAATCAATCGCAATGGAGCAAAAGCCAGGACCAATCGGGTTGAACGGGAGGTTGCTCTTGCAGCAACTCGACAGATTTGACTAATGTATTTTTAAAGCTCCCCCTGCAGGTTAAGAAAGCAGTAGGACATATTCATTTGTGTGTCAGGAGGTGTCGTACATCATCATTATGCAATTGTTGAAATATTCAACATGCTCTTTGTGCCTTGCTCCCTGGCATCTGCAGCAGAGAAAATGAAGGCTCAAAATGTACATCTGCAGAACAGACCACACATATTTGGCATAATGGTGGACAATCACAGTGTTCACGCTGAAAACGCTTTTTGTTCTTTTCATAACTATTGGAAATTATTGTGAGTGACTCATCAGACAGAGGGATGAGTGCACCGCTGTGGGAGTGAACAAAACACCCAACCTGATACCTGATTACCCAAGTTCTTGCCCCATATTGCCCCCCATGTATTTGACACCCATCATCTTGTGTCCCTTTGTTCTCTCCAGAAACTGCCTTTGAATCAGAAAGTGATCCTTTTGATTCAAAGCAGGATTGTCAATCCAGTCCTCGCAAGGTCAATTATCTGCGTTTCTATCGATCGTTCTTTCGTCATTTTCCTCTTAACAAATTACGCGTTGAGATCAATAAAGATGTTCAACTGGAATATTGAATTTTAAAGTTACGTGTGTGTGTGTGTGTGTGTGTGTGTGGCTGAGGTGCTCTCCAAACCGTGCATTGTACATCTAAAACAAAGAAAAAGCATTTTTGGTGGGGCACATTAAAAATGCTAAGATCCGATTCATTAAACTTTGGAGCTTGATAGGTGAGATTCTCTAAATCTTTTGAAATTCTAAAAAAAAGACACGAAAACAATACTTAAATAAAGCGTTTCATACACATAAAATTGATGGTTACACATTCTTACAAAAAGTACTTAAGCCGGTCTCAAAGTACTACTTTAGAAACATTTTTGCATATTTATTTTGACATTCTTTTATCTTAATTTTCTCTTTTAAGTCTTGATGTCAAGTTTATCCTGGAATGCCTCGTCTATTCTGGTTGCAAAATACAGTATGATGATTACATTGTTGTCAATGTCTATTTCACTCACTTCAATTCAAATATATGCATATTTCCGTTACGTTAGTAAAATAAAATAAGTGAAAAATAGCTGAAATTAAGAAGGTTTTGTATATTTTTGGAGAGTCTGCAAGAGACCTGAGAAGTTGGGGCGAGTTCACCTTCAAACAAGATAACGATCCTAAACACGATCTTGAGGAACTTGATCTGTTTTTAAGGAAGAATGGGCAAAGATCTTTGTTTGAAGATGTGCAAAACGTATAGAGATATACCTAAAAAGACTAGTGGTTGTGATTTCAGCAAAAGGAGGTCGTGCAAAGGGGTCAATATTTTTGCAACGTCTACTTTTCAATTTTGGGGGGTTTGCAC
Organism: Urocampus carinirostris; assembly: GCF_059441175.1. NCBI lineage: Eukaryota > Metazoa > Chordata > Actinopteri > Syngnathiformes > Syngnathidae > Urocampus > Urocampus carinirostris. The sequence goes on from NC_142364.1 coordinate 17,708,229, forward strand.
ACTATAAAACGTTGAATAAAGGTGTTTTTCTTGATAGTGTCTCACATGTTGCTGATCTTAAACAATATTTTGATTTTTTTTTTTATCTATAATTTTAAAGCGTACAAAATGGCAGTATGTCAAAAAGTTCTTGGAGGGCAGATACTTTCGCAAGGCACCGTAGCCCCTGATATTCCTCTGCATTTGCATTTGACATTTACTGTTCTAAATTATAATGACCACCAAAAATATGATGTACTAACATTTTTTTTTTTGCGATGAACTACATGACGAGAATATTTATATTCCTACATTCCTCTGTGATTCATCCGTATGGCTCTGATCTACCTGGCAACCGAAACTCATCATTAGTTTTAATGACGATATAATGAAATGTAAAGGAGACGCAAGTGTGTCCGTGCGTATAATCGCTGCTGAAGATATACGCGATGACCTCGGCTGCCAGAAGGCCTCAATGTCCTCTGCACTGAGTGTGAGAGCACACTTTCATATCTGAATCCCGAAGGCCGCCCTTGCTGCCATTTAGATCCATAGCGTACAGGCGGCAGTTTGAGAAGTCAATCATACTTGCTCTCACATATGACATCATACTCTCACACACAACAATACTCTTGTACAGACACAGTCATACTAACACTACTATGCTCTCTGACACACACTACTATACTCTCATATACACACACTACTATACTTACCCCCCACAAACACATGCAGTATGATACTTGAAACGGATTAGCGCATTTACATTCAAAATGTGTCTCAACTTACAGAGTTTTCAGGTAGTCAAGCTACTCTCAGAACAAATTAAATTCGTATCAAAAAGGTACCACTATATTTCGGGTAGGAGAGTATGGTAGTGTGTGTACTAGAGTATAGTAGAATGTGTGAGAGTGTTGTAGTGAGTGTGAGTATAGTAATATGTATGGCAGACTGTCCTAGTGGAGGCCCACGGAAATCAAACCACTGCTCATCAGAAGCAGATTAAATGCAGGGTTCATACACCTTCAAGTTCAAGCACTCTTTAAGGCCTTCCAATGCCGATTTTCCAATTTCTCCAGTACCATTAAAAGAAAAAAATATGGGAACAATAACTTAAAAAAAATTTTTCTTGCGTGTGTATTTATTATAGCATATAATTTTTAGATCTTGAGTAAATCGCAAATATACTAGTTTTCGAGACAAATCTCCCCCCATGTATGAGCTGGGTAAAAATGACATAATGTGTAGCTTGTATTTTCAGTTGCTGGAAGTTCTTTCCATTACAATTTACCACTGGGAAACCTTACCTTATTTTTTTGCATTGCCCATAAAAATGTTCATAATGGATATGTAATCCTTACACTAATAAACATTTCATAGTGCCTTGTTTAGGTGCAGCATGCACCTGCCCTCTCGGGCGTGACCTGTAGGAGGCGATGGCGCTTTATAGGTCAGTGCCACACTAACAAATGGCAGAATAAATGCAATGGCAAAAGCACCAGAGAGCAATCATCGCAAAGCAGACTTGTCGAGAAAAATGGCAACAATTTCAAGCATTTACAAGCACTTCACCCAAAATTCACTGGAACGAGCCCTGTGAATGACAATGAGCAAAACAGAACACTTAGAAATAAACATAAACATTTTTTCGTGCCCATTTTTTGGAAAGGTGTACAATAATCACTCACACAAACACACTCATCTCCATTGCCATCACGCAAGCAACGCCACGCCTTTGGATGCTGTTACTATGGCAACATCAAACGCGCCAGCTGGTACATTGCCTTAAGAAAACATTTTAGGTGACGTATAAGAGGTTAATGTGCCCCATGTGTGCACTGCTCTGTCATGTGCAATGGTGTGAACTGGTGAGGAAAACAGGCCAGGTTGAGGGGATCATTACCGCATCCCGTTTCACGGACGGTTTTGTGTGTTCCTCGATATCTGGCACTGCTGGTTCAGCAGTTTTGAGTGGCACAGGCAGATGTTAGACACATACATTTCAGAAATCGCCAAATTGTAAAAATGCAGGTAAAGATTGTTACAAAACAGCCATGCTATGCGATTCTTTGAGATACAATGACTAATCCTATGCATTTTTGAGATACAATCTGGTTATTGAGACATTCTCTGCAACCAAGTATTCAAACTTGGATTTTAACAGCATAGTCAAAGGCAGAGTGCCAAACATGGGGACCGCAGGACAGATCACACCCTCGAAGGGTTGTTTTCCGGGAGAAGCGCAAGAGAACAATTAGCTGCAGTTTTAATTATGTACACTTAAAGTCATCAAAAGCCAGGCGCCACTATCTTTCGTTCTTTCTTTTTGTCACCTTCTCTCTTTCCTTCTCTCTCTGTCTGTCTCACTCTGTCTTGGTTTGTTAGATAGCATCCAGAAGAGGACTGGGAGAAAGTGTTATGGTCAGATGAAAGCAAAATAGAACTTTTTGTTAGAAACACAGGTTCTCGTGTTTGGAAGACAAAGAACACCGAATTGCACACCACACCTATTGTGAAGCATGCGGGTGAAAACATCATGTTTTCGGGCCCTTTATCTGAAAAGAGACCAGGACTACTGATCTGTGTAAAGGGAAGAATGAATAGGACCATTTATCAAGAAATTTGGAGTAAAGATTTCTATCCATCAGCAAGTGCATCCAAGATGAGACATGGCTGGGTCTTTCAGCATGACAATGATCCCAAACACAAAGCAGGGAGTGGCTTTGTAAGAAGAATTTCAAGGTCCTGAAATGGCCAACCCAGTCTTAAGATTTAAACCACGTAGAAAATCTGTGAAGGGAATTGAAAATATGTGTTCAACGACAGACCCCCCCACCCTCAAAAAAAAAAAAAAATCCCCTCTAGAGGAGATCTGCATAATAGAATGGGTCAAAATAACAGCAACAGAGTGTAAACTGTTTTTGAAGAGTTACAGAAAACGTTTGGCCTCCGTTATTGCCAAGGGTACGGAACAAAGTATTGAGATGGACATTTGGAAATGACCAAATACGTATTTTCCACCATGATTTGCAAATTAATTCTTTAAAAATCAAAAATGTGATTATTTGTTTTTTCCCCCCCGCCCACATTCTGAGTCTCATGGGTGATGTTCACCCATGTTGACAATTACAGGCCTCTCCAATATTTTCAAGTGGGAGAACTTTCACAATTAGGGGTTGACTAAATACTTATTTGCCCCACTGTGTATATTTATCCTGTTTTCAACTTGCTGTTCACCGCCCTGCTGTGTAACATGTCACTTTACAAGGCACAGCAGGAACTATTGTGATAAATACATGTATGGCAGTAAGCCATCTCACTTTATCTTTTTTAAACATCCACAGCTATTCATCACAGCTCTTTCCTATCGTGATTTTTATTCTCCCTCACCTTCTATCAAGTTATTTCTCTTTTTCTATCTCTCTCGTTCCAGGTTATTTTCTTGCTGAAAGATCATCTCACTCACCAGCCCCCACCCTGGCGTAACTGGCCTTCTTCCGACATATCGCATCGTTCCCCATCACTTACTAATGCACTCTGCCACGGTGTGTGCGCAAAGGAAGCGACATCCGCTTCCACCAGCGTGACACAGACATGATGCATGGAGGAGACTAAAAATAAAATACTGTACTTCCTCTAACAGCAGCCAGGGATGTTGATGTACATGACAAAAGATGGCAATGGTAATCCATTAGGCCAGTGTTTTTCTAAACTTTTTATTTGTGTACTCCCTCTGACATATTTAACTAATGTAAGGCATTTTGGGTTTGAAATATTCGATAATAGGGATAATATTATTTCAATAAATCATGAAATACACTCTAAAACATGCATGTCAAATTCAGTTTGGCTATGGGGCCGGATCCAGATCATGTTCTCAGGTGGGTCGGACTGGTAAAAATATTATCAACGCCAAATATTTAGCTTTGTTTTTCAGTAGTATGCTATATCATTTAGCTTACATTTGTAGCTTACCCTACAAGTTATAATCACGTACTAAAATGGATATTTTCTAAACAAAACACACTCATCAGGAATAATGGAAAAATATGATATTCATGCAGCTTAGCATGTGAACCAACTCACCACAAACATCACAATCATAAACAAACTTAAGTATGAAAAAATATGCTCGCCTCAATAGAGTTTAAACAGCACTCAAAGTACTAATATTTTTTGGACATAACATGAGGCTCACCTCGAGGGAAATGACATTATTGTCTGCCATCTTGCAGTTACAGGAGCCACAAAAACTTCACAATAGCTTTTGGAAGAAAATAAGAAAAAAACATGGTGGTTTGGTCAGTCTCTGTAGTTTTATTTCTTCCTTGTGCTTTGTAGCACTTGTCTTTGTTTGCACTTCATAATGCAGGGGTGCTCCTACTGGTAATAGATCTAGTAGATCACGGGAAAGTGTACTCAGTGCATTGCATTTGTTGGTATACGCTGCATCTCATAGTTAAATGCAGCATATGAGAATGAACGTCACATTGCTCATCCTGCAGTAACAAATTGGAGGAAACCAAATTTCAATGATCAATGAACTGTATAATTTTTTCCAAATTAAATGCTTTCAAAACGGTATTGATTTTTTACGTCTGAATCATTTGGATTCGGCCATTTTGTAAATGGTTGCATGCTGAAAAAAGTTTGAGTACCCCAGACATAATGCAATGACATCTAGTAGTGTTATAGAGTGTCACTTGGAAGGAAACAAATTGTTTCCTGGTTTAAAACTGCATTGTTTTAATACATCTACAAGAAAAGCAACATCAATAATTCTTCATTGTAGGGTAGAAACGATAGACACGTCTATAACCCCAGTATGACATATAAGTTCATTATAGCGTTATCAATATTAATAGCCAAAAAGCCCACAAGACGGCAAAACACCTAAGGCCGTGTCCAGTCCGGTCATCAATTTTCTTCTTTTATGGGACACACATTGACACAAATTCACACATCCACCTGGGGCCCTTGCCACTCCCTGACAACCCCTTTCTCTGGGGGATGAGCAATTAACGGCTAATTTGCAGACTTCTGGAGGTAAAAGGTCGCCATGTGGGCGTATGGATGGTCTGAGGTCTCATCAATACTCGCCACCCAAACGCTAAAAACCCCCCGACGAGTGGGTTTGGCCAAGACGTGTAATTCCCCTGAAAAAACACACATACACACAGTCTGTTCCGTATTTCCATTTAGAGGCAAGGCTCAAGTATTACCATCCATACTAGTACCATCCATCTTGACTGTGACAAGTGTGATAACCCCCCCAGCCCCCCCGTACCCAAAACACATTTCTTTTCTGTGTTCTGCCTAAATGGAAGCTGCCACACTTTGATGATGAACAGCAGCAATGTGAACGGAAAGGATGTGGATATTCAGAGAGTAAACAATCTACGGCATCTCATAAGTTTAAATCACAGATATGTAAGCAAAGTCATGGATTTCAGCAGCGTCATCCGTGTTTCTTTATTTGCAGCTCTGGATGCAAACCGCATATGGTGACACGCCATCGGATGAATTAATCAATGAGCGACGAAGGGGACTTCATCAGCTTTGATGGTTGGAAGCACGCCAGGATGTAAAACACCACCCGTGGATGCTGTCACAACAAGCGCCAGCACTCACTTGAAACCCGTTTTAAAGATCCTCTAAAGGTTTTGGCAAAATAAGAAAATCAAGATTCGCTCGTTTATTGGGACCAATCACGATGGTGACCAAGCATTATGGTGACAACAATGGCTGCTGGCAACGGTTTGTCGCATATAATCGATTAAAAGACAAAAGCAAGACCACACAGGCTGCCAAAAAATGTAATTAACTGGCGTATCCTAATTTTGGAGAACGCAAGTTCTCACGGGGAATCTACCTACACTTGCAAAGTATTTCATCGTCAATAAAAGCAAACAATATAGGTCATTAATGTTATATCAAGGGCAGCACGGCGGCTGAGTGGTTAGCGCGTCGGCTGCATCTTTTCTAGATCATGGGACGAATCCTCCTGTACGGATTTTGCATGTTCTCCCCCTGCTTGCGTGGGTTTCCTCCGGCCACGCCCACGTTCCAAAACACATGCATGTCAGGTTGATCGGCCAGCACCCCCGTGACTCTACTGAGGCTAAGCACTGCAGATAATGGATGGATGGATGTTATATCAAATGAGGACATGGAACTGGTTTCCAATAACAGGTAACAACAAGATACATTTTTTTTTTTTCAAATAAAATTACATTATTTTGGGGGTTTTAAGTTTAAATCGGAGTATTAGGGGGATGTAGAAAAATGTGAGAATTATAAGCGCTGGTTAAAAATATGAAAGTAAATCTATTTTGAGTGGTTGAATTTTTCCTTTCTACAAAAGATAGCATATGTGATGGAGGCTGGTGTTTGGATGTTGAAACACAAGAATGGTAAAATTAACCAGAGTAAGAAATATATTCACTCTTGATCCTTCGACTACAATTGGGTTTTATTTGACTCAACAGTTCTTAGAGTGATATCCATCCTCTCTGATACCCAAAACCTCATGGACTGAAGGTGAAAAAAAGCTTCATTTGTGGTATATTGTGCTAAAGTATATAAAGGTATATTCTCGTCTCAATAAACTGGTGAGGAAAGCAAGCTCTGTTGTGGGCACAGAGCTGGACAGCCTGACAACAGTAGCTGAGAGACGGGCACTGGAAAAGCTGCGGTCAATCATGGACAATTCATCGCATCCACTACACAGCATTATCTCCTGACAGAAGAGTAGCTTCAGCGACAGACTGCTGTCACAGTCTTGTACCACAGACAGACTGAGGAGATCTTTTCTTCCTCATGCCATGAGGCTCTTTAACTCCACCCAGCGGAGTAAAGGCCCACATTAAACCACACCCCCCCACATTGCATATTACCGTATTTTTATTGCAGTGTGTATTCTGTGTAGCACTATCTAGATACTCTATATAACACGCTACATTGGGTATCAACACGTCACACTTGCTATTTGTGTATTGTATTCTTTTTGCTTTATTATTGTTTGTTCTCCAGCGCAGGGATGCTGCTGGAAGTGTGAATTTCCCTGCGGGGATGAATAAAGTATCTATCCATCTATCTATCTAAAGATAAACAAAAATACAGACGGCTGATATCACTATCAACTACTATCCCAGGAATCAGAATTTAGCTAACAAAGGGATATTGCCACATATCTCCTGCTATTCTAAGAGAAAATATGGATTATGGATTTTTAAGCTTTTTTTGGGTGGGATTTATCAGTCTGTTCTGCGGGATCGTTATCTGTATCGACATCGATAACGACCGATGAATTGAGTCAGTCTTCAAAAAATGGTATCGAGCTCTAAGTTATTAGTAGGCCTGGGTGATTTCAAACACTATTTTTGGGTTGCAATAAAATAAGAAAGTTACCAGTTTCAGGCCGGTACCCAAAATTATTTTAAGGTATATGTACTCACAACTTCCTTTGGTTATTTACTGTAAAACCAACAAAAATTAATTTAAAAAGTCGAAAATTGGTGTTCAGTTTATGTAATTTTAAGAAAAGACTTTAAATCTGTATGTGTTTGTTGTTCTTTAAACAATTTACCTGCAACCACTTTTCCAGGAAATATTATGTATCCAAACTTCTAGTCGTTTTGGTATAAGGCAGGGATGTCAAACATACGGCCCGCGGGCTGGATCCGACCAGCTTGATATTTCAATCTGGCCCGCCATAAATATCTGAGTTTGTCAAAAATAGTCTCCGGGTCATTTCCATCAAAATTTTTGATTTTTTTACATAAATAAGAGCCAGATGTGCTCTGCGGCCGCTCGAGGACAGTACTGAGTTTGTATAGCGTGGTGAGTTGTTTCAGGTGAAAAACTGCCTTCACTCAACTGTTAAAAAAAAAAACAGTTAACCTATTCAATGCCAAACTTCATTTTCCCCATTTTTGGTGAAGAATTTTGTTGCGTTCAGAAAAGATCCCTTGTCATCCGTGATTATAAGATCTAGGGTAGGTTACTGATGTACTGAAAAACAAACCTAAAAATGTGGACATTGTTTTACTGATAAGTCATGTCTCAGAACCGAAAGTCTGGATTTGGCCTCGGAGCCAAACAGAGTTTGACAGCTCTGGTATAGTTTATGATTAAACATTTTGATAGCACAATTTTACTTGGAGATAGTTGATGTTAGCTTAGCTTGAAGTAGATTTACACAAGAACCAAGGATACAGAGCACAATATGGCTTGCTTATTAAAAAATTATTTGGTTTTAGCCTCAATGAAACATTTCATTGCATTTTAACAAGACAAATGCTGTTCGCAATGCTCTAAGGCCCACATAAGCACATGGAAACTCCCGCCCAGGCTTAAATAACAAAACAAAACACTCAAGACAGATGATTAGCTTAATAAAGGAGCAATTTGTGATTGCCCAGAATAGCGTTGGCTTATCACAAAACTGACTTCTTGAGACTCGTTTTAATAAACTGACAACATAATAACCGCGTTGGAACAGGCCATAACTCTTGCGGCGTGACAAGAGAATTGATGATGCAAAGACTCATTTGGATCGAAGGTCTTCGTTGAGAAGGTTGTCATAGAAACATTTATCCGTGCCACAAGCCACACATGCGCACACACAAGCGCATCTTGCTTAGTCACAATAGTAAACAATGATCTATTGACTAGCCTTGGAACTTAAGACGAAGGGTTGGATCGATCCAAATATCAATTTTATTGATATACTAAGCAAGTTTTTGGATCGGATCCGTTTTATTTTTCCTGGGATTGATACTTTGCTTCTCTACCAATATAGAGAGCGCAGCCCTTCTCTCCCTCACCCAGTGGTCTCTGACACTTTCTAAGTTGATGCCTGAGTGTTGCACACAGTTAGCACCTCTTCTTACCGGTTCTGCTGCTGCAAAAACCTGTAAATTTGTCGTCACCATGGCAACAAAGCCAGTGTGAGACAATATTTCATTTCCACCGGTGACTTAATATCAAACTAGTGTGAAATGGAAGGTACTTTAGTTAGTGTTTTTGACATTGTTAAATAGTAATTAGATTTGTTTTACATTGATGCTCTTGTCTGAAACAGTTGTGACAAAAATATTCCCGTTTTTTCATGCTTTTAAAGTTTGCAGTGTAATTATTTAAAAGTGCTGTACAGAATTCGAAGCGTTTTGACTAGCTTGACAAAGGGTGTAAAGATGACTTAAGCCAGAAAATGGCTTAAGTCATCTTTACACCCTTTGTTAAGCTCCTTATGCAATGCATGCAAGAATGTGCATTTCTTAGATGCGCTCGTATAAACTATTACTTTTATATTTTATGGGGTTTGGGTTGACATTTGGACTGTACTTGAAACTGGCCATTTCTTACTTCAACCCATGTACGTGCTAAACTAACAAAAGAAAAACGCGGGGACGAGCATAAAATCACTCTCCACCCACCCTACCCCTTCGTCCCCCCTTTCCTGCTTCCTAATGTGTTGCGGGTCACGAGCAGCGATTTTAAAAGAAATACAGAAAGGCGCAGTGAAAACAAAAAATACAAATGCTCTTTGAACTCAGTTGAGCATTGTTAACACATACCTAATCAAGGACTTTAATAAAAAAAAACATTTTTAGTGTCAAATTGTCATGCCGTGTTTATTGAAATATAGAAAAGGTTCAATTATTCAATGATCATGCCATTTCTAAGCAAAAGAGTATCGTATTGGATCAGTATCGATCGATACTACCGTGTATTTACCCGGATTGCATCGGTATCGCCCACCCCTACTTAAGGCACACACCTCAAGTAAGAGATGATGATTATGATGGCAAGTGCATAGCAAAGAAGGCAAGCAGAGTTCATAGAGGGAAAGAAACGATCACTATTTGAACCCATGAGGACCCTTAGAAAGCATATAAATTCGTTTTATCACTGCCGACCATGAAAAGGAGCACGCCCTTAAAACCCTGTTTCATTGGCCGACGATGATGTCATCCCTTTGTGGAGGTTGGCGAGTCGAGCGTCGCTATTGGCCGGCTGCTGAGGTATCGCCTTGATTCGCGTGTGCGTCTACATGTGCGTGTTCCGAGAGGCTTTTAGGGTCTTGCTCGTCATCATGTGACCTGCTCCCTAATGGATGCTCTCCTGCAAGCCCACACTCAAAGTGATCATCCACGTGCAAGCCGAAGAAGGATGGAGGGGGTTGGGGAAAAAATGGGTGTTGTCTCCTTGTTGTTACTGGGTGGTTGTCATGGTAATGCAAATGGAGCTGGGACTCTCACTTGCCACTTTCGTATTGATGTAAGCACACCTTGAGAGAGGCAACTCTGCCCTTGTGACAGCTTTCAAGCGGGCATGACGGGAGGCAGGGCAAAATAGTAATTCCCGCCGTGTGGAAGGTGCGTGTACGTAAACACTCCCAGGAGAGTCGCTTGTAGCATATGGGAAATTAGCTTGTGATGTGCCGTTAGGAAGCAGTTTCTCACTCTCTAGTCTCCCTTCACCAACTCCTCACTCCTTCCCCCCATCTTTCCCAGTGCATGATGTCACCTGCCGGCTCGTAATTGACAGTCTGGCTTTTTCCAGGATTTCACGTGAGAACGGGAGATGCCAGCAAGCCAGTCACTCATACTATTTGAGGGTCTTTCTGTGCCTGCCGGATGCAAAGTAGAATTCAGTAAACCAAGAGTGTCAAAGTCAGGCAGACAGAAGGTCTATTAAAAAAAAAGGCTTGATCGAATGTAGAAATTTTTAAAATGAGGCATAGTCTAGTGAAGTGGTTCTTAACTGGTCTGACTTCAGGACCCACCATTCCACGCTAAAGACAAACTACCACCTTAATCAAGAGAAAGAAAATCCACTTCTCAAGATTACCAAATTAAATGATTGTGCAGTTTAAAGCAATGATAGTAGAAATATATTAATATAAGCATACATTGCATATAAGCGACCCCATAAAACTTCTTTTGAAATAACCACATACTGAAAAAAATTTAAAATATTAATACAGCGTGCACCAAAACATTAATTATTGGGTTATGTAGATAATACATTTTGATATACTGGTAAAAGGCCAATGATTTAACATTTTAAAATTGTTTTACTGTACAGCAGCGCATTAATGGCAGACACTTGTCCACCATTTTTGTATTTCACAATCATTTCCATCTTTGTTGTTTTTGTCACTGTTTTCCACTTTTCCTTCCCCAATCGTTAACCTTCTATGGATCCAGTAATATTGGCTTAAAAATGAAATAAAACCAACAAAACACAATAAAATGAGATGTGGTCCCTCTCAAACACAATTAGGATGGGGCCCATTGACTGAACAGCAAAAAGGGATTGAACAGGGCATTATCAGCATCTAATGTTAAGGCGTGTTTTTTCTTGTACTAAACATTATTTTGCAAAGCCCTGCGACCAACTGAAAACCGGTCCACTCCCCACCTTGGGATCCCGACCAACTAGTTGAGTGGTCTTGGTTTATAATCAGGGTTGGGTAGGGTTACTTTAACTGGATTACTTTCAGTTACTTTTGGATTACTCCAATACCAAATATGCTAATGAAAGACAAAAGAAACTAAATATGAATAAAATTACTAAATTGTGTGCAGGCTTGGGGAGTAACGGAATACATCGAACGGCAAAAATGATGTTGGCAAGCTGTTTGGATTTATATTCATTTTGTTTCTGTCGCATTTTATGTTAGTTTTGCCGGAGATCAAAGAGATCAAAGCCAGGAGAGAAAGCTTACGACGTGTTGAGTCATAATTTTATTCATATTTAGTTTATTTTGTCTTTTATTAGCATATTTGGTATTGGAGTAATCCAAAAGTAATCCAGTTAAAGTAACCCTACCCAACCCTGTTTATAATACAATAGTGACTTAAGATCATCTCAGGGGCCGTAGAAAACCTCACAGGCCAGATTTGGCCCACGGGCTTTGACTTTGACAAATGTACAATAAACCATGTCCTTACTTCCGGAACATCAACTACACTTTAAAAAAATGTAAGTAATAGAAGTTGCCAGTAAATCCTTGTAATTCATTAGAGTATATAAAACTGTTGAAATTAGATTGCACTAAATAGCTGTAATCGATATAGTTACTGTAATATACTTTAGCGGGTATATAGCATTTATCTGTACCAATTTTTATTATATTTCTCATGTTGTTGGTTGCAATGCAATTTAAAGCATTTAAAAAACTAGCCTGCGTATGATGATGTTTTCAAGTGCTACTTGGACACATTTTTAACACTGATCACTCAGTTAAGAAATACAGAACTGAAACATAGTATGTGGTACATGTACAACACCACTAATTGTCACAATGGTGGTAAATGCTAACACTTTGGTTGCATTTAAAGTTGTTATTACTGATGTTCAATGCCAGTTTTTTAGATTCACACCAATACAAGTACTCAACTGTTGAGTAGTCACCGACTCTGATCTTTGTTTTTATATTTAAAAGTAGGTTGTGTTGTTTGAGGTGTCTTTAAAAAGTGTATAACATAAAATTTGCTTTATTAAGTATGTGTTAACAATGCCCAACTAAGTTTAAAGAGCCTTTATATATATTTTTACACTGCACCCATCTGCTTTAATCTTTCCTTTAGCACTGCTGATCCGGAAATTGCAACACATTGGGAAGCAGGAAATGAGGGAGGGGTGGAGAATGATTTCATGCTCGTTCCCATTTTTTCTGTTCGTATAGCCTGAAAATGGCAAAAATAAGAAAAGGCTTGTTTCAAATACAGTCCAAACACCAACTCAAAACCCCAAAAAGATAAAAAAGAAGGTGGTGGGATGAGCTGACCGAGGCCGTGATCATGACTTCAAGCTAGGTAACGTGGTAGCAAAATTTTAAGTTACTGACACCCCATTTTAAGCGGTCTTATTCAAGTGAAAATAACTTTTTGAACTTTTTAGCAAATAAATGGCAAACTTGCTGAATACTGAGATGGTTAATAGGTGGATTTCGATAGCGGTGAAATTGTTTATGTCTTTATGCTAGGCAAGAAGGCTTTTGACTTACAATTAAAATGACCAATAATCATATTTATCCACGTTTTCAGAATAGCTCAGCGGGCAAATCTGCTTAGTTAAAATGCAATTGTTGGCGGAAGCCATAAAATTCCCAAGGGTATGGGTATGCAAGTCTTGGCGTGTGCATATATGTGTTCTTCAAAGAAATCATATAAAACAAGTGTGCCAGTATCAGCTGCTGCGTGCAAATCACACCAAGACACTTGAACAGCCTGCAGTCTGTTCGTACAGTAAAATGATGTTTATATTTCCCCAGTGTTAGGACTGCTTTTTCTAAACTCTAGCCACTGGGAGTCTTTCGAACTTTATCAAACATGGAAATCCGAAAGCACTAATCCAAAGTAAATACTTGCTGCCACGTCATGCAAATGTCATGTTTATTTGTATAGCCCTTAATCACAAGAAGTCTCAAAGGGCTGCACAGACTATTACAGACTACAGGATATTATTACACCATCCCCAGATCTAAAACCTACATGAGGGCAAGAAAAAAACTCAAAACTTTAGCATGAGGAAAATGAAGAAATGTTAATGACCTATCTATCTTGCTGACGATGTCAGTGTATTGCAACATCCATTGTTTTGATGTTGTTTTACAGAGCGATTGTACATAAATGAAGCATGAATTTGAAAGCTCCCCTATAACTAGTCACATACCAGAGAACTTCAAGCTGCAGCCGTCAGAGGTCAAAGATGAAGAAGGCTAACAATTGCACGCCTCATGCCCTCAAATTCATCACTATGCCGCTCACCCGCTGTCAGCTGTGACTTTCCCAACATATGCTTCGTTTGTGTGTGTGTAGTCGATCCAGAGGCATGCGTTGGTACAAAGGGCGCAACACAATAAATTAATACCACGGGCAAACTTCTCAGCTTTCCACGTCTCAGGAAAGATTGCCTGACAACACTTGTTGTGAAAGATCAATGTTTGAAGGGACCCTCCACTCATTTTACAAAAATGTAAAGGAGAGACTGACGTGGTCACATGTATACTGCACTGTAAATACTAGGGCTGCACGTTTAACCAAAATCTAATCGAAATTGCAATGTGACGTAGTGCAATTATGTAAGACCAAAACATTGGGTTTTTTTCTTCCAAGGATTCATAGTTTGTTATTGGAGTGATGGAGTGTTTGGCCAACCAGAATTACAATAGTTCGGGTTTTAACGGCAACAACCAATCAGACGCCAGCGTATGTTGGATGGACATGACTGTCTGTGTGCATAACTGTGATAGGCTGGTCTATGCTGCCAGTCAAACAGCCGGCGTGGGCGCCACAAAAACAAACGCAACAGCTAGTAGCTTCAGTGGCTTGTTAGGTTGAAAAGAAATTCATCAATCAAATTGGACTCTGAGGATAGTCAGAAGAGCGCAAAGAAATGGTGATCACTTGGGGTGCTTCGTGGTTTGTTATCGTGTCCAGGATTTGACTGAAGCTGCGTCGGGAAAGAAAGCAAGGCCTCAGGTCCAGCCTATTGCGATGGCTAGGCTTTTGTATCGTTTACCCATATTAGCGCGTGTTTCGAACACTTTTAACACTTTAGCCTTTTGTTCACGACCCTCATTTCTTTTGGTGCCCTCCTAGGCGTAATGTGCGTTTGGGGGGCTACGGCCCTGTAAGCGAGGGAAAGCACCGGATAAGGAGCCAACAAGTAGATTCATTGGAGAAATAAAGTCAGCCTTCTTTCTCTATTAAAGAAAACCCATCAAGTGCTTGTTAACATTTTGTGAGCATCTGCATATACATTCTGTCCTATAAAACGAAGTCCATATTTCTTACGAGTTTCAGCGTTGAAATCCGTGAGGCTTCAGTTTAGTTAGTTTCACCCTCCAATTCCATTACGCTACATTCGATCAGTCTCTCAAATGCTGATAGGGCCAAATATTTGACACGCCGGCAGCTCCTCTCCGGAGTAATCCCCTTCCTGAAGCGGCAGCATTTGTTCCAGCTTTTTTGTTATTCTAATAGGAAGCTCTCCTCAATCATGTTGAAGAGGTTCGGCGGTGATAACACGAGGCGCTGAGGTGGAGAACGGTAATCTTGGCCCGGGGCAAGAAATCACCTCACTGCTGGGTAACCATCGGAATACGGAGAATTCCTCCCATGGTTATAGATTGAAATATGCCACTTCTGACCAGAGTAAACACTTGACATGATAGTATCTTCTGGCAAACCGTACCTTATTCAGTGCCATAACGTAGAAATAACGTTTTCAGAAGCATTGTCCTTAAGTGGCAAGCATTAAAATGGAGGATGGACTGAAACGGGTTTTCAGAGCCGATATGGATTATTAGTATTAACAAGCAGCCTATAACTTATATCTGGAGTCGATATCTGTAAAACCTTAAACATAAGAAATGTTTAATAATGCAAAATAAAGAAAGGATTTTTGTTATAAATTCAATTCATGTTTATGTGTATAGCCCTTAATCACAAGGAGTCTCAAAGAGCTGCACAGACCACAGGTTATGTAACTTTTTACAGTAGATATCACAATTTCGACAAAACTAACATGACTAATCTTTATCTAAAACCATAAAGTTACAGTGCAGGAAATAAAGGAAGACTTGTATAAAGGGTACATAAAAACTTGAATAGCTCACCGAAACTTTTCACAAAAAATAAAAATGTCAATACAACCAACATAACTTAAATAAACTTAAAACAAAAAGGCACGTAAATTCCCACGAAGCTGGCGAATGAAAAAGTGTGAGCACTCCTGTTTTAGAGTTGGATAGACAAACTAATCTTATGGTACGAGAGCTAATCACTTCCTCTTTAACGAGCTTTTTCTGCTATTTCTCAATCACAAACACAAATGCCTGATTGACGAACTAATGTTATAATAAGAGTTAACTATACTTTTACGCTATCTTTTAATCGCAATCATGCTTTTACTGTATGTCACCGAAAGAGGCATGTCGGGGCGACTGAGCAGAGCAATTGCTCTAAAGTTCCTTCTTGAGTGGCTCCGCCCCCGGTCCCTTAACCAATCAGAAGGCACGGGTCAGATAGCAAGGAGGGGAGGAGTGGGAAGTGGAGGAAAGAGGGTTTATAGGAGCAGGAGGAGCGGCTGCATCTGTGACTTAATAATAGGCGGGGAAAAAAGCCGATACCGATATCCGTCAAATTCCAAAATATTGGTGCCGATAATCGCTCAACCTCTAGTAAAAATATTATATTACTTTATTTTTAAAAATGAGCCTGAAGGTGTTAACGCTGGGCAGGAATGGTGTTGAACAGATCTTTGTCCACACGTCGAGGAGCCCCCACGTCTTCTTCTTCCTCTATCCAGTGATTGAGAGTGGACGCATTGAAAAGCATCCTTTCAAAAAGTATTTTTCTCAGTTTTTTCATGAAAACAAGTATTTTCAAGAAACTTAGCAAGGTTCAACTGTTCTTTAAAAAAACAATAGTAAAAGCTAGATACGTATTTCATAAGATGAGGGTTGAAATTTTCCTTTCCCCAAAGAGCTACAGAACTAAATTTTCTGTAGGTCTTCTAAAAGAAGACACAATGGCAAAAATTGGGGTCATCAGCCCCAATGCACTTCTGCACTTTCCATTTGAGCAACCGTCTGGTATTGAACAAGTCAATAGATATTTTTCAGTCATCATTATCAAGTGTGGAGGTGAAAACGAGCAATACATTTTAAAGAAAGATTTAAAGTATGTGAGATTTGATGAAGGTTTAAGGTCTCAAACTCGCATTGAGCAGAAATGAAAAAATCAAGAGAAAAATGAAAAAAGAGACAAGACAAAAAGTTTAACTAAAAAAAAATTTGAATAAAATAAAAAAAGAGAAATAAAATGAAAAGAAGAGAGAATATTGCATTTATTTTTTTTGTCTTTAATTCTTTTCTTCTTTGTTTCTTTTTCTCTATTTTCCTTTTTTGCTTTCTTCGCCCAACTTTTATTTTTATTCCCATTTTCCTTTTTTCCTCTTTTCCTCATTTCTTCTTCCTTATTTCTATTCTTTTTCTAAAAAAGAAATATTTTTCCCTTCTTTTTTGTCTTTCTTTGAGAAAGGCTTAAGTAAAAATCAGAAGGAAAAGGGTGCTTTTGCTCACTTTCAGTCCCCATTGTTTGTAGTCTTCCTTGTACTCATTTTTGTTAGCACTACACATTACAGCAACAAATATAAAACACTGTCCCTTTAACAACACAGGAATCCTTTTATTAGCACTGTTCCCTGTGAAAAAACACCATTTGGCCAAACCTCACCCGGATCCTAGCTTCAGCAACCCCCAATTCAATTGAGTTTGAGACCCCGGGTTTAACTAGTGTGTTCAAGTCCATCCTTCATTCTCAATCACAAATAATGATTTCCTGTCCCTTTTACTTCTACAATGTGCCACTAATAAGCTGAAACCGCACGTTTCATCGACCCGAGGACGGAGCCACATGGTTCTCGGTGCAGACATAGCCACCAATGAATCATGCTATATTTCCTCCATGAATTAAAATTCGAATTGTCTTTAATGTCATCGATATCCACGTTGTGAAACATTGGATGCAACCAGATTAGAACTGGCATTCCAGGGTTAAACATGTAATATAGAAACTTTAAAGAGAAAGAGATTGGACTATCAGGGTGAATAGGCCCAAAAATAATCAAAATATAGTGCTAGAAATATATTAGAACTTCTCAAAGTAGTTAAATTAAACATACTGTGCACTTTCAAATGAACACATAAAAAAAAAAAAAAAAAAAAAACTACTGAAAATTTAATTATTCTTGTTTATGTGTTTGTTATTGGAAAACAGCAAAGGAGATTGCATAGGACGCCAGTTCATCATTTCGACTACAGTGGGACCTCGCTACTTCGCGGTTTGATGTTTGCGGCTTCAGAGCTTCGCGGTCTGTAATGGTTAAAAAAATAAATAAATAAATACGTTTTTTATTTATTTATTTATTTTTGGGAAGGGGCGTCACTACTTCGCAGATTTTCACTTTTAGCGTGTGGTTTTGCTCCCCATTAACCGGGTCTAAAAAATAATTAAAAAATTAAATTATATATATATATATATATATATATATATATATATATATATATTTATTTATTTTAATTAATTTTTTTCTTTTTTTGAAGGGTCGTCACTACTTCGCAGATTTTCACTTATCGCGGGTCGTTTTGGTCCCCATTAACCGCGATAACCGAGGTCCTACTGTATATTCCATGCTGTTTTTCGTTATTTTGACTACTATGTGCCGTTTACGTCATTGTCACTATTGGCCAATAACGTTGCTGTTCTTTGATTTCCATACCTTTTAAGGGCGGATCTGCTTTTCATATCTGAGGAGATTTAATAAAAAGAAAAGGCTAAGGGGGGACCTTTTGAAAAGATTGGAAATGTATTAATGTATTATCTTGAGGATTTTTGCATGCTGGTTTAAGATCAGGTAATTGTGTAATTTTGTAATGGTAATCCTGTGCAGTCCTTTGAGATATTTTTGTGATTAAGGGCTATATAAATAAATGTGACTTGACTTGACTTTTGTGCACACCTCCCCAGTTTCTCTTGCAAGCTCACAATTCATAATCTCCGTATTTTGAATTTCTACTAAACTATAAACTTATCATTTAAATGATTCGACTCTCCGTTAATGGATTGAATTCAGCTATAGTCTCGTTTTTTTATTTCCATACATATATATTATTTTTAAGAAATGTAAGTTAAACACATATTAAAGTAGGAAAAAACTATTCATAAAAAAGTTTTTGTATCTGCAGAGGATATTGCTGATTCAAAGGATTATTTTTCTTAGTTTAAGATAATAGATAAGGTATATACTGAGCTGCCAAACATTGAAAATTGTATTTCACAATGGATATCGGGAATCATCCAATTGGAAACTAAATTCCTGGTATCATTTAAGAGTGCCATTTTTAAGATTATTGTGGTTTGTAGACTATGTGATAAAAATAACTGCACATAGCAAAGAAACGATCATTTATAAGTTTTATTGAACAAACTTGGTATGAATACAACTGTTTGATATCTATAACAATCAAAATTTTCAGTAGAACAATGAATATTGCTCCATTTTTTTAATTTTCCTCGTATTCATATTTGGTATTGTTAAAACTATTCTTCCTATGTTATTAAAAAAAAGGAAAATTTAGAAAAAAAATGCCAACATTTCTAGTCATTTGTTGGTTCTTGAAACAATTATTAAAATAATCTCTAAATTGTATTCTTACGGAGTTTGTGAGCGAGCTGGAGCTCATCATAAAGCTAAAATGAAAATAAATAAATTAGCAAAATTATTTATGACTGAGCATGATGTCATGTTACACTGCAGCACAATCAAACTTGTTTAGAAATTCAGATCACGTACTTTCGAAATCAGTCATAAATCCTCCTTGCATTTATTAATACTGATGCAAGCTTGAGAGAACAAGTAAAGAATATGTAATCTGTATATCCAATTTATTTGCCATGCTTGATATATTGTGACTCTTCCGAAATTTCAAATCAAAGCTCAGCTTCTTCTATCAAATCCGGAACAACGGAATAGATTTATTTATCAATTACACAGACTTCAACCAATACATTTTTCTGCACGGTCGTGTCACAACACACGCCGCGAACAAAATGTACACGAGACCAAAATATGTAACCGACAGCCACAGTTCCACGCCTAATTAATGCTCAAAACATGGCAATGCACTAATGAGGATGTGGACACATACACAGCTGCCCCTCACACTATGAGCCTCCAGGGTGCGACAAGCCGGCACGCTGAAAGAGGATTTATGGCGAAAATCTTTTTAGGGAGGAGGGCAAGAAGGAGACAGATAAGAGGAGCACAGAGGAGGGGATTACATGGTGAATATTTCACTGCTAAAGCATACCAGTTAGTTTGTGTGTGTGTTGGGTCACAACACACACTGACCGACACTGGCAAGAGTCTATCTTCTATAGGACAAGACGATTGAGGTTTAAATTGTTGTGACCGGCTGTAAGCAAGTTTCCAAGACCATGTGCCCAGGGTGATGTTGTGCTTTCCTTTCTTACCATCAAACCAATAACCCCAAACTCGATTACAAGATGTGTAAAAACTACAAAAATGGTGCTTTTCCACATGATACGGTTGGACCGAATACAAAAAGCGGATATTGTGCATGCAGCAAAACCAATGGAGGACTAAGTGGAGTTCAAACAAGAATTCTCCAAAGGGTGAATAGAAGGGTCACCACTCTCAAGAGGTGACACCAAAACCAAACGTAAACATTAGGCAGTGTTTCCCATACATAGGACGATTCTGGAGGGCTACTAGGGTTTAATAGGTCCTGCCAGTGTCTTATAAACTTGTATTATTGAGTGGTAATGTTTTAAACCATATATAAATGTGAAATGAATCAAAATAACTCAGATTATATAAATGATCGCAACTGTCATGGTATGTATTTGTGCTACCTATCTGCCAGAAAAAATTTTGGGCTAGTTGATGACATTCGGTTGCTGTGGTGTTTGTCCCGCCCCGCTTGTACTGCGATTAAATGGCAGTGCAAAATGGCACATTAACTAGTGTAAAATTTTCAACATAGTTAAACATTTTACAACTCTACGCCCATAAGAGAAGGTTTAGCGCAGGAGCACACAGAAAACCTGCCCAGCACCTCATCACTCTGCCCGTGTTTTCAACAAAACGTAAAAATAGTGCTGCCATTGCAAGCAATTAGAAAAAATGTGCTCAGAATAAGAAATTGCTTTGGTAGACACAAGCCCTTACTGTAGCTAACTATAATTCGCTGAATCGGGCATTAAAAATCTCATCTCATCTCATCTCATTAGCTGCACCGCTTATCCTCAGTAGGGTCGCAGGGGTGATGGAGCCCATCCCAGCAATCATTGGGCAGGGGACACCCTGAACTGGTTGCCAGCCAATCGCAGGGCACACAGGGACAAACAACTCGCTCGCTCATTCACACCTAGGGACAATTTGGACCGGCCAATCCACCTGAAATGCATGTCTTTGGAATGTGGGAGGAAACCGGAGTGCCCGGAGGAAACCCACGCAAGCACGGGGAGAACATACAAACTTCGCACAGTAAGTCCGGTAGCTGGATTCTAACCCACACAGGAGGTTCCCAAGACCTTAGAACTGTGCCGCACACGCGCTAACCACTGCGCCGCCGTGCTGCCCGGCATTGAAAATTTAAATCATAATTTTTTTGTTCTTTTTTTACTGACGATGCTCGCTGATTTAAAACTGTAGAGAAGGGAAAGTAAATTCTGCTAAAGTTTAACTTTACTGTGTGATAAGCTACAGTAAATATAAACTGGTCATCTAAGTCACTATTTTCGTCCATTTAACTTATGTTTTTTGTCTTCATCCAGCGCTTATCAAAATAATGTTTTTTGTTGGTGTTGTTGTTGACTTTGATCACCCCAAAAAATATTGCTATCCTTCTTCTTGCAAATACTTTGTACTTTTTTTAGATATTTCTATAAATGATCGATGATCTTCTTCTGTCAATTCGGTGATATAAACTGACATGAATTCCACCGTTCTGCCTCAACAATGCGTGTGCAGCTTGGCTACGTCACATTGTAGGGGGTAGGGCACATAGAGGGGCGATGACACTTCACGTAACAACACAATACATACTAATGCCAGCTGCCAATTATCGCAAGGGAAAAAATGCGATAGCAAAGAAAAGCCCCTAGAGAGCAATGTCGGGGTCATTTAGAATCAGACGTTTTATTTTCCTAAATTTATGCGTGGTCTACAGCGTCAGACTGCCGAGAAACATGGCAATAATTTCAAGCATTGACAAGCATTTCACCCAAAATTCAAGAACTTTTCAAACTTACGGTACAACATTAAAATTTAAGCATTTTCAAGGATTTCGAGCACCTGTGAGAACCCTAATTAATGTATTGCATTATATGTATCTGTACACACAGTAGCTCTTACTGTAGTCTCATCTTATAGTCTGCTGCACCTTATGTATGAAAAATATATGACAAAAGACTCTTAGGGTGATGCGGACAATACAGCAGGTAATTTCAAAAGCAAAACTGCATGTCAAAGAGATGGCATGAAATGCTGACTAGTCTATTATGTGGTGTATCCATGCATAGGCGTGGTTATCCATGCATGAGGCTGGGGGGCACTCAGGCAAGCTATGCGGAAGGTGCGCATAGTGTCGGGCACAGGAATGTTAGGACACAGTGACCGGCTGCTGTCTTGGGCACCATGGCTGCCACATGATGCTCAGGTCAGCAGGGAATGAGGCCACAGCCTCGCAGGCAAAAAGAGAACACAGGAGGAGGAGGAGAGGAAAAGTGGCTGGCGGAAAGAATAAGGGATTAACTTCAAAAACAATCAAAGTAGAGGGGAGGGTCAGTTAACCATGCATTCTCGTGTGTGCATGTGCGATGAAGAGGGGGGATGTCACTGTCAGAGTCCAGGGGGTAGTGGCATTGTCCCAGTTACAGAAGGGCGCTGGAAGCACTGGATATAATGCAAACACAATGGTCCAGCAGAATTTGTGCGTGTTCATGTGTGTACACACTGTGAGAATGGTGCAGTCTAGACCAGGGGCTCAAATGTAAGCACACTCCATTCATACTGCTGAAACCACATTTGTTATTATTGATTGATCATTCATTCCTCATACCATCAAACATACACTTCAAGAAAATTTATCAATAATTAATTCAGCAAATAAAAAAAAGTCCAAACCGAATATTTGAAGTTTTTGGGCATCCCTATCACCAAGATGGAGGTGAAGCTAATTAAATGTATGATAAATGCAAAGCTCTCAAGCTACGACTATATTTAAACAATTATCTTTATATAAAAGTTCTTATATTTTTCTTATTTTTCAAATAAATGTTTTTTATGGGTGTTTTTCTAGCCAGAAAAAGTGCTTAATAATACTTTGTCCCTTCATATAAAGCTGGGGGTCTCAAGCTAGCAATTGGCCCCCCGGCTGCGAGTTTGAGGCCACAGACCTAGATAAAGCTGATTGTCTCTCATCTTGCTGCAAAAGGGTATCCCTAAAACCAAAAACCTTGCGAAAAGCTGCGCAAAAAATAGAGAAAAAAAATAGTTCGGTTTGGTCAATTTCAGTCCCTGTCGTTTGTATTCTTCCTTGTACTTTATAGCACTCGTTTTTGGTTGCACTACACAATTCAGCGATATTTAGTGGTTAGATGTTACAGTGTCCTTTTAACAGCTAGACAAGGCGTCAAAGAAATGAAATCCATGTAAGATAAAAGTTTAACAATTAAAAACATTTTCTAACAATAATATAAAAATAAGATAGCTACTAAAGCCATATAAAAGATAAAATGCTTTTCTCCTTTTGAAAACAATTGGTGAACCCTCATTCAGTTTTTCTTCAATTACTGACAAACGTGCTAACATTTTTGGCAAATTATTTCACTCAGATAATATCTTGTTTTTTTTTTTAATATATTTCTATTCTGGCAAATTAAGTGAAAAAGTAATAAAAAAATAAAATGGGCAAAATAAGTCTTGTGTATTAAGTATTGTATAATATTTACAAAAACAGTTATTGAAGTGAGAAAAATGTATGTAAATACAGACGCTCCCCTACTTCCGACCATTGGCATTACGAAAAACGTACAAATATTTCTTTCGGTATGTCGACAAATATTCGGACATTGCTGTACGTTAGATTTTGTATTGTGTGCACTTTTTTCCGAGTACAGGACAGTACTGTAGTGCTTCTTTCCGCCGCTACCCACGTGTGCTGCTGTGAGAGGTCACCCGGCATCCACCCCGAAGAAGAAATCCGTCTTCTACTTCCTAGTTCATGTGTAAACATTTTATACTAAGAACTTTTTATAGTTCTATATCTCGTGCATCCATTCAATATGGTTGGTGTAAAGTGTAAAGAAGAAGTGAGAAGCTTATGAAAGTGGAATGAGAAAGCTTGATGTGGTTGAGAAAATAGTTGGATCGTTTTTTTTTTCGGCCACTTTTTACCACAGAAGAGGAAGTCGCTTAACTTTTGAAGCTAATCTATCAAAAGTAAGTTAAACTCAACTTTATAGAGCATACTATTTTATCAAATGTTTTTTTTAGTACAAACGATATGACTTATACAAGCTTTAAACATACTTGAATGAAACTAAATATAGCACTGAAGCAACTTACGAACGATCGTCCGGAAATCTCGTTCATAAGTAGGGCAACGTTTGAATAAAAACAGTTTTGAAAGTTAATATTTATGTATTTTTGGTCGAAAGTTAACATGCAATGAAAAAATATACTTTAATTAAAGAAAAGTTTCTGCCTGGGTGGCATGTTTTTCATTGCGTGTATTTTTTGGAGGGGAGTTTAATCCAACAACAACTGGGAATGGTAATGTTGAAATAAATAAATGAGATGCTGTCAATTACCTTCTGTAAGAGTTGTACATAAACAATTAGAACACCTCTGCTTGTGTTGCAGTGTAATGTGCTTGACACGCTATCTTTAATGAGAATGGATCAGAGGGGAGTCAATACTGGGCCAGCTCAAAAGGCAGTGTTTGAAAACAATCCCATGTTGCAGAGATTTAAGCAATTATTCTTCATTTACCATAGAGAGACTGCCACTTAACTCGTAACGGCCTTGCTAACTAATTAATTCACCCGCTTCAACAACTGTTACACAAATACCCGCTGCCGCTTTGATTAAAAATAACTTAACGATTGTGAGCTCAATGCTTCTGTCTGAAGCAAAACATGAAAATCTAAGTGACAATGCGTAAAGTTGCCAATTTTGTGTGTGTGTAAAAACAGAATTGTTGAAATGTTTCACCAGTGACTAAAGATGCATTAACATATTTTATTTCTACCTTACAAATTGCTGCTGCGAAATGTGATAGCACTAATTTTCATGGCACTATTGTTACAATGCACTATTCTTCATTGATTATTATTATCATCATAACTTAGCCCAATTATTCTAAGCCCTATGTAGTATTTTTTTCCAGCCTATTAATCCTGATAGCATTTTATCTCTTTTCTCTAAATTAAATGTTTTACCCTGGAGTGCCAGGTCTTATCTTGTTGCATACAATGTTTCACAATGTTGATATCAATGACAATAAAGACAACTAAATCTAATATTTTTTCTACTAATATCGGTATGTCTGTAGGAAACACAGCGGCTGAGTGATTAGCGCATCCGCGGCACAGTTCATGGGATCAAACTTCCCAGTCTGGAATTTGCATGTTCTCCCCGTGTCTGCATGGGTTTCCTCCGGGCACTCGGGTTGCCTCCCACATTCGAAAAACATTCATGTCAGGTTAATTGGCCTGTTCAAATTGTCCCTAAGTGTGAATGGGCGAGTGAGTTGTCTGTGTGTGTGCCCTGCGATTGGCAGGCAACCAGTTCAGGGTGTCCCCTACCCACTGCCCGAAGATAGCTAGGATGGGCTCCAGCAACCCCGCAGCCCTACTGAAGATAAGCAGTGCAGATAATGGATGGCATGTCTGTAAATGATGCAGTGTTTGGAGTTTAATAACCAAATACCAATTAAAATAATAATTTAGACCAACTTCACACTTGTAAGTTAAAAGGGTTGCTAATTGACAGCAATTGAAAATAACCAAGCAGGGAGTTATCATTGAAAACATTCCAAAATATAAATAATTTTGTCTCTTTATCTATCTATCTATCGATCTATCTACCTACCTACCTACCTTGGTCATATCGCTCGCGAAGGTTTGACCAACAGCAAGACAAACACATACAATAACAAAGAAAATAAAAAAGGGAAAAAGTAGCAAAAAACACAAAATTTGGGGGACTATGGCCAACCCAAATGCCCAAGGACCCAAACAAGGTAAGCACCTCAGCACCCAAGTTGGTCATGCTTTCGTCCCTACAGATGAAACGGGACACGAGAAAGCGGCCATGTCACTCGGGTCAGGGTGACACAACACTCTTCTGTTCAACAGCAGGGCCCGAAAGCTTTCACTGGTTTACCCCTGCCGCATCATACTGGTGCCTTGCCCATCCCCTAGAACACGTCTAAACATCCCAATATCCTTTTACAACACATCTCCACTCATTCCCATCACACACAATATATATCTAAAATAAAATTGACATGTTTACAACGTATATTTAAATTGATTTCATAAACTGTAACATGCAGCATCAAGAAAAGGTGAGTTTGCAACAATAGACATACTGTGTAGTGCAACTGACATACTAAGTACTGTACATGAGTATAATATTTAAAATCCTATTTAGAACGTTATTAAATAATCAAGACCACAAAAAGACCAGTTAGGAATATTGGGAAAAACTGTAGTAAAACAAGGCAACAAGTATAACCATATTTTCCACTGGCAGACAGTGGTGCTCATTTTAAGTTTTTAATATTAAAAATGAGCTGAAATATTAAATCTATCATTCATAGGTTCATTCTGCTTACCTGCAATAAAGAATGTAGTTCTGTTTTTACTATTGGACACCTGCAAAGGGAATTGCATGGGATGCCAAGGTTGTTTTTAATGACTATAATGCACCGTTACATTGCTGTAACTATTGGCCAATCATGTTGCCGTTCTTTGAATTGGGCGCCCTTTAGGGTTGATCTGCCCTTTGTAACCTAGGAGATTTAATAAAAAGAAATGGCCCAGGGGAGGATCTTTAGAACAGATTGGATTTTTTGCATCGTCAGGGTTTTTTTGTACAGTCCTCTCCCGTCCTGCTTGCGAGTTCAAAAGTAATGGATATATTCTCGCCTTATTTTGAGTGTCTATCAAACTATAAACGTATCAATAATATTATTAATATTTTTCTTTTACTTTTTTAAGATTTTTTAATAAAATATGTTTTCCTGTATAAAGAATAATGTTCATTTAAAATAATGAAACTACCTAAACTAAGCAAAATAAGTCACATAATTTCTTATTATAGGTAGTTTTTTAAATTTTACTAGAAAAACAACTTTATTGGTCAAATAAAAAAAGACAATTTTGGAACAATGATGTGGTGGAGGTTTGTTTTTTTGACTTGAAGGGACAGTGAGTAATATTTGACCACTAGATGTAGTGCAACAGAAAGCGAGTGCTAAACAGCACAAGGGAGAATACCAACAGTGGTCAAACCGTGTCATACTTCTTATCTTTTTTTGCACAGCCTTTTCACAAGGTTTTTGTTTTTTGAGTAGCCTTAGTAGCAAGAAGGCCGACAATCATGTCAGCTCCCTCTAGGTCAGTGGTTCTCAAATAGTGGGGCAGGACCCTTTGGGGGCGCAAGGCTCCGTTTTCTTTTCTTTTTTTTTAACTTTCCAAAGAATCAAGTGCAAATGCACCTCCACTACTCTAGGGAGCAGTGGAGCTCTAATTGGCGGTGTTTTGTTTATATTACACCTCTACACTGTGCATATAGCACAGAGTATAAGCATTGAGTATAAATGACCCCATGGAAAAAATAATTCACCCAAATGAGACGGACACTTCTTGAGGGAGGATTTCTTCTCCTTAGGTGTGAATGAAAATAATTGAGAAGCCCTGCTCTAGGTGAAGCTGATCTTGTGTTATGTCAAATAGATAAAAAATATGTCGACCCTTGAGTATTTCATAAAATTCATGTTTATATTGTAGTTGATGTATTCTTGCTTTTTTTTTTTTTTAAATCTATTTTTTTTAAACAAATGCTGATTTTTTTTTAACCACTAGGAGATGCCTAAATAATACACCGTCTTTTTAATATTGCATCAGGTCATGGTAAAACGGCAAAACAAAGTGGCAAAAAATGTGCACAATTGTACTTAAAGCTGGATGGAATTTGTAACCTTTTTACCCACTGCAGCCATCTCCTGGCTTAAAGTCATGATTGCAGCCTTAGCTTATTCATGATGAGCATGCAAGTATAGTACGTGCATTTCTTAGACACGCTTGAATAAACACTTTTTTTTTTATCTTTCTTGGGGTTTCGGTTGGTGTTTGGAATTTACCAAAAGCAGAACCGTTCTTAATTTCACTATTTTCATGCAACACTGACAACTAAAAAAACTTCCCGGGCCAAACATGACATCATTCTTCAAGAACAAAGCCCTTTTCTTTAAACCTAATGTTTCCTGCCCCAAATCACTGATAAAGGTAAGTTAGTTGTAAATGGTCTAAATGTAAATGGTCTGCATTTATACATCGCTTTTCAAGTCAATGAAGACCTCCCAAAGCTTTACAATGTGCTTCACACTTTTTCCTTTTACACACTAACTAACCGATAGCAGTGTCAGCCATGCAAGGCAACTACCTGCTATCGGGAGCATTAGGGATTCAGTGTCTTGCCCAAGGACACTTTGACATATAACACGGGGGAGCCGGGAATCGAACCTGCAACCTCTTGATCCCAAGACGAGCGCTCTACCTCCTGAAAATTGCTGCCCTAAAAATTTAAAATAAGGGCTCTTCGATTGCAGTTGGGCAGTGTTAACACATACGTGATAGAGAAAATATCTCCTAAGTTTTTAAAGACTTACCCCATCTTTAAATTTTGCAGACTTTTTGTTGTCTAAATCCATGTTCTCAACTAATGAGGTAGCACTTTCACATCTGAAATCTGATAAAGGCTTTTACTGTCGGCAGTATGTTTTGCAAAATATAGTGTCAGCCGCATCCTGTCCCACATATAGGGCCACCATATTAGGTTTCAAAGTCCGCACTGGAATTAGATCAAGTGAAAATGATACCAAAGACTTCACTCACATTCACTGAAACTCCCAAGAAGTGCAACATGCCACTTGCCGATGCTTTTGACAGCCCGGCTCTACTTCTATGATGTCCCCAACATGTCAGTTTGCAAGCGAGGGAGTCATCTATGCATCATTTATCCATACACATATCATGCAACGCGCACTGACCTGCACCTGCATGAAAGACCCCCGGTAGAAACAGCATGCTGCAGCCGACAGGGCGCTCCACAGACTGCACCTTTCCGTCATGATGGGCGCACACCTTTCCCCTGAAGTCTCTGCTCACGTCCTCGTTTATTTTCTTGCTTCCGTCTCCTCACCCCCAACAGGGTATCCGATAGAAGACCCCAGAACCCCTGTGCAGGCTGAGCCTCCTCCGCCCCTGCTTTGCCTAGCCTAACAGCTCCTCCACATAGTGACACCCCTACAAAAAGAGCACCCCTCCAAAAATGCCCAAGCTACTAATGGGAGCAACTAACACAGGAAAAGTCATAAAAGCCGGCAAGTATCAGAGCTCCTGACATGACGCCGGCTGCTGTTTCTCGCTCCTCGCGCCGCACTTGCTGCACTTCACGCGGCTGCTAAGGATTACCTCATTGCTTGCTTGTGAAAGGCGTGTGGGTGGGGGGAGGACGGATCAGAGGGAGGGGGAGTGAGAGTGGGAGGATGGATGGGAGGGAGGGAGGGCAGACTTGAACACTGGCAGGGGAAAGCTCTGTCCAATTGCAGGCAAACCCCACCCACTCAACTGGACCACAAGCCCCCCACCACTACAAAAAAAAGAAAAAAAAATTGGCACCCCCATGTCCTCCCTTTGGTGCTGAGACAATGCTGACACGGTACGTGTGCGTGAATGGGGGTGATGAAGGGAGTACAAGTGATAAAAAGTGAAGTATCATGAATCAAGATAAGATAAAATTGCAGTTTTTTTCCAATGCAATATATCAAATGTAAATAAAACACTGAAATATGACTGGTTAGCACTTCAAAGCCTTCTATAGCAATCCCCAGCTACCATAAGAAAATGCCCTCTAGGTGTTGCAGGCAGCGAATAATGACATCATTGAGTGTTTTTTTACTCATGACATCATGTTTTTATTCTCTTAAAACTATGGTACCAGGCTGCCAGTGAAGTGCAGTGAGGTTCGTGTCTGGTGAGCAGTGTTGGAAGTAACGCATTACAGAGAATCAGAACGAGAATCACTTTTATTATCATAGCCTTGTACTTACTACAACCAAATTGCAGTTGCACTCCAGTTGGGAATACAGTATGTGCAAATACACAATATAATACGTAGAAAAATATGAAATATTCACTTCTGATATTACGTATTCACATCTGAAATAAAAACTATACGCAACCGAGATATTGCGCTTAAAACTGTTCTACGTGTCCTTTGTGTGATTGAAGTTTAGTGTGTTGAAAGCTCTGGGGAAGAATCTATCCTCAGTCTGTTTGATGGGGACTTATAGGATCTGAAACGTCGGTCCGATAGGGACAGTTCGAAAAAGCGGTTGCTGGGGTGTAAAGAGTCCTTCAGGATATGTTTAGCTCTGCTGAGCTAGCGAGAGCTGGCAATGTCCTCCAGGCTGGGTAGGGGGCAGCCAGTGATCTTTTGGGCTGTGTTTATGATCCTCTGTAAAGCTTTCCTGTCCGCTGCAGAGCACCCTGTGTACCACGCTCTGTTTGGTGGCACTATAGGATTTCAGTAACACGTACTGTAACGTATTATTAATACAAATTTTTAACTCAAACATTGTTACAACATGGTGCATTCTGCTACTTATTCAAAACAGTTCACAAATGTCAATGACATCTTAGCACATCGGCTCGTTACAGTTTAACAGTACGGGTTAGGTGTATCGACATTTCGTTCTGTGTGCATGGTTACAAAGAATGACAATAAAAGTAAATTCTATTCTATTGTATTCTTCTTCTAGCTCTTTCCTCCTTTGCTCATGGCGGATTAATTACGCATCACACTGCTATTCACGTCGCCAAAACAGATATTTTGCCTTGCAAAGTACAATTTAATAGTGGCACCGTATAGAACCCAGAGACAAAGAATTATTCGTACTGATATTCTCCCTACCATATATATTCACATCCGAGCAGTATTTACTACTAAAACGTAAAATACTGAAATAAGGGGTCATCTTAAATTTGGCTATGTGTCACAGGTAGCAAATGGTAGGCAGTACGTGGGCAGGGGCGTTGCTCTTGCAGGACAAACAAACCCACAGGAAATCAATGGAGCAAACAAAAGCAGACAATTTACGGTAAACATGTTCTGAATTTTGGTCTTTTTTTTTGTAAAACTATTTTTGCAATACACCATGCTTGAAAAAAAAGAAATGTATTGGACAGTACCAGGGTTGAGTAGGGTTACTTAAACTTGATTACTTTCAATTACTTTTGGATTACTCCAATACCAAATATGCTAATAAAAGACAAAAGAAACTAAATATGAATAAAATTACTACATTTTGTGCAGGCTTGGAGAGTAACGGAACACATGGAACGGCAAAAATGATGTTGGCAAGCTATTTGGATTTATTTTCATTTTGTTTCTGTCGCATTTTATGTTAGTTTTGCCGGAGTTCAAAGAGATCAAAGCCAGGAGAGAAAGCTTACCATGTGTTGTGAGTCATAATTGTATTCATATTTAATTTATTTTGTCTTTTATTAGCATATTTGGTATTGGAGTAATCCAAAAGTACAGTGGAACCTCGGTTTTCGAACGCCTCTCAGTTCGGACAAATCGGTGTTCGACCAAAAATTTAGAGAAATTCTTGCTTCGCTGTTCGGTCAAAAAATCGGAGTTCGAACGCCGGTACGCTAGGGTGCGATGCTGAGTGGCGTACGGGTGTTTTAGCCCCTAACTATGCCTCCGAAGAAGGTCGGTGCAAGCAGGACAGGTGAAAAAAGACAAGTTGTTCGTACAACTATTGCCTTTAAGAAAGACATAATAGCTAAATATGAAAGAGGTGTACGAATTTCCGATCTTGCTAGTGAATACAGCATGGCTAAATCTACTATCAGTACGATAGTAAAGAATAAGGAGGCTGTGAAATCGAGTGATGCGGCTAAGGAGGTTAGCGCTATAAGCAAACAACTGCCGCAAGTTTTGGAAGAGGTTGAAAAACTTTTGATGATTTTTCTCTCCCCACCGTTTACCACAAAGGTAAGAAATCCTATTCATAATCCTTTTTTTTAATTTTACACGTTCATGTTAGCGAACATACGATTAGCCTGGGTTAGCTTCATGTTTACGTTTATGGTAAACATTCAGGGTGTTGGAACGGATTAAAACGATTTTACATTACTTTTAATGGGAAAAACGATTTCGGTGGTTGAACAAATCGGTTTTCGAACAGGGTTCTGGAACGGATTATGGTCAAGAACCGAGGTTCCACTGTAATTGAAAGTAATCAAGTTAAAGTAACCCTACCCAACCCTGGACAGTACTCAGTAATGGAGGAGGAAATCTTCAAGTGGCTTGAAGCCCTTAAACAAAATGGATTTGGAGCTGACATGATTGTCCGTCATCTTGCAGCAACGGGTGACCCCATAATAACACAAAACAAAAAAGAAATAATCTATTAGATGCAGGGTGTTGCATGGAGACGTCACTGCTACGCCACCAGGAGACGTTCTAGCGATTAAAGGAACAAGACGTTGATGTTTGGTGGTTCCTAGCTGACGAAGCTGCAGCTGAGCCATGGGCACTGGATGAGGTGCGACTGGCAGCAATGCCAAGCGGGAAACACTAACTACCTATACTTTAAATGATCCTCAAAATGTCGCAACCAAATCGTTTTCCCCATTGATTTAGGATCTAGTATCGGTATTGTCACACAAACGCCACCGCCGATCATTGTCAAGGTCCCTGTCATCTCTGAAAAACGGAATGAGACTGTACAACAAAATACAACGGTGACGAGATGATAAAGGTCATGTATGTGGGTCAGATCAGGAGGTTTTTACTGCTACTGGTAAACATGGAAACCAGTAATATCTGTTTTATGTTGAGTAGCAAACCCCTACTCCGCCAAAAAACAGCCTGGAGAGAGATGGGTGCCGCCAGGCTTTACTTGCCCAAGACTTACCACAACAGGAATTGGTGCCCCTACAACCCTGCGGTTGAAGGATCCACGAGTTGTGAGCGTGTATTCTTTCTTCTGCTATTTAGCACTTGTTTTTGGTTGCACTACACAATGTAGCGACATCTAGGGGTAAAATATTACACAGTTTCTTTTCCAAATCCAAAGTGGCATTATTTTGTATCCTGAGTTAATTTTATCGAAGAAACCCCTTCAAAATGATAAGATGTCTATGCTACATGAATAGAGAGCGAAGAATGCAGGCTCCCTGAGGAATGGAACCTTTCTTCAGCCATGAAAAAAACCCCACCTCCTTACTCCACACACACTTGAATGCATACAACCACCTCTGATTCCATATATCGTATATATGTATAGAGGTGCATGGGCACTCACGTATCCGCAGTACATTTGCTGGCTCTGCTGAAATAATGCATGCAGCAAGACAGCTCATTAAGAAGCTGAAACACGGCGGCAGGTTTCTAAAGGACAACATGTTGTGATTCTCTTCAGCCCATTTCACACAAACACACACATGGTTCGTTGTCACCAGGTCTGGGGGGGGGACTATGCCTCCAGGGGCCTGCACGCGTGCCATCCTTCAAATCCTTTTCGCTATGGCAGTGTTTCTCAATTATTTTCTGTCACCCCCCCTGGGAAGAAGATAACGTCTCGCGCCCCAGAACACACCCCCTTCCCCAAGCACCCAATTTGGCCCGAGAGTCAAAAAGTTTGTCCACTCCCGATTTAAAGCAATATCTCATCTTTAATGCAATCCAGTACTGGATTAAGAAGATTGCATAGTTGGGATGGGCAGACTATGATCTCATTCATGGGGTTTCGGGCTATCCCTCAATCTAATCCGCTGATAAACTTCTGCAAAACAATCACAGTGTGGTGAGTAACATCTGGCAAGTGCACCACATACACAAACACAAAGTGGATCCTAAGGGGAGTTGCAACTGGGTTAGCGTTTGACAAGATGGGGCTTTGGGGTCAGATTGAAAACAAGTCTTTTGGGGTGGAATACAGTTATAGAGCTTCTAACAAATCTAGAGTCAATGAACCTGATACATAACACAAATAGAACAGTCATGCGATTATAAGCGGGAAGCATAAAAGCCATGGACTGGCTATTTAGGGAGGGAGCATGGAGCTAGCATAACAAAATATTAGCAGTCTTCAAACTGAACAAACAGATTTAAATTCGCCATATGAAACACAGGGGACCAAAATCAGAGTAATTTGATTCTGACATGAATTGAGTATTACAGTAATCCCTTGTTTTTCATTGGGCTTAGGTTTCAAAAAGTACCATTTATTTTTCGCAAAAATATTTTTTCACCCTTAAAGGGACAGTGTGTGTCATTTAGCACCCTCTGGTGGTAAAAAAAACTTCATTCATTAAAAAAAATATTGATTTAAATATCGTACTGTCAAGCACAAAAGGCGCACAAGTCTCAGGTTTTCTTCAAATTGTCGGGCACGCCCTATTGATCGGGAAGTGCGCCCTGTATCTCATGCAGAGCAGCAGAAAATCACCAGCTCGATGCTCTCAGGGGTGGGCGCCTGCTCACGAGAATGGGAGGTCACAGGTTCGAGCCTAGGCCAAGTCAAGATTTTTTGAGGGTAAATCCCATGTTTTTGTGAGATCGTTCTCATTTCCAACTAAATGCAACATGTATCTGTCTCCTGTAAATTTTAAGCATCCCTGGTTTGATTGCCATCATATCCCCCTTGCGCGTAAGAGGACACGTGAGGACATGCAAGGCATTGTTAGTGGAAGTGCTCATGGATTCTAACCCTGTAGAGTACCTTATTTCTACGGTAGCTCAGCTGCGTCTTTCCTTGTTGGAGTTCGTTTTTCAGCTTCCTCCACTTGCGAACATCAATTCATTAATTTTCAATTATCTCGCGGTTGCTCGGTCTCCATGTTCTTTCGCGTGAGTGATGGCCACCAGCTAAAATTGTGCTTCGTAGAAGTGTCTCTTTGGCATATTCAGGGATGTTTCCAACATGATCTGCATAATTCACGTGCCAATTCTTTTATATACAGGCCCACACCTCGCCCTTTGGCGGTGACACTCTCTTTACTCTTTGGCAGCTTCATGCAGTCCTCTTCTACGTCTGCTGCCTTACATGGCACAGGGCACACCGCACAATAGGGCGCGCAAAACAAATTGAAGAAAATCAGAGACTTTCATGAGTGCCTTTTGGTCATGAAAATACGGTAAATAAGACAGCCTTCTTCTGCGTCATGCTGAAAAAGGCTCCACATCTGTGTATTTCATCTTTCTAGCATCCACTAAATAGTTAAACAAGAATATGCAGTCTCCTGGTTCTTTCTAGTATAGCGAGCATTTAGGATACAACAAACGGGTTGAGGTTCAGGTGAACCTTACATATGGGTACTCAAATACCTCATCAAGAAAAGAAAAAAAATGAAAAAATGGTGCGTTTTGGTCACTTTGAATATCCATGGTTTGGATTCTTCTTTGTGCTTTTTAGCACTGGGTTGATGTTGCACCACACCATACAGCAAGATCTAGTGGTCAAATTATACATACTGTCCCTTTGAGAAGAAATCTTTTTTTTTTTTTACAGGCCCAAAACTTAATTCATCCAAAAAAATATTGATTTGAATACGTAGCAAAAAATGCATTACCTATACCTATATAGGTCAGGAAATCTGTATTTATTATACGTAACATGAGGCTCACCTAGAGGGACCTGACATAATTGCCTGACATCTTGCTGCCGTGGGTATCCACAAAAAACAAGAAACTTTGTGAAAGGCTGGGAAAAAAAATACAAAAAAATGTTGTGGTTTGGTTACTTAGAGTCTTTGTAGCTTGTAATCGTATTTGTGCATTTACAGCTTTCATATTTAGTTGCATGACACAATACAGCAGCATTTATGGGTTGAATACTACACGGTGTCCATTTAATAAATGAAAGTGCTTAGAACTATACCTAAAAACACTTATTTTTCAAAGAAATTCACTCAGTGACTGTAAAACATCAGATTTGGGAACACAATGCAAATTTGAGAAGCAGCAAGATTGTAAAAGGTGAAACGCATTATAGCTAGGGTTTAATGTAATTTGATCAAATAATTTTGACACTAACCAGTTTTACGTTAATTGTAAACATCTACGTACAAACATCAATTGGAAACTAAGATTGTGTTTGAAAAATATTGTCACGAACCGGAACAGGATCAGGACCCAAATGCGTAACGTTTCTCACACAAGCCTTTCATTTTACGGTAAATGGGGAGTCATGCACGTTAGGCAGCAGTCTGGCGTGGAATCATAGGAAGCCAGAGGCCGACGAGATCGATACCAATTGCCCGAGCAGATATCGGACAGATGAGGTCAATACCAGACAGGACAGACAGGATTGATATTAAAACAGGATATTGAAATTAAACAGGACAAACTAGACGGGAACGAAACTGGAAACTGATATTAAACAGGACAAACTAAACGGGAACAATACCGGACAGGAAATACCAACAGGAAACAGGACCGAGTCAAAACCCACGTCATGCGGTGGAAAGGTTCGTTGACGGACTGACCAAGGAAGAGTGTGAGCACTGAGCTTAAAGAGATGGAAAGCCTATCTGTCAACGAGCTGCAGCTGGCCCCACACGTGCGGGGCCAATTGGGCGCCATGGAAACCGCTAAAAATATTGACCTGACCATAGGTGAGCTAGGCAGTTGGCTTTGATGCCTTCTGGTTCGAGATGGGTTCTTCGGGGACATAAAAAGCATTCTTCATAAAGTCATGTATTCAAATCAAAGAAAACTATTAAAAAAACTCACTCATCACATATGCACAAAAACATTTTTATAGTTGTCCGTCTTTATTTCATTGGCTATCACTTTACAGTGTCCTCGACCCCCAAATTCCCTCCTCTTTGTCCTCTATCTCTATTCCTTGCCGCTCCAAGGCAGACGTCAGTGAGATATTAATTAGTGAGCCCTGTCCCATAGGCAGATAGGGAAAACAAAGGAGATTCCCAGCATGTATCTGCCAGGATCTCTCTAATGAAAGGAGTATGCGTCCCTGTCTTGTCAATGTGTGTGCTTGTGTCCTGCACATACGTGTGTTGACAGGGAAGAAACGATAAAGTGGCCCACATGAGAATATGTGCGAGGAAAAAAATATGTGAAGAAGTAAAGATAATGTGCAGGCAAGCAATTATTTCATGTGTGCTTGTGCGTGCTCCCAGATTCTAGTACTTTACGACACATGTGAAATATCCCTCTGCTGCAACAGTAAAGAGTAAAAGAGGCGTAGAAATGTGACTTTGCGTCGGTGTAGGCTACAAGCATCTTGTTTACTGTACGGATATGGCTGCATGCTTTCCGAGTCCGGAAAAAAAGCATTACCACAAGGGGTCGTTTACATTATGGGACTGAGAGCTATTTCTTTAGAGCAGACCTAGGCATTCCAGTCCTCGAAGTCCGCATGTCCTGCCGGGTTTTTGAGGTTTCTCGACTCCAATACAGGTGATTTCAAGATCCTGCTCATATTTTGTGTCACCTGAGTTGAAGAAGAGAAACCTCCAAAATCATGCATGTAGCCTCAGAGGACTGGAGTGCCCAGGTCTGCATTAGAGCAGGGATAGAGAACCTATGGCCCGCGAGCCAGATATGGCTCTTTTCATTAGCACATTATAGGGCGGAGATACAATTCTGGACATGCAAATGTCTTCTACGGCATTCCAATTTCGATAAATCATGTCTGGTGTATGCATAGCCAACACAGAACTAATGGTATGAGTGCTTCGGTCCAGTATAAGTTCCAACTACGGTTTACAGTTAAGGTGTCACACCCCATTGTGGCCATACGTTGATAAGGAATATTTTACATGGAAGCTCATAAATCAATGTATGTTCAATAAAAAACCCACAGAATAAATTGTAAACACCCAAAAACACCAGCCAGATAAATTTGATTGTGTTGAGTAGTAGGGTGGGCGGAACTTCACGGAAGGTAAATACGTTAGTGTCCTCATTCACAATATTTTCTGAGATCTTTACAACTCTGTTTTCACATTGTTTTAAAAATGTTATTTGTGTATTTTGAAATGGGGTCGAAATGAGCCTCAATGCAGCACTGCGGCGCAGTGGTTAGCGCGTGTGCGGCACTGTTCTGAGGTCATGAGATCAAACCTCCTGTGTGGAGTTTGCATGTTCTCCCCGTGCTTGCGTGGGTTTCCTCCGGGCGCCCCGTTTTCCTCCCACATTCCAAATACATGCATGTCAGGTTAATTGGCCGGTCCAAATTATCCCTATGTGTGAAAGTGCAAGTGAGTTGTCTCTCTCTGTGTTCCCTGCGATTAGCTGCCAACCACTTCAGGGTGTCCCCTGACCATTGCCCGAAGATAGCTGGGATGGGCTCTAGCACCCCCGTGACCCTACTGAGGATAAGCAATGCAGATAATGGATGGATGGATGAATGACCCTCAATGATCTTAAGTCACTATGAAAGGGAGAAAAGTTAAAGTGGTATATGTGTTGTTATGGGTTGCAGGCTTTGGCATTATTCTTATTTCATAAATCTTATCAAATCATTTTACAACACACAGTGAAATAAAATGCGATCAAAAATTGGATTTTGTCTGGAAAGCGTTTTTTTCTGTTTTGCTGACTTTTGCCCTAAATTATATTGTATGTGTCCCTTCCCAAAAAATTGAATACAATTAGAGAATATCGTGGATAAATTAAAGTGACAGCTGGTTACAGTGCTGCAAACCCTAATTAACGCTTACAAGGCTGATTGAATCCGCTAAGGGTGCTCCAGTGCCTTACTGAATCAGAAGAATTAACGTTTATTCTGGCATCTTCTAGATATAATGATGCTGTTGAAGAAAACGCTTGTCTTTGATCACAGTTACTTTTATGACGGCCAAAAAGTCATGTTTTTGCTCATTTTCACTAGTCAGAATTAGACCTGTTAGGCTCGAGTTAGAGCAGAAGGAATACAACTTTTAACACCAATGACAGTAATTGAGGAAGACATTCACAGCATGCAATTTTCTGTGTTACGGGTTTTACATATATAATCCAGTGGTTGAATACATTTGCATTTTACAGTTGTTTTTAACAACCTTCAGTACTGCATTTCCTGCATCTCGGCAGGTGTTGGATATCATAAAGCACAAGCGGCGAGTTAAGCACGCCTACAAGCTCACACCCCATCTCATTTACAGAGGCGCCACATTAATTCAATCTACAGTAATTGTCGGATGCACACACACTCATCACACATAGAAATGTGCGCCCAGAGGGCACCGCCTTGATTTAATCATGCACTATGCACATAACACTCACACACACACACAGTCACATAATTTTGGAAATGCAAACCATTCGCATAATTAAACATGTAGGTACACATCTGAGCCCCTTCATCTCGAACAGACAGATATGCACGCACACACATACACGTTGGAGAACATAAAAAAAAAAAGAAGCTTCACATCTCACCATGTAGCCTGGTTTGCATATAAAACCAAACACATTGGACTATTCATAAAAATGGGGAAGGAGCAAACAATGTAAAGGATCAGGCAGAGACCCGTTCTATGAACTCGTTCAGTGCCAAAACGTAAATATACATTTTTCGTTTTTTAAATAAAACTATTAGAAAGAGTTTGGTGCAGTTCATTCGTAAGTATCAATCCTCTGGGAATGATTTTATTATAAAAAATCTGCATTACATGGCATGAGTGGCTCTGATCAGATTTTTGTCCAAACATCGAGGAGTGTCCCATTTCCTAGTCTTGCTTCCTGTATCCAGTGATTAAAGTGTGTAAGTGGCCCTTTATGGCGAGTATAGGCTAAGGAAGCAGTGTGGTCGGAGTAGCAAAGCTATGGATAAGTACAAACAGTTAAGCTTCGAGCTTTAGTCTTTTGAAAAGTACCGCAAAGTCCCTTTGTCATTGTTGGGGCAGAGAGGAACGATGTTTCGTGTACTGCCGCAGGAACACGATCGCCATGGTGAACAAAATCGTGTGATTACGAGATGGAATACATCAACTGCAGAATTTTTTTGCCAAGTTCATGGAACATTCATGCTTCATTGTTCTTGCAATAAAATGTCAGTTTACATTCAAAGTTCCTTTGTGTTTATGGAAAGCATTGTTTGGATATTAAAGGTCACAAATGAAAAAAAAAAAGCACCGGAATGAAAGTTCTGTTTGAATTTTATCACAAAAAGCCGCTTTTCATGTTTTTGTGAAAGGAATACTGTATTTTCAAAAAAATAGCAATGTTCAAATGTTGTTTACCAAACAATGGTAAAAGCCAGAAACATACTTTTTTTCTTTCAAATTGAGGATGAAGGTTGATGCCTTCTTTTGATGTCATATGCCTATTTAGCTACAGTACTACATTTTCTGTAAGTCATCAAAAATTAGTAAAATGGTCGAAATTTGGCTGGCCAATTTGTGAGAAACCTTGAAAGAATTAATAGAATTACATGTTTCCTTTGTAATATTTTGTTTTAAACATTAGCTGTCCGAGAACAGAGAAAATATCTGCAGCCTTCCAGGGAAATGTGGAATGATGGACATTAAATGGGTTTCGGTTGGGGAACATAAAAAGCAGAGGATTTAATATGGCATAGGAAAGCTCATATGCATAAAAAATACATGCTGCCTCCATTTTATGCATTAAAAATGTGTAGAAAGAGGAACCGTATGTAATACATGAGAGGCTGTAGAAATTAATGAGTAGTGAAGTCTTGATTAAAGAGTGTTTTTTTGTTTTTGTTTTTTTTTTCACAAAAGGGAAATATCTCTTAAATATTTGTGGGGCTTTCAAAGGTGAATTCGTGGTCTAATCAATTTACGACGTTTTTCATGATGTATGAAGATTGATAGTCATAATTCAGCATAGCACCATCTACTGGATGAGGTGGACGCCGCATCTTCACTGCTTTTTTTAAGATAAAAAGCGTAAAATAAATTAAAATAGAATATCAAATAAAAAAGAACCAAATAAAATTTAAAAAAAATATCCACATAAATAAAACATAATTTAATAAGTGAAAATATCATCTTGAACTAAATAGATATTTGGGTAAATAACGGACAATTATGCGATAAACTGTAGAATTTAATAGTAAAATGATCATATTCAAAATAAGTTCATGCTTTAAAAATGCTCAAAACAAAGATATTATTTTTGATTATAGACAATTTTTCATAAATAATTATTTCACATCAATTATATTTAACAATGTGCCTTTTAAACCTTTTATTCTATTTCCAATATTTTATTTAAAATATAATTTAAGAATATAAGTACAAGTATTAAATTTATTTTAATTACTACTATTGGATTAATACAAACCTTGGTGTGTTATTTGTATTCAGAATTAGTCTTGGTGATTTTTTTTTTTGAATGTACGGTATACCTAACTGTGCTCCATTCCTATATTGGTTCCACATGAATTAAAATATTATAACAATAATAATAACATAATAGTATTTATCACTATCATTATATTGAATATATTTTAATATGCATTACTATATGTGAATAAATAGCGCGTGTGTCATGAGATCGAACTTTACTGTGTGGAGATCGCATGTTCTCCCGTGCTTGCGTGGGTTGCCAGTCCAAATTGTCACTAGGTGTGAATGAGCTAGTGAGTTGTCTGATCTCCGTGTGCCCTGCGAATGGCTCCAAAATGCCTGAAGATAGCTGGGGTGGGCTCCAGCACCCCTGCGACCCTACTGAGGATAAGCGGTGCAGACAGTGGATGGATAGTGCATATGTGAATAAAAACTATGATTTATTTGTACTTGTTTTAAATTTCTTGCACCGTATTCTGGGAACCAT
The DNA here is from genome assembly GCF_059441175.1 of Urocampus carinirostris. NCBI lineage: Eukaryota > Metazoa > Chordata > Actinopteri > Syngnathiformes > Syngnathidae > Urocampus > Urocampus carinirostris. The sequence goes on from NC_142364.1 coordinate 17,749,896, forward strand.
TTAAACTTAAACATCATTATTATCATTATTTATTATTATTATTATATCAAAGCCCCATATTTGACCACCAGATGGCACTGCTATCTGATGAAAACAAAAACGAGTGCAGAAGAGCACAGCGTAGCAGCAGGATCCCAGAAAAAACATTGCGAAAACCTCTACGTAGGGATTGAACTATGTAAAAGAAAATAAATATCTCAACCTAAGATTTTTTTTCATCTCATCTCATTAGCTACACCGCTTATCCTCAGTAGGGTCGCGGGCAGGGGACACCCTGAACTGGTTGCCAGCCAATCGCAGGGCACACGGGGACAGATAACTCACTCGCTCATTCACACCAAGGGACAATTTGGACCGGCCAATTCACTTGAAATGCATGTTTTTTGGAATGTGGGAGGAAACCGGAGTGCCCGGAGGAAACCCACGCAAGCACGGGGAGAACATACAAACCCCGCACAGGAAGTCTGGAGCTGGATTTGAACCCACGCAGGAGGTTCCCAAGACATGAACTGTGCCGCACATGCGCTAACCACTGCGCCGCCGTGCTGCCCAAGATTTTTTTTTATCTAAAAAAATAAAGTTTAGTATGATTGTGTTTTTGCCTGAGATTCAAATCAATGTTTTTTTGTTTTTTTTACTGAATGAAAGTTTTTTGTAGGACCAGGAGTCACTAAATGTTACACACTGTCCCTTTAAAGACTGTCAGACTTAGAAATGTTTATTAATGAAATATCTACCGTAGTTTGAAAAAAAAGGTAGATGGTTGAAATCCCAAGTGTGATACAATACGACCTCTAAAAAGGCTCAAGTGCATAGAGTGCTGTGAATTTTAATTTTCAGCCACCTGATTAATTGCCAACTTCTTTGCGTGTTAAAACAATAAAACGTTGAACTCTTCAAGTAGCCTCTGCCACAAAAGTGACACCGCGACAGAATAAGTGGCTATTTAATGAGGCTGTCCGGGATGGGGCTAATAAAACATTTCAATGTGATGCATTATGGAGTCTGATGCTGATCTTATATGGTACTATGGACTTTAAATCTGCATAACTATTATCCCCACGTAGGGAATGTCCTCTAATCTGAGTAATTAAGGAGAAAACACAATGCATGCCTACCAACACTACCACTCTACGCGTTTTCTCCGAAAATCAATCTTTTTCAAATTCGAACAAAAGAAAATCTTGGCTTGAGACTAATGTTTTAGTTTATGGCTGTTTTATTTATGAGCGAGCCTAAGGCTTTGTGCGTGAATAAACCGCTTCAACGGTCACATTAGATTTCGGTTTTGGTAAAAATGTACCACTTCCTGTTTAAAACAAGCACATATTGTTTGTATTTTTTAATATTCTGGAGACAGATTGTGTTTTGCGCGTAGAAATAGAGTGTGTGATAACATCTATCTGCCATGATTACCGATTTGGATCACCTGTGCCCGCTCATTTGGCGCGAGCCACTGCGGGCTATCTGATTGGCTCCCTGTCCCTTTTTAGGCCAGGTCATTTAACTCTCCGGTTGTCAGTCCGTCTACAAACCTCTGTTGTTACAAGGTAAGCCTTTTTGACCCTGACTCCCGCCTTTCCGTTCCTGATTTCCCCATTCGTCTCCGGCTACGACCTGTTTTTGATCCGACCACGTCTGCTTTCCCGTCCCGGTTTACGACCCGTCTTTGATTCCGACCACGATTTTACTCTCCTGTCCCGACTATCGACCTGTTTTTCTGTCCCTGACAAGATCCACTTCCGTATTCGGATCACGATCCGATTGCAAGAGCAACTTGCTTCCCGTGTCCAGCGAGCATCTATTTAATAAACCTGTGGTTAACGCTACGCATTTGGGTCCTGATTCCGTTCTGGCCCTGACACTGTCGCTTTTTCATGTTGGCATGTATGCACAATGTGACCCCACAGTTGAACACTTCCTGATTAATTACCGCTTATCCTCAGTAGGGTCGTGGGTGTGCTGGAGCCCATCCCAGCTGTGCTTAGGCACCCTTAACTGGTTGCCAGCCAGTTGCTGGGCACACAGAGACAGACAACTCACTCGCGCATTCACACCTAGGGACAATTTGGACGTTTTTGGGATGTGGGAGGAAACCGTAGTGCCCGGAGGAAACCCACGCAAGCATGGGGATGCAAACTCCACACAGGGAGGTTTTGATTCCATGACTTCAGAACTGTGCAGCAAATGCGCTAACCACGGCGCCGCCATGCTGCCCTGATTTTGATCTTGAAATTACAAAATATGGATGTGATGGATGTTTGTCTGTAATGCTAAAATAATATTTATTCATTAAATTTAAAGAATGACCTAGTCAGGGGTGTCAAAGTCAAACAGATGGAAGGACCAAATAAAAAATTAAGACGATTGATTGTTGAAAAATATTAAAATGCAGCATGTAGTCCAGTCTAGTGAAGCTAATTGAACCCACTGAAAAGCTAACAAATATATTTGAATATGATCGACTTTGACAATAATCTTTAATTTTTTAAGGGTTACAAAAAGTTAATTTATTCGATAAAATAATCTCCATTAAATGGACATCAAATGAAAGAAGCCGGTAATACTCAGGCACCATCAGTAGTCTATATTTTTCTTTTAGCAAAAATGGGCTAAAATCACTCCAAAGTATAAAATAATAGCAACTTTTAATCATTAAATAAAATAAAATTAAATAAAGAGCAAGAAGATTTAATGTAAAGTGAAAACAAATACACAATGATTCCTGTTGTATGATACAATATTGAATCAAGATCATCCAAGGGAGGCATGTCAATCAATCTGCCCGCGAGCTGGATTCAGCCCAAAGCCTGATTTAATCCGGTCAGCCATACATTTCTGAGAATGTGCAAAAAAAAAAGCAAGTTTCTATTAAAAGTTAATCTCTCTGGCCACTAGAGAGCAGTGTTTACATTGTATAGCATAGTCAAGTCAAGTCAATTCATGTTTATTTGTGACACCCTTAATCACAAGGAGTCTTAAAGGGCTGTACAGACCACAGATTACTGCAAACCATAGACTATTATTACACCATCCCCTGATCTAAAACCTACAAGAGGGCAAGGAAAAACTCAAAAACCTCTAAGTTTAAAACACACTTCAATTCTATAGTTTATGAATGACCTATATTTCCTGTTGATGATATCTGTGTATTAATTGTTATTACAACATCCATTGCAGCCTAGTCATCCTGGTGGTCATGATTACTCATTGCACTCACCTGTTCCCAATCATTTGGCGCCAGCTGCTCCTAGTTGCCTGATTGATTCCCCTCCTATTTATTCCCAGTACTCCAGACACTCTTTGTCAGTCCTTCAGCGAACCTCTGCATACGCAAGGCAAGCACTCTGGCTCCCGTCGGTACTGTTTTCATCCGTATACCACTTGTCTGTTCCTGATACCCCGTTTGTCTCCGGTCATCGACCCGTTTTGTCCGTTTGACAACGCTCTGATCACCCACTCCGGCTAACGACCCGTTTTTGACCATCGACCATGCTCTGATTTCCCTCTAAGGCTAAGGACCCGTTTTTGACCATCGACCACACTCTGATCTCCCTCTAAGGCTAACGACCTGTTTTTGACCACCGACCACGCTCTGATCTCCCACTCCGGCCAACGGCCCGTTTTTGACCACTGACCTTGCTCTGATCCCCCACTCTGGCTATCGACCCGTTTTTCCCATTTGACCACGCTCCGATCTCCCGCCCCGGGAAATCTACTTCCGCATTCCGTTGCTTCCCTCGTCCAGCGAGCACCGGATCGCTGGTGTTTGTTTCCTCAATATCCCAATAAACCTTTGAGTGAAAGGTTATGCGTTTGGGTCTACCCTTTGTTCTGGCTCTGACACTAGTAGTGAGTTGGTTCAGGTGTAAAATTGAATTCACTCAACTGTTAAAGGAAACAGTTTACACAATGAATGCCAAACGTGAACATCTATCTTTTCCATTGTTTGTGAATAAATGTTCTGTGTCTAGAAAAGATCCCTTGTCGTCTGTGGTTATAATACGTAGGGTAGGTTACTAATGTAGATGGAATAATAAAGCATAATACTGTCACGGTTCCCCATTGCCCTCACTTGGCCCCGCCCGTTTGGCACCAGCTGCGGCTCGTTGCCTGATTGGCTTCCTATTTGAGCTCAGTGCTCTCACTCACGCCTTGTCAGTCTGTCAACGAACCTCTGCACCCGCAAGACGTCTGTTTTGACTGTCCGGTATCCTATTTGAATCCTGTCTGGTATTGATCCCGTCTATCTTGTCCTGTCTGATATCTTGCTACAGTATCTGGTATCGATTCCACCTGTCTCTTCCAGTCCGATATCCTGCGCCAGTCTCAAGTATTCAGCATCGATCCTGTCTGTCTCGTCCTGTCTGAAATCTGACTCCAGTATCTGGTATCGATCCTTTTCGTCTCGTCCTGTCTGATATCTAACTCCATTCTCCAGTATATGGTATCGACCTGTGAGAGATATACAATATATAAACTCTCTGTTGGCAGAATTATTCAGATAAAAACACTTATTGAAGTTTTAACCTCCCTCGCAAATGGAGCGAGCACGGCCGAGCTGCCATCTTCCCAGGTTGCCTGGGCCGTACTGACTACATCCGGTCAGTAGGCGTGGTTTATTGATTTCACACATAAACAGGAAATGAAGTCACACATAAGCGCGACTTCACAATAAAATTAAATAAAATTGAGAAACGTATTTACAAAAAATGGAATTCGACTGATATTTAAAACGTGACTATGTGTATGTGTGTAATGATTGTTTTTATATTCCTAAATATAAAAACAGGTTAATTTCATAGCATGGAAGTCTGAGAAATACACAACCAAAAACAGCCAACTTTACACGACCCTGTCTGTCCTGTCCTGTCCGGTATCGATCCCGTCTGTCAGGTATCTTTTTGTGTATCTGGTATCGATCCTTGCTGTCCTGTCTGGTATCTAAAATCGATCTCGTCGACCTCTGGCTTCCTGTTTTTCCACGCAGGACTTCTGTCTTACTTCTTTCGCCCAGCGATCGCCGAATTACTGAAGGTTGTGTTCATGCGTATGACTGCCCCATTTCCATAAAACAAAACTTGTGTGAAAACGTTACGCATCTGGGTCCTCCTCCTGTTCAGGTTCTGACAAATACTTGAAAAACAAAGCTTAAAATTTGGTGTGGACATTCGTTTACTGATTTGGCCCCCCTTTAGAACAAAAAGTCTGGGTCCACCCCCGGAGCCAAACTGAGTTTGACATCCCAAAGGAAACCCGCAGGCCTTGATTTTGATATCGGTGACCTACCTTAACATGGAGCGCCTTCAGATGTGGCAATGTACCTGAAAAGACAAGGTTACTGTAAATTTGTGCCGTTTTCTTTTTTTTTTCAATCCAGTTTTTTAACTAATCCTAAATCCATATGCCCACAATTGATCTAAAAACAATTCCACTGTGAATATTGGGTCACTGGACACAAATTGCAGCAGACAATTTTACACTCGTTTAGATCTGTATCATGTCTCCAATGTGGAGCAACACAGTCCTGCATAGCACTGAGTTTAACAATCCCCTCTGGCGCAGCAGATTTTTTACGGTCTTACAAAGCCACGTCGATCTGACCGACGGAGAACCGTTCCATCAGACTGTTAAGATGCCCCACAGTACAGGCTCTAGATCTCTGTGGGAATGTAAAACACATCACTATCTTCAGGCATTTTATGGACCTTGTAAATAAAACCTCTCTAGCTTCCTTTTCATGACAACATAATTCCAGTTACTTACGACCCAATTTGCACATCACAAATCAGGGAAAAGAAAAACATGGTCGGTTCCACACCATGGTTTCACTATTGATAGAGACATAAACGAAACAAGTCACATCTCTAATTAAAGAATCAGGTATTCGTCAAACTTTTTACGCTGCTGATAAGTAGATATCAAGCCTCTGGGAATGACTTCAGTGAAATAGAGCACCATTAAATGGCAGAAATGGCGTTGATCAAATCTTTGGCCACTCACAGAGGAACCCCCACTTCTCTGTGTTACTTTGCTTTCAATATCCAGCGATTGAGAGTTTGTGTGTCATGATTACTGATTCGGGGCACCTGCAGCGCCAACAGCCCTGAGCGCTGATTGGTTCCCTGACTCCTATTAAACATCCGGCTTTCAAGAGGAAGCTGTCAGACCGTCCTGCGAACCTACGCTTTTGCTAGGCAAGCTTTGTACCCTCCGACAATCTCCTGCCCTGTTTTCTCCTGCCTGTCACCTGTTGCCGACCTGTTTCTGGACCCGTTTCTTCCCTGTTCTTCCGTCCCGGCCATCGATCTGTTTTTCCCTGTTTCCTGCCTGATACTTGTTGCCAACCTTTTTTCTGGACTCGTTACCGCCCTTGCTCCCCTGTCCCGACTATCGACCAGCTTTGCTGCCGCCCACGACAATCGTCGCTCGACACGGAAGTGCCACTTCCGCGTTCCTGCCATCAGCTACCCGTGTCCGACGATCATCGGATCGTGGAAGCAAGTACTGCTCTCTTTCTTTCTTTTCAATAAAACTGTGTAAAACGAACGCTATTGGGTCCTGTCTCCATTTCTGGCTTGTGACATCATGTCACTGGAAACATCAGGTGCTGACAAGTTCTTGCAAAGTTCATGCATCATTCGTACATTCAGCAATCTTGCAATAAAATGTTATTTCATAAGAAAAGTGCTGTTGTGTTTATATAAAGCATTGTTTAGATATTGGGCGATATGACTGTCATGCCATGGCACCCAAATGGACCCGCCCGTGTGGCACCAGCTATGACTCGTTAACAGATTGGCTTTCTGTCTATTTTAAGCTCAGCGCTGTCACACAGCCCACAAGACGTGGGTTTCGACACGGTCCTGTTTCTGTTGGTATTTTCTGTCCGGTATTGTTCCCGTTTACTTTGTCCTGTTTAATTTTGGTTTCCAGTTTTGTTTCCGTCTATTTTTGTCCTGTTCATTATTTTCTCCAGTTTTCTTTCCTGTCTCTTTCTCCTGCTTATTTTCGATATCCTGATTCGTTATCTATTCTGTCTATCCCTTCCTGTCCGGTATCAACCCCATCTGTCCGATATCAACTCGGGCAATTGGAGTCGGTCTCTGGCTTCCTGTCTTTCCACGCCAGACCGCTGCCTAACGTGCATGACTCCCAATTTCCCGTAAAATAAAAGGCTTGTGTGAGAACATCACGCGATTGGGTCCTGATCCTGTTCTGGTTTTTGACATTACATTCATTCACAAAACGTCGTTTTTCTCAAAATATTTTTCTTGGGAAGAGTATTTTCAAGAGACTTTGCAATTTTCTATATGCCCCCAAAAATGAGTCTAAGAGGTAAAAATTGGCTGGCACCCCGCATTTCCTATTTGAGAGATACGTCTGGCATTGAAAGGTTTAATAGATACATTATACAACTAGTTAGCTTGCTAGCTAAATTACCTAACCCTAAATTAGTTTTTTTTAGTCTAAATTTAACTGGCTGGCCTAACTGACTTATTGAATATAGTTGGTTAGGTCTAAGTCTCACTAAATGTGAACAAAAGATTTCTAAGTAGGTAGTTTGTTGTAAACTAAGCTGTTTAATTTAGTTTCTAATAGAGAGTGCTGTGTTGTCGTACCTGTTGAGTTGACGTCTTCGCCAATGGTCGTTAAAAAGGTGACGCTAATTTTAAAAATGTGTCCAAGTCAATATTAACTTTATAGATAAATATTTTACGAAGAAAATCGAAGAAATCCATCCTATTCTAGTCTACCTGCACATTTGAGTAATTATTCCCTTTAGCCACTAGATAGCACCAATGCTTAAGAAGAATTATAGACGTTCTAGCTCAGGGGTGGCCTGCTATTTGAAGCGGTGAGCAGAATTTTTGTCATTTATGAATAAATACATTAGGTTCTGAATTTAATATTTACCTTTGTAGTATTACAATAGTTGTATTTTTTTAGTATTTCTGCCTTCTGTTTTTTGTGGTATTTTCATAGTAGTATTTTTGTAGTACTTCTGTACTGTATCTGTAGTATTTCTGTGGTATATCTGTAGTATTTTTGTAGTATTACTTTAGTCGTCATTCTGTAGTATTTGTGTTGTAATATTTCTGGATTTTTTTTTTATTATTTCCCTAGTAGTATTTTTGTCATGTTTCTGCAGTCTGATTTTTGTAGTATTTCCATTGTAGTATTTCTGTAGTATTTCTGTAGTGTATCTGTAGTATTTCTGTAGTATATCTGTAGTATTTCTGTAGTATTACAGTAGTTGTATTTTTGTAGTATTTCTGTTGTAATATTTTTTTAATAGTAATTTGTAGTATTTATTTCGTAAAATTTAACATGTTGTGGAATTTTTGTAGAAATTCTGCAGTGGTATTTTTGTAGTATTTCTGGAGTATTTTTGTTTTTTATATAGTAGAATTTTTGTGCTGTTTCTTTAGTAATATTTATGTATTAGTATTTTTGTGTAATTGTAGTGGTACTTTTGTAGTATTTCTGTAAAAGTATTTTTGAAGTATTTCCATAGTAGTATTTCCAAAGTATATCTGTAGTATTTCTAGAGTATTACAGTAGTTGTATTTTTGTAGTATTTCCGTTGTAATATTTCTTTTGTAGTAATTTGTAGTATTTTTTTCATAATATTAAAATTTTGATATATAATGGAATTTCTGTAGGTCTCCCGCAGTAGTATTTTTGTAGTCCTTCTGTAGTATTTTTATGTAGTTTTTCCACAGTAGACTATTTGTAGTATATTTTTAGTACTACTGCAGTATTTGTAGTATTTCTGTCGTAATATTTCTCTAATAGTATTTTTGTGCTATTTCTGTCGTAATATTTCTGTATTATTATTTTTGTCTTACAGTACGACAGAGGTACTCTTGTAGTATTTCTGTAAAAGTATTTTTTAATTATTTCCATAGTAGTATTTTTGTAGTATCTCTGTAAAAGTATTTTTGAAGTATTTCCATAGTAGTATTTTTGTAGTCTTTATGTAGTATTTATGTACTATTTATGTAGTCTTTATTTAATATTTTTGTAGTGTTTCCAAAGTAGTATTTTTAAAGCATTCCGTAAGTATATTTGTAATATCACTGTCTTTTTTTAATACTATTTCTGTTGGAATATTTCAGTTGTGTAATTTTGTTGTTTGTATTACGTAAGTAGTATATTTGCAGTACAGTATTTATATAGTTTTGTTTTCAGAATGAAAGTAAAATAACATATTGGGTACCAGTTTTAATGCACTAGGTTTGATATTTAGTTTTGTAGCAATTTGTATTATTTTTGCCGTATTTCGGTAGTACTTTTTTTGTTGCAGGCACACAAAGTGACAATGGGGACAAATTTGGGACCCAAAAAAACGTTGTTTTTATTTGTAGTATTTTATTTACCAATAAATATATTGTCATTAGACTTAAAGCAGGGACCCTCCACAGCATTTACTCCCTTTATATTGGTTGATTTTGCTTTAGGTCTCCCACAAAGGGAGAAACTGGGTGAAGATAGCAACACTTCAGGGGACTGGATTTATGACGCTTTCATACGCCCACTTGCACAAATGAATATATAGACTCACTCATGAATATGATTGTACCCTCCTCAAGTGAAGATTTGCATTTGAAATAAGCATCCCTTAATTCTTCTTTGCAGTATACTCTCTGACACATACAGCCCAGGGTGTACGTGTATTCTGAATAATATGGGAATCAGTGGGCAGCACGGCAGCGCAGTGGTTAGCGCGTATGCGGCACAGTTCTGAGGTCATGAGATCGAACATTCCTGTGTGGAGTTTGCATGTTCTCCCCGTGCTTGCGTGGGTTTCCTCTGGGCACTCCGGTTTCCTCCAACATTCCAAAAACATGCATTTCAGGTGAATTGGCCGATTCAAATTGTCCCTAGGTGTGAATGAGCGAGCGAATTGTCTGTCCCTGTGTGCCCTGCGATTGGCTGGCAACCAGTTCAGGGTGTCCCCTGCCCACTGCCCGAAGATCGCTATGATGGGCTCCAGCACCCCCGTGACACTACTGAGTGGTGCAGATAATGGATGGATGGGAAGCATTTCTGATGAATGAACTGTAAATCGATCAGTATGTTGATGTTAGCACAGATCATAGTTGGTTTTTGGTTTAAGAACAAAAGCAAAAAATTGATAATTCAGTTTTATTTTCAGGCTGCATTAAAGATAGAGACTCGAAGAGTCATAGTAAGGCATATAATTAAATTTAAAAACAAAAAAAAATCAAATAAGATTAAATTAAATTAGTGGTTAGTGGTTAGCGCGTGTGCGGCACAGTTCTGAAATCATGAGATCGAACCTCCTGTGCGAAGTTTGCATGTTTTCCCCGTGCTTGCGAGTGTTTCCTCTGGGCACTCTGGTTTCCTCCCACATTCCAAAATCATGCATGTAAGGTTATTTGTCCCTAGGTGTGAATGAGCGACTGAATGATTGTCTCTATGTGTCCTGTGACTGGCTGGCAAGCGGTTCAGGGTGTCCCCTGCCCACTGCCCGAAGACAGCTTGGATGGGCTCCAGCACTCCCGCGACCCTACTGAGGATAAGCGGTGCAGGTAATGAATGAATGAATACATTAAATTAAATACAATTGAATTGAGTTGAGTTGATTGTTTTGGCCAGGCGAATGAGCAAATCTCAGTGTCTGTTCTTTTCCTGCCAATCCCGTAATTTATTTAGCAAAGCATAGTTTTATTCAATTGCGTCAGTTCAGTAGTAACTCAGTGACTAACTCAATGGAGGAAAACGACTACATAAAAGACGTGCACAATATATGATCTTCACACACTTTTAATTAAGCACCATTAAGAAATAATTTACACTCTAAATCCTTCTCCAAATTAATTATATTGAGTAATTGCTGAGCGCGATGCAGATAACATCTGTTTAATTTACTTATTCCATTGGCTCCTTGTGTTTTTGATTATATCACTGAAAGGCAGGCCGCTACTGAAACTTCTTGCCGGTGCTTTTTTTTCCGGGCACAGCCGACAACATGGTGGATGTGTCGCTTTATTAGAAGTGATTCTAGTAGATGGCTTTCATTTTGGGCCAGGGTTCACTTCTACTGTTTCTCAAAAAGTCATTTTAAACCCTGCATTTGTTCAGCTCTCTGTGTGCTGTGTTTGTATCTGTGTGTGTTTTTCTGCCAGCAGGGCCTCAAGTCATGGTTGCTCATATTTACAGTTGAATTATTAAAGGTTTGTTTTTTATCAGGGTGAAATTTTGAAGCATCCGGACCGGCACACACAAAAATACCAGCACACAAACACTCAAACAGATTAGACATCTGTGATTTAGAGCAAAGTTAAAGCTTTAACTCCAGCTGCTTTACATCTTGAGTAAATACTTTAAAACTGCTATGATGCTAGAGTAAAAGCATGTATTAAAGTTTTGAGTCCGATTTAAAGCTTTAAAGGGACGGTGTGTATTATTCGACCACTAGATGTCATTGTATAGTGTTGTGCAATGGCTCCCCAGTGTATTCCTAGCAAACTTTTTTGTACAGCATGAAGGTCGCAAATGCTGCCTTGATGGAGGTTCGTTTACCTCTCAGTCCACTTGTAGATTCACCTTCTTCGTCTTTTACTTGTAATCCTTTTTACATGTCGTGATGATTTCTAAGGTGCTGGTACAATTTACTTGTGTTTCCTCTGGACCTAGCAACGACGCAAAAGTGAATTCTGCAACAGGCGTTTTCTTCTGTTCCACGCCCGCTTCGTCAAAACCAAAATGGGTCCAAACAAGTGATGTAACGCGCGGTGCAAGCTTAGTTTCGTTCTCGTTTGTTGACTCTGGGACTATGTTTACGGAGTCTCCCCATGACACTCAATGAGCCCACACGGTGGGTTTGGCATAGTGTTGTGCTTGCAAACTTCGAATCGTGTTTATTGGCTTGTGCTATTGTTAAAACCTCTGATTGGTCGGCGCTTTTGAAACTCGAACAGTAACAATTTTGTTAGGCCAGAACTCCATCACTCACTACAAAACCTTGAAAAAAACGCAGTGCTTTGCGGTTTCACAACCGCACTACTTTCAAACTTTTGACTTGACTGCCGCCCTCCTACTGCCCCATTTTTCCTCACTGCCCCCCAGATCTTTCCAACGCCCCAAGGGGGGCGGTACCGCCCACTTTGGCAACCACTGGTGTAGTGCAACTGAAAATAAGTGCTAAAAGGCAAAGGGAAGAATACAAACTTTTTTTTTTTTTTTTGCCCAGCCTTGCCCAGGATTTTGGGTAAAAACAAGATGGTGGACAATAATGTCACCTCCTTTTAGTTGAGGCTCATGTTAAGCAAAACAAGTGCAAAATTCTCAACCTATGAGTATTGGACGGAAAATAAGTGTTTATATAATAATATGTAGTTTATGTCTCATCTCCCATCTCATCTCATTAGCTTCACCGCTTATCCTCAGTAGGGTCGCGGGGGTGCTGGAGCCCATCCCAGCAATCATCGGGCAGTGGGCAGGGGACACCCTGAACTGGTTGCCAGACAATCGCAGGGCACACGGGGACGGACAACTCACTCGCTCAGTCACACCTAGGGACAATTTAGACCGGCCAATTCACCTGAAATGCATGCTTTTGGAATGTGGGAGGAAACCGGAGTGCCCGGAGGAAACCCACGCAAGTGCTGTAGTCTATGTATTTTTATTTATTATTTAAAACAATATTATCTTTTTAATGAATGAAGTTTTTTAACACACCTTTAACTTTGACGGGAGGAATTCAAAACACTTCTAATTCTTTACCTCAAACTGTTGCAACCCTTGAGTTAACTCAACTCTACAATTAAATAATTAACGCTCTAGTTCAAGTTTTAATTGTTTAACTCAAGTGAGAGAATGTTTACTTTGTGTTACTATTTCAAATAAAGAGTTTTCTGAAATATCACTTTTCAGAAATATTGCTCCTCAAAGCGAAACAATGTTTGGATCTCTATACAACTGTCTCAGAAAATTCGAATTTTGTGCCAACGGTCTTTATTTACTGTTATGCAATTGAAAAACAGAAATTTACAAACATTCTAGGCTCATAGTAACTGGTCAACTGAAACATTACAAGTATTTTATTGTTTTAATATTACTGATTATAGCAAACCTCCAAAATTCCACCTCAAAATATTAGAATATCATGAAAAAGTATACAAGTAGGCTGTAAGCCGTAATCAGATATATTAAAGTAATAAAAGGCTTCCTATATTTTAGTTGATTTGTAATGAATTGAGAATGTGTGACATATTTGTTTTTTAATTGCATTACAGAGAATAAAAAACTTTTTTACAATATTCTAATTTCTGAGACAGTCCTGTATATAAGTATGATATAACTATTACATTAAGCAAGTATTCATTCCCTGGGGGCAGCACATTAGCGCCAGAGTAATTATGAACTGATATGAAGTTAATGATATCCAATTAGAGTTGTTGTTTGTTGTCCTACACACTTTTTGTTCTCTCAATAATGTTGAAAAAAATGCAGAGTACTAATCAAAGGGGTTTACCGCCAATCAGTGATGCAAAGAGAAAATTGTCTTGATTATGATGCATGGTATGTCTAATTCTAAATCATGATTGGAAAATTATAATTGCTTTTCATGCCATATCATATGACAGCCACGTTGCTGGGCCTGAAAAAGAACCACAGAGCAACAAAGAACGACATGTTTGTCTGCTTCTTATTTGAAAAATACTGCTTTCTTGCAACTCTTTCAACGTGTTTATTGACTGAATAGAGCTAAGTAATATCAAGAGATTGAAGGTCAAGGCCACTTGTTTTCAGAATTGCTTGAATCTATTTTGAACAAACTGAAAAGGTGAGGGGCTAAGCTGTTTTTTGTAATTGTGATATACTAACAAAAATAATCGAGCCGACCTCTTCAGCTCTTGTCCTGATTACTAATGTGATTCACCTGTGCCCGCTCATTTGGTGCCAACCGCTGCAAGTTCTGATTGGCTCCCTGTCACTATTTAATCCCAGTCCTGTCAGTCCCCTGTTGTCAGTCCATCTGCGAAACCTCTGTTTACACAAGGCAAGCCTTTTTTTCGACCCTGTTTTTGCTCCCGTTTGCCTCCGGCTACGACCTGTTTTGATCCCGACCATGTTTGCTCTCCTGTCCCGGCTTATGACCTGTTTTTTGATCCTGTCCACGTCTGCTCTCCTGTCCTGGCTTACGACCCGTTTTTGTCCACGACCACGTTTTTGCTCTCCTGTCCCGGCAATCGACCTGTTTTTCCGTCCCTGACAAAGCCATCTCCTGCTACGGAAGATCCACTTCTGTATTCGGATCCCGATCCGATTGCGAGAGTGACTTGCTTCCCGCGTCTAGCGAGCACCGGATCACGGGCGCTGCCCTTCCTCTCTCTATCTCAATGAACTTGTGAGAAACGTTACGCGATTGGGTCTACCCTGCGTTCTGGACGTGACAGCTCTTCTGTTTCTGTAACACTTCTTGCATGAACATTGTCAATAAATTATTTTTTCCAACTTGTAAATGGTGAAAATCAGTAAATGTAAATGTGAATGGTCTGCATTTATATAGTGTCTTTCAAGTCAATGAACACCTCCCAAAGCGCTTTACAATGTGCTTCACACTTACCCATTCACACACCGTCAGCCATGCAAGGCAACTACCTGCTTGTCGGGGGTATTAGGGATTCAGTGTCCTACCCAAGGACCCTTCAACATATAACACGGAGAAGCCGGGAATCAACCCTGCAACCTCTTGATCCCAAGACGAGCCCTTTACCTCCTGAGCACTGATGTAAAATACGACCGTTGTTTCCTTGATAAGATGATTGGCCTTCACTGCAAACAAGAAAAATAATTAAATAAAAACACTGTTATATTTTAAGCATGGTTTGGATGGACTGTCTATCAGTATTCCGAGGGCAGGGTTGGGTAGGGTTACTTTAACTTGATTACTTTCAATTACTTTTGGATTACTCCAATACCAAATATGCTAATAAACGACAAAAGAAACTAAATATGAATAAAATTACTAAATATATGGTATTGGAGTAATCCAAAAGTAATTGAAAGTAATCTAGTTAAAGTAACCCTACCCAACCCTGTCCGAGGGAAGATCTCCTGTGGGGTAATGCACCATTATTTTTTTATTAAACATGAATACTTTGATTTACAGAACAAAAATTGAAATATGGTTCTGGCAAATTCTATTTACACAAAATATTTGTATTAAGTATGGAAAGAAATTTGAGAAATCTTGCCAGTTTTTATGCAACCATATAAAAATAGGGAAAAAATCCACTCATGAAAATATGATAAAACATGAAATATAATGCTCCAGGAAAGAAAATTACCTGGCGATGCAATTACAGTGTTTTTTGTTTGTTTGTTTTTTGAATTTGGTGTCAATGGCAGATCATTTAACTAATTTTAAGCATTTTTTCTTTCGTAAAATTACAAATTGAAAAATAATAATAATGGTGATAATTTGATAAATTGTGTGCCAGCTTATAGCAGCTGAGTGGTTAGCGCGTCCGTGGGACAGTTAGGATGTCATTTGTTTAAAACCAGCTACCATCCTTCCTGTGCGGAGTTTGCATGTTCTCCCCGTGCTTGCGTGGGTGTCCTCCCACATTCCAAAAACATGCATGTCAGGTTAATTGGCCAGTCCCAATAGCTGTGAATGAGCAAGCGAGTTGTCTGTCCCTGTGTTCCCTGCGACTGGCTGGCAACCGGTTCAGGGTGTCCCCTGCCCACCGCCCGAAGAAAGCTGGGATGGTCTCCAGCACCCTCGCTACCCTAATGAGGATAAGCGGCGCAGAAAATAGATGGATGGGTGATACATTATGTGCCAGTGGACGGCTGCTGAGTGGTTATAACGTTTGTGGCACAGTTCTGAAGTCATGGGATCAAATCTAGCTACCATTTTTCCTGTGCGGAGTTTGCATGTTCTCCACGTGCTTGCGTGGGTTTTCCTCCGGGCGCTCTGGTTTCCTCCCACATTCCAAAAACATGCATTTCACGTTAATTGGCCGATCTCAATAGGTGTGAATGAGCGAGTGAGTTGTCTGTCTCTGTGCTCTGCTACTGGCTGGCAACCAGTTCAGGGTGTCCCCTGCCCACCGCCCGAAGATAGCTGGGATGAGCTTCAGCACCCCCACGACCCTACTGAGGATAAACAGTTCAAAAAAATGGATGGATATGCCTAAAGAAAATATTTTAATGATACCCAAGATTTTTATCCTTGATTTACTACTACAGTATTTTACGAGTATGGTCTCCATAAACTTTAAGTGAAAATTTAAAGATGATCAATATGGACGATTACGACAACAATATAATTTTTACATGGGCTAAGAGTGAGTGAGCTAATCTACTCTTAAAACATTTCTAATGTTCCTTATTATATATATATATATATATATATATATATATATATATATATATATATATATATATACAAAATATTGCTATTTATAGGATAGCTAATAGCTTGTTATCTAAAAAAATATATATACATTCAAACAAATAGGCTTCAATGAGACCTAATGGTTGGATTGTAATATATTTATATATATTTTTGTTAGATACTGTTACTTTTTTTCGCTGATTAGAAATATAAAGTAATCATAATCGTAAACAAGTAATGTGTTATCTATCAATCAAATTCTTCTCATTTAGAGAAACCAGTTTTGACTTAGATAATGGAATAACAAGGAAAATATTGTGGGAAAACATTGTTGCGCAGAAAATTTTGTTGATTTTAACATTTGCTTATTTTCCCCCCAATATAAGCAAACTTTTCCAATAATTGAGGAATATTTTTATCCGTCTAGCATGTTTGTTTTTCACTTTTACTTTTTTTAATTAATTCTTAACTCTTCTCAAATCTTCTTGCACATTCGTTCCTCCAGCTTTGTCCTGTACAGTATTGCCCACATTCATTTGAGATATACAGTGCATCCGGAAAGTATTCACAGCGCTTCACTTTTTCCACATTTTGTAATGTTACAGCCTCATTCCAAATTGTATTAATTTAACTTCTTATCTCAAAATTCTACACAAAATACTCCATTATGACAATGTGAAAAAGTTTTTTTTTTACTTTTTTTGAATTTATTAAAAATAAAAAACTAAGAAATCACATTTACATAAGTATTCACAGCCTTTTGCCATGAAGCTCAAAATTGAGCTCAGGTGCATCTTTTTTCCACTGATCATCCTTGAGATCTTTCTACAGCTTAATTGGAGTCCACCTGCAGTGAATTCAGTTGGTTGGACATGATTTGGAAAGGCACACATCTGTCTATATAAGGTCCCACAGTTGAGTGTGCATGTCAGAGCACAAACACCAAGCATGAAGTCAAAAGAACTGTTTGTAGACCTGCGAAACAGGATTGTCTTGAGGCACAAATCTGGGGAAGAGTCAGAAAAATTTCCGCTGCTTTGAAGGTCCCAATGAGCACAGTGGCCTCCATTATTCGTAAATGGAAGACATATGGAACCACCAGGACTCTTCCTAGAGCTGGCCGGCCTTCTAAACTGAGCGATCAGGACAGAAGGGCCTTGGTCAGGGAGGTGACCAAGAACCCAATGGTCACTCTGTCAGAGCTCCAGCGTTCCTCTGTGGAGAGAGGAGAGCCTTCCAGAAGGACAACCATCTCTGCAGCAATCCACCAATCAGGCCTGTATGGTAGAGTGGCCAGACGAAAGCCACTCCTTAGTAAAAGGAACATGAAAGCCCGTCTGGAAATGGCCAAAAAGCACCCGAATGACTCTCAGACCATGAGAAACAAATTTCTCTGGTCTGATGAGACAAAGATTGAACTCTTTGGTGTGAATGCCAGGCGCCATGTTTGGAGGAAACCAGGCACCGCTCATCACCAGGCCAATACCATCCCTACAATGAAGCATGGTGGTGGCAGCATCATGCTGTGGGGATGTTTTTCAGCAGCAGGAACTGGCAGACGAGTCAGGATAGAAGGAAAAATGAGTGTAGCAATATATAGAGATATCCTGGATGAAAACCTGCTCCAGAGCGCTCTTGACCTCAGGCTGGGGCGAAGGTTCATTTTTCAGCAGGACAACGACCCAAAGCACACAGCCAAGATCTCAAAAGATTGGCTTCAGAACCACTCCGTGAATGTCCCGGAGTGGCCCAGCCAGAGTCCAGACTTGAATCCGATCGAACATCTCTGGAGAGATCTGAAAATGGCTGTGCACAAACGTCTCCCATCCAACCTGATTGAGCTTGAGACTTATTGCAAAGAAGAATGGGCAAACTGCCTAAAGATAGGTGTGCTAAACTTGTGGGATCATATTCAAAAAGACTTGAGGCTGTATTTGCTGCCAAAGGTGGATCAACAAAGTATTAAGCAAAGGCTGTGAATACTTATGTAAATGTAATTTCTTAGTTTTCTATTTTTAATAAATTCAAAAAAAGTAAAAAAAACGATTTTTCACATTGTCATAATGGAGTATTTTGTGTAGAATTTTAAGATAAGAGATTAAATTAATACAATTTGGAATGAGGCTGTAACATAAAAAAATGTGGAAAAAGTGAAGCGCTGTGAATACTTTCCGGATGCACTGTATTTCATTAAACATAAAACCTTATTTCTAAGCACAAGTAAACTGCCCTAAAGTTGACCCCTTTCGAAAACGGCATGTAATGCCATCTTCTGTGCTCACAGGTCCCCTGCTTAACATTCGAATGAATTCCAGGGTATTTGAGGCTCTGGCAGCCAGTGCTGGTTCTTAATCCCATTTCGCGGTTATCAAGCACCTGAAAATGTACCCAATGTAAAAAAGAAAACCAGTGAAAATTGACTAAAATTGAAAAAAACATTTGTATTCTGAGAAGTCCTCTTCTTCTGGCCAGTAAGTTTTTTTTTCAGGGCTATCCAGGATGATTTTGTGGTTCATAGACACGTCAAAAAACCCTTACCTTTGCATTTCTATACCTGAAAAAGTATCATTCCAAAAGGATTGTACGAATTGTACCCACTTCAAAGAATATTGCCATCTTTGGGCGCCTTTGCAGTCAATATTTTAACAGTATTTCAAGGTAAGGCTTACCAATGGACTTAAAATGACCCTGTTTTAATACCAATTCAACAATATACTTGTATATATTGAAGTTTTGGAAAACGTTTGGAATAAAGGTTTGCATAAAAACCTAGAGACATAAAACAAAACGGGAAATGCATCAGTT
This sequence comes from Urocampus carinirostris, assembly GCF_059441175.1. Lineage (NCBI taxonomy): Eukaryota > Metazoa > Chordata > Actinopteri > Syngnathiformes > Syngnathidae > Urocampus > Urocampus carinirostris. Next base: position 17,769,082 of record NC_142364.1, read on the forward strand.
TGCTGCTGATGTGCAACCCCTGTGAGGAGAAACCAATAACAAATGCTGCCTTTTTGAGTCCATGATGCTTTCAAGCAGATCTTTTTTTCCGTCATTGTTAAAGTCCGAACAGACGGTGGACGCAGACGCGCAACGTTTTCACACGCTATATTTCAAGGAAATGGGGAAGTCATGGGGAATGAACCAATTATAGATGTAAACGATGTTTCTGTGTTATGTGGTTTGCAGTAGTTTTATGCTCTCTCCATTTTGATATTATTGTTCGCAGAGTGCTCGAGAGATATGTAAATGTTTTTTGCAACAAATACTATTTAGTCTTTTTGTTGTAAATATATTATGAAATGCTAATTTGGTTCCTATTTTACGATTGTGTCTCACATGTTGTTGATTCTTGGAAATACAATTGCAGTTTTTTAGCTTTAAGTTTGAAGCCTGAAATGTAGCAATATGACAAAAAGTAATTTTGGGGGCAATACTTTTTTGAGACACTGCAGTCATTGGCTGCGAGCATCGATTTATGACACTTCTGAGAAAATTAACCCATACAAGGAAAACATCATCATCATTTACTGTGACACACTTGTGCGTGAGTGCATTCAATCTTTTCTGAGAGCAGGTGCACGCCATGGTGTCTCTCACTTCTTGTTATAGCTTCCTAATTTACAAGAGAAGTCGAGCGTGTCAGTTTTTCGGGAAATGTATAAATAACCTTTGTACATTCTGCCGCCCTTGTCTGACTCTTTTTGTGAAAGGGGGGGTCTGGAGTCATGATAGGCCCAACCTGACAAGAAGTGAGAGCATCTGGGACAGATGCTACAAAGCACTTGCGCTAATGATGCCGTGCCTGCCTGTTCACCTGCACAAATACCTCATGTATTTATATGCTTCATGTCTGGAAAAAGTGTTTGTCAAAAACCTTTCTTGGGTAATCTTCATTGTCACATGCCAATCAAAGAGCACACAATGGCACAACCAATCCCTAAATAAAGCCCTGTGGATAGTCAATTAAATCATGTTTATTCTCTGAAGATTTGGAACATTCACTTTTGTAGTGACCCGATTTGGCCAACGTGCTAAATACATTTTCAGAGGCGCCACAGTGTAAATGGGCTCCTTTTAATGGCCGCCTAAGCCAGGTGCTTAAAATCCGGTGCGGCTTGTACAAAAAAAAATCAGTTGAGATTCTTCCTTGAATTTCCCCATGCCGCTTTTAACCAGGGGCACTCTGTAGTTCAGAATATAAACTATTTCATACAATTTGCATTTAAGATCAGGGATTTTAATCTAGCCTGTGTGAATGATCAAAATAGTTTGTCCGATAATGTCTAAACATCAAATTCTATTCCACTCACAAATATTTCCATCCAGGAAAATCAAATACAGTAATCCCTTGGTTAATACAGTTAATGTAGACCAGAACCACATGTGAAACATGAAATTCCACAAAGTGGCATTGGCCCTTCATAAAAGCCCCCAATGGTCAAACTTACCTTAAACTGGCATGCTTACCAGCTGAGAGCTGTGTTGCTCATGTTACTTTAAAAAAGTAATAAGTTAAAGTTACTCACAACTTTTTCCAAAAAGTAAATGTGTTAGTAGATGAATTAATCTATGAAAAGTAACTACTTCCCAGGAAAAGTAACTATTTCCATTATTTTCAAAAGAAGCCCTCATTACCATGACTACCAATAGAAATAAATGGGCCCATGTATTCCGGATGGGAGATTTTCAAAACCCATTATTCCGGATGGGGACTTTTTTTGGTCTCCGGGGCCCCGCAACTCGAAAATCTTTATTGTCGCAGGAGAGTCTTGATTCGGCCGGAATTTTTGGTATATGAATCGTTGGGCTACTCCAAAAGCTCTGGGAGGAGAGGCCCGTCAAAATTCGGCGGAAGAAGACGGGCACAACTACATTGCCCTGTGCTTACAGCACTTGGTAATGTAGTTGTGCCTTGCTGCAGCAATCACAACTAATTATAAAACCTTCTCTCTACCTCTCTCACATTCCGCCCCTCTCTCCCTCTATTTCTATCCTTCCCCTCTCTCTACCCCCCTCTCTCTGTCACTATAGCTGACAAGACTTCTCTTAGAGAGGAGAGAGGAGCAGTTTTGGAACAATTAGTGTTGAATGAGAAACCTTAACTAGTTTCTCCAAATGGGATGTTAAGTGTTGTGAAATTATTAGCTCTCTACCTCGAGATATTACGGTAGGATGTTCTCCATTGTGTGATGTCATCACGCACACATTGTTTTGTGTTATTGGAGATGGCTGCCGTGTGAGGTTGAATGAGAGCTGTGGTCATGTTTGCGTGTTGTTAGTGAAGAAATATGTCAAAAGATGATGTCCTGCTTATCTTCATTATGCGCAAGAAGACTGCACACTCTGACATATCCTTTACATGAGACAACATACTGATTTCGACTAGACAAGGGAACGCACCGTTATTGACTGTCAGTAACGGTAACGGCGTTGTAACAGTGAAAAAAATAATTATTTAGATTACACCATTACTGAAATAATAACGCCAGTACGTAACGTTTTTCCCAACACTGACTGAAAGTATACGAATGTAAAAAAAATAACTATGGATCTACAGATAAATAGACAATATAAAGAAATTCAGTTAAATGAGTTGTCTTTATTTTCATTATACAAAAGTACAACAACATTGGAGAACTTATCCTTTCAGTGTAAGAAAGCAATTTAGAGGGTGGCTGGCTAGCTGCACACTAGCATAGGGTATTTTCAGCTTGACCCAGGTACCCACGATGATTAGAATACAACCGACCGGAATGAAGCGGTTTCCCACAAGTTGTAGCTCCAAGTAAGATACAGGCTCAGCAAGGATGGCTTATGAGTGTTGTTATGTAGCCTAGCTGCAGTAGGCCGAACCTACAGGCCTGATATTGCTTTCTTTCCAGATGCCGCCTCAGTCGATTCCCTAAACCCGATGACAATTAAGGGAGCACCCTCTGGTGATAAACATTTCTTTAAGCTCTTCTGACTTTCCACAGAGTTCAATTGAATTGGAGAATTTTTTTTCAATGTAAAAAGACGCAAAAAGCTAGCTTACTTTATCCTGTTTTTTAGTCTTTATAATTCTGTCTGTTCTCCAGTGTCTGCTTTCACAGCACCTCTGAGCCCATCACTGAGCAAGTGCAATCAAACTGTGGCCTAAAGCACTTTGCCATTGTTAGTCATTTCGGTTGCCATCAGATCATTCCGAAATCCTCAGGGGAATGGAGTCAGTTAGCTCTACGGAAAATGTTTAAATAATTTGGTTCTACTTAATGTTTGTTGATTCTTAGAAAATATTTATGTGTTTTACCTATAAGTTTGAAGAATCAAATGTGGCAATGTGACAAAAAGTTATTGGCGGTGCGGGGGACAATACTTTCGCTAGGAACTGTAGGCACTTTTTAATTATAATGCATAGAATGAACCGCGATAATTTGCATTGCATGCGTCCTCAATCTTCATTAACAAATCAACACCCATACTACGTCCAAATCAAACAGAAACGCACAAGGGGTGGACCCAACTACAGGGCACGCCACACTTTTTGAGGAGAATAAAAATCTTTATCTGCACCTTTTAACCAAGACAAGAAAGTTTGATCACATTACCCCGATTTTAGCTAACCTGCATTGGCTCCCTGTTAGCTTGAGATGCGATTTTAAGGTTCTGTTGGTATTATACAAAATCATGCATGGACTTGCTCCCTCATATCTTTCAGATTTAATTTCCCTTTATGTTCCGGTCCGGAGCCTTCGTTCTGAAAACGCTGGTCTACTAGTGATCCCAAGAGCCAAGAAGAGATCGGCAGACTCGAGAGCATTCTCCATTCGGGCCCCGGTGCTGTGGTATGCTCTTCCCCCTGAGATTCGATCTGCAACCTCAGTGGAAAAGTTTAAATCTAAGCTTAAAACACACTTCTACTCTATAGCATATGAATAACCTATATTTTATGTTGACAATATCTGTGTATTATTTGCCCTCATGTAGGTTTTAGATCAGGGGATGGTGTCATAATAGTCTGTAGTTTGCAATAGTCTTTGATCTGTGCAGCCCATTGAGACTCTTTGTGATTAAGGGCTATACAAATAAACATGACTTGACATGACTTGATACCTGAAATTTGTGAAAATCAATCAAATGTTGAATTATTAAATAATTTCCTACATGTTTGGCCCAAATTGAGAATTGAACTAACAAGTTGAAGAGAGTTTGGCAATAGTGTTCGGGATCTAGCATTCCAGCAAATTTTCCGGCAGCCGTGTGTCGGCCTAGTGATTGAAGCGCTGTGAATTTGCAATATTATAAAAAAGGAAGTTAAACATTTAACAGAAGAAAAATGTAGCAGAGCAATCACATTATTCAGGAAAATATTTTTTTTACTGTGCAATTGTTTCACAAGCCGAAAAAGTAGGTAGTGTAATGTCCAATTTTTAGTATTTTAGCATTTATTTTTAGACTTTTTTTTTAAAGAAAAAAAGATACAGAAGATGAGAAAAAAAATATTTTTATAATTTTATAAAAATGAGCTAAAATAGTAAATCAAGGGGGAAAAAATAATTACATATTTAAGATAAAGTCCCAGCCACATGGATGCAGTTATGGGAGACAGAAAGGCTTATTAATATAGGGCAAAAATCTTTGTCTTGAGTCCAAGGTTGTATTCAAGATTTAAGATTGTCTTTATCGTCATTAGCCAATAAAATTTACTCTACAACTTCTGTACTGTCAAATTTTAATCTTAAAAATAATTTAGTTTTTTAAATCTACAACTTTATGAATTAAGGACTCGATCCGCTTCACTTTACATGACACTTAGGTGCCATCATCTCTCTGTTATGAAAAACTGCATTTACCGTCCAGTTCTGTCCAGCAGAAATCAAACATTTTTGAAAAAGCACCAGGGTGCCACTAGGGAATAGCAAGGACCTGCATGTAGATACTCAGCAAGTTTAGCAGGTGGACAGGTCCAACTTTGTTGGCGAAAGAAAGAATCTTCCTCTGTTGAGCCAATCAGAATGCAGAACACAATGCACAATAAAAACCCGCAAAGCAGTGAACTAACGCTATCCGAAGCGCGAAGTACCAAGGTGTGCCTGCTCTGTGTCTATCCATATTCATTGCAAAATGTTAAGAATATATCCCTTTTACAGAAGCCATATATTTTTCCATTATCAAACATTCTTAATAAAGTGCCAGGGAGTCACTAGGGAGCACCGAAGAGCTGAATGTGGCTCCAGAGAAACCGGACCATGAAGTCTACTTAGTTGGTGAAACAAACGATCTTCCTTTTTGTGCATAGCATTTTGCTGACATGATGGCTTTGAGAGAAACTTGAAATTGAAAAAGATTTGCGCATACATAATGTGGGATCGTCAAGCTGTTTTACGTATGTGTTCAACTCAGACAGCAACGTCATTGACCTGATAAGGGGTCTGGTGACTGTTTAGCCAATCAGAATGCAGAGCTCAATGCCTATAAAATTCTACAAAGTAGTGAAAACCGCGACACAGCAAGGGATCGCTCCACTCGATTTAGCTGTAGCCCACAAGGACGGCAGCACAACCACGGGCGTTACACAGAACTTGATCCTTAAGTCCGCCTCGCCTCAGCTCCCTTATCCATCGATTCCCTTGTCCACCTGCCTCTTTTCTTCCGCCGCTCTTTGTTAACCCAAGGTCATGTTACTCCCACAACGTGCAATCTTATTTCACCACGAGACACGCCTCCTCTTATTTATTTCACCTCCACGGCCCGTCTCTATCCTCTATCCAATAAAAAATGTTAGTGATCTGCAGAAAATAGTATATGAAGCCCTCACCCTGTTGTAGCTTCCCCTTCGTCTAAATTATTGTTTATTGCGTTGTGACTACTGAGATGATACCTGAGAGTGCTTCGCGATGGATTTTCTCCACTTAACTCAGTCGGATGAGAACCATTGAGGCATTGAGGGGGGGAATTAAACTCAAGAATGGAATAGAGCAGTGTTGTTCTTTTTTTCACTTTATTCATAGATTTATCTCCAGTGATGTACACTGGAGATCAAAATTAGAGAACAACTTATTAAAAAAAGGAACAATTTTGAAATAATACCATCTTTACTGTTCCACATTTAAATGACTTTTTATTTTGTCTGCATCATGGCACTAAAACATTTCACAAGTCAAGTCAAGTCAAGTCATTTTTATTTGTATAGCCCTTAATCACACAGAGTCTCAAAGGGCTGCACAGGTTATTGCTCAAACTATTATTACAGACTATTATTACACCATCCCCTGATCTGAAAACAACATGAGGGCAAGGAAAAACTCAAGAACCTCAACATGAGGAAAATGAAAAAACGATCGGGATGGAAAAAAAAAGATTGTTACAACAGTCAGCAGTTAGTAAGAAGTCTACAGGCTTCTGCAGTTAATGACTTCAGCACATCTGCAGTTCCAAGATAGCATTAGTCTTTCATACTGCTTTGGTGTGATTTTGGTCCATTCTTCTTCCAGCCTTCTCCACAGTTCGGTGATTGTTGTGGGTTTCTTGACAATAACTTTGTCACCGATGACTTTCCAGAAGGTTCTCTATTGGGTTGAGATCAGATTTCTGGGTAGGCCATGCGATTAATTAAATGTTTTCACCTTTAAGGTAAATCTTTACCCGTTTTGCTGTGTGACATGGAGCATTGTCCTGCATAAAGACTGTAGGCGGATTGGGTGATGAACGCAAGTGAGGAACCATGTGCTGCTGAAGAAGGTTCTGATACACATTTGCATTCACTCGGCCATGTAGCTGAACGAGAGGACCAACTTCCTTTCGCTCATTATTTTACACACTTTGGGTTTAGTCTCTCTCCAATGTGTCGCCAAACATAGTGCTTCCCATCAGACCTGAAAAAAATAATTTGCTGTCTTCACTGAATTGAACTCTGGACCATCTCTCCTCTGTCCAAACAACATGCTCCTCAGCAGAGCTCAGTCTAGCTATTTGACTTTTTATTTTTTTGCTAATGAGAATTTTGGTCACTGCTGCGTGGGCCTTCAGTCCAAATGCTTTTAAATAACGAACCACTGTACAGCAAGACAGATCCTTCCCATGTTCACCACTAAACCGGTGACCAATTTCAGCTGCAGTGTGGAAGCGATTATCTATTGACATCCTCGGCAGTTACCTGTCCTCTCTTGCATTTGTCTTCTGTGGACGACCAGATTTCTTGGGCGAATTGAATGAGTTTGTGTTTATTTTCTTAAAGATTCAGGTTTCTTGAAATCACAAATTTTGAATGACCAACTTGTCTTGCTATGGATGAAAGGGTCATCCCTTTCATTTTCATCTGGACAACCTGCTACCGGAGGCTTTCAGTCACTTTAGAACGAACCACCATCTCGCAAAGTCAGTGAAACTGGCAGGTAGAATGCCGGTTGAATAGGGGTTGACAGATAATCCAGGAGATTAGGACCAGTTGCTAGATTAGGACAATTAAGTTGGAAGCACATGAAAGCTTCTTCTTAATTTTTGTTTGGTTTTTCTAGTAAAATGAGGCGGAGCAAACACAGTGTTCAGTTTTACTCTTTAGTCTTCACAATAACAATAACATAGTGTGTGGTTTTTTTTACTACATGAACTTGTTCTTCCAGAAAATAGGAAAGGTATTACTTAAAACTAGTTTTATTTGACTGGAAAAAAATAATCTAAGAATGTAGTAAAATAGGAAAACATTTTGTAAAATAAGCAAAATGATCAAAGATTCTTGATAATTTTTAATGACTATATTTCTTATCTGAGATTTTCTTATTTTTATAACAAAATTTGTTAAAAAAAAAAAAAACTATAGTAAAATACCCCAAAATTGCAACATTATCTAATATTCTTGATAATGTACAACGATTATATTTCTTATCTGATATTACCTTACTTCCCAGGTCAATTAAACACAGTAAAGCCCCTAAATCATTCTTTTTATTTTTTACCAACAAGCTATGATAATTTTTAACCATTCTCTTATTTAATTTGGGCTTTTATTTTCCAGTCAAATAATTTAAAAACATCGTAAAATAATAGTATGGATGTTTTGAAAATATCTGACAATGGTAAATCTTTTTCTTGTTTTTAAGTTTTTATTAAAAGTAAGAAAATACTGTCTAGGTGTTATATTTGATTCTAATCCGTCTTCTCAGTTACATGTGAAAAATAATACCAAAATGGCTTTCATTCACCTCCACAATATTGCGAAGATTCAACCGATGCAGTCACAATCAGATGCTGAGATTATAATTCATGCAATTATTTCTTCTCGGCTTGATTACTGTAATGTATTGCTCTCTGGTATCCTAGTGTCTAGCATAAAAGTTTGCTGCTTGTTTGTTTTAGCTAACTTGCACTGGCTCCCAGTCCGCTTAAGATGTTACTTTATGTTTCTCTTGCTAACATCCAAATGTTTGCATGGACTTTCCCCCTCATATCTCTCTGATTTGATATTACCTTATGTTCCTGCACAGAGCCTTCGCTCAGAAAATGCTGGTCCACTTATGATACCAAGCCAAGAAAAAGTCTGCAGGCTCGAGAGCATACTCCATCCGGGCCTTAGTGCTGTGGAATGCTCTGCCTCCGGAGATAAGATCTGCAACATCAATGGAAGTTTTTAAATCTAGATTTAGGACACAATTCTATACTATAGCTTATGATTCCCGTCATTTTCCGGCTGCCTGGCTGGTGGTGCAGTGAGGGAGAAGGACGTATTAAGACGAGAAAGTGGACCAGCGCCTGGACCTAAAGCATGTCAACGTCTGCATCGACAAGCTGGCAGAAATGGGAAGCTGCATCGTTTCTGTGAGACTTTTTTATTTTAACAATTTTACAGGATTGAGGTGTCGTTGCTGTCATGCACTTTCTGGACAATTTTTTACATATTCCCTATGTTTTTCTTATTGATGTTGACTATGTTTTGTTTATTGTTACGCAATGCAAAATCTATTGCAACGTGGTCATCCTGGATTCTTCTTTTCCTCATATTGAAGTTTGAGTTTTTCCTTATGTTGGTTTAAGATCGGGGAATGGTGTAAAGACGCTTCCCTTCTTACGACCATTCGACTGAAAAACAGTAGATACGAACATTTTTTACGGGATGCCGAAAAATATCCGGACATTGCTGTATGTTAGATTTTGTATCGTGTGCGCCTTTTTCCGAGTACAGGACTGTACTGTAGTGCTTCTTTATGCCGCTACCGGCGTGTGGCGCTGTGAGGTGTCACCCAGCATCCACCCGGAAGAAAAAAAATCCGCTTCCTCTTCTGTTAGGTTTAAGTCCCTGTGGCCACAGTCTTTCCTGGGTTTTCCTCTCGCGTCCTGGAATCGTCAGGTATCTTGGAATCCGGCTTCGAAGGACCAATTAAATGTTAGGTTTAAGTCCCCAACATTTTTAATAAAACGCTCTGAAATAAAAGAAGACATAGAGAATCGTTCATTTAGAATTGGTTATTTTATTAATCATTATCATCAGAGCCGCGGAGACCAAGCTGTTACAAATGTCCTCCTCACTCTCAACAAGTCCCCGAACCCTCCCTTCTAATATTAAGGTTCTTGGTGAAAAACAACTTGAGTTATGGTATGCACAGGTCAGGGTGCACCCACTGGAATGTGAAAGAGACAGAAACAAAAAACAATTAATATAAATAATTCCAACATCTTCCTAGTTCGTGTGTAAACATTCTATACTGTCTATACTATCTCCGGGGGCTAAGAACTTTGACATTTTTATTGTTCAATATCTCGTGCATCCATTTAATGTGGTTAGTGTGAAGTGTAAAGAACAGGCGAGGCAATTCTTGTTAATCGAACGTGGAATAAGAAAGCTTGATGCGGTTGAGAAAAAGGTTGAATCGCCTTTTTTAGGCCACTCGAACACAGAGGAGGACCTCTTGAACCACATCTTCTAAGAGTAAGTTACACTTAACTTTATTTGATTTATAGAGCATATTATTTTATGAAATGTTTATTTTTGGTACAAAACAATGCAGCTTACTTACTGGACTGTCTCAGAAAATTAGAATATTGTGATAAAGTTTTTTATTTTCTGTAATGCAATTAAAAAAACAAAAATGTAATACATTCTGGATTCATTACACATCAACTGAACTATTTCAAGCCTTTTATTATTTGAATATTGCTGAATTTGGCTTACAGCTTAAGAAAACTCAAAAATCCCATCTCAAAATATTAGAATATCATGAAAAAGTATACAAGTAGGCTATTCAACTAATCACCTGAATCATCTAATTAACTCGAAACACCTTGCGAGGGTTTCCTGAGCCTTAAAAACACTCAGCTTGGTTCAGTAAACTAAATCACTGCTGATCTGACTGTTGTCCAGAGGACCATCGTTGATACCCTCCATCAGGAGGGTAAGACACAAAAAGAAATTTCTCAAAGAGCAGGCTGTTCACAGAGTGCAGTTTCAAAGCATATCCACAAAAAGTCTGTTGGAAGGGAAAAATGTGGCCGGAAACGCTGCACAACCAAGAGAGATGACCGCAGCCTTAACAAAATTGTGAAGAAGAGCCGCTTCCAGAATTTGAGGGAGCTTCAAAGACAGTGGGCTGAAGCTGGAGTCCAGGTATCAAAAGCCACAGTTCACAGACGTGTCCGGGAAATGGGCTACAATAGCCGTATTCCCATGGTCAAGCCACTTCTGAACTCAAGACAATGGAAGAAGCGTCTGACTTGGGCTATGGAGAAGAAGCACTGGACAGTTGCAGAGTGGTCCAAAGTCCTCTTTTCAGACGAAAGCAAGTTTTGCATTTCATTTGGAAGTCAAGGCGCCAGAGTCTGGAGAAAGGCTGGAGAAGAGCAAAATCTAAGTTGCTTGAAATCCAGTGTGAAGTTCCCACAGTCAGCAATGGTTTGGGGAGCCATGTCAGCTGCTGGTGTTGGTCCACTGTGTTTCATCAAGTCCAGAGTAAATGCAACTGTGTACCAAGAGATTTTAGAGCACTACATGCTTCCATCTGCTGAAAAGCTCTATGGAGATGAGGATTTCATTTTCCAGCATGATCTGGCACCTGCCCACAGTGCCAAAACCACCAGTAACTGGTGCACTGACCATGGCATCACTGTCCTTGATTGGCCTGCTAATTCCCCTGACCTGAACCCCATCGAGAATTTGTGGGGTATAGTTAAGAAGAAGATGAAAGACACCAGACCTACAAATGCAAATGAGCTGAAGGCCGCTATCGAAGCATCCTGGGCATCAATAACACCTCAGCAATGCCACAGGCTGATTGCCTCCATGCCACGCCGGATTGATGCAGTAATCCGTGCAAAAGGATTCCCAACCAAGTACTGAGTGCATCAATGGACATTTTCAAATGTTTGATTTAGTTTTGCTGTTATAAAATTATTTTTTTTACTTGGTCTGAGGAAGTATTCTAATATTTTGAGATAGGATTTTTGAGTTTTTTTCAGCTGTAAGCCAAAATCAGCAATATTCAAATAATAAAAGGCTTGAAATAGTTCAGTTGATGTGTAATGAATCCAGAATGTATGACATTTTTGTTTTTTTGATTGCATTACAGAAAATAAAGAACTTTATCACAATATTCTAATTTTCTGAGACAGTCCAGTATACAAGCCTTAAACATACTTATATAAACCTTAAACATAAAAAAATAGCACTGAATCAACTTATGAACAATTTCAATTTACGAACGATGATCCGGAACGTTTGTAGGTAGGGCAGCGTCTGTACAGTGGAACCTCGGTTTTCGAACGCCTCTCAGTTCGAACAAATCGGTGTTCGACCAAAAATTTCGAGAAATTATTGCTTCGAACGCCGATAATGCGTGAGTGCGTACGCTAGAGTGCGATGCTGAGCGGTGTACGGTGTAGATCGTGTAGATGGCCCCCACCCCTCGTGACCAACTGTTATCACGTGCCCACTTGCCTCTTGCTTTCGCTTTTAATATTGGTAAACAGAGTGTTTTAGCCCCTAACTATGCCTCCAAAGAAGGTCGGTGCAAGCAGGACAGGTGAAAAAAGAAAAGTTGTTCGTACAACTATTGCCTTTAAGAAAGACATAATAGCTAAATATGAACGAGGTGTGCGAGTTTCTGATCTTGCTAAGGGAATACAGCATGCACCTTCTGCTGACCACCACAAAGGTAAGAAATCCTATTCATAATTCTTTTCTTTATCTTTTTTTTTTTACACGTTCGTGTTAGCGTAATCTTTCGTACGGAAGATTACGATAACGCGAACGTACGATTAACCTGGGTTAGCTTTATGATTCGAAGTAAACATTCAGGGTGTTGGAACTGAGCCCAAAATTCAGGGTGTTGAAACGGAGCCCCCTTTCCAATGAAGCGCTAGCCACTTGTGGTGCTAAATAACGTGTAAACGACCTGATTTTTTTAGTTGTACACGTTCATATTAGCGTAATCTTTCGTACAGAAGATTATTCTAGCGCGAACGTACGATTAGCCTGGGAAGGCTTCATGTTTACGTTAAACATTCATGGTAAACATTAAGGGTGTTGGAACGGATTAAAACGATTTACATTATTTTTAATGGGAAAATCGATTTCGGTGATCGAATAAATCGGTTCTCGAACAGGGTTCTGGAACGGATTATGGTCGAGAACCGAGCTTCCACTGTAATTATAAAATCTGCCGTCCTTTTAGACATTTTATGATTAAGGGCTATACAAATAAATGTGACTTGATGTGACTTGTAAATTTGAATTGATGCTATGTTATTATAAAAGAACTCTTAGAATTACCTCCTAATTGAGAATCACCAGGCTTCAAAAATGTTTCTTTTATTAATTTTCTGTGAGGACAAAGGGTGCAATGGTGCTCTTTCACCTTTACCAATTGCCACTATGTACTAATGCAAAGTGTAAATCAACACTACCTACCCCAGGCTTTTTCCTTATGCTCATTATTGAGCTTCTTTAGCACCAGAGCATACATTTGATGGATTTTCCTTTCTGTGTCATTGTGCAACCGCTCAGCATAAATCCATTAACCCAGCATGGGAGCAGTGAAGGTCACACAGACACCAGAAATGATCGGCTTGGTGGTCGGCGACTCCCTCTAAGAACCTTTACTTTCATTACTCCCAATCCAATAAGAAAGTGCATTGATTAGGGTCAATTATGTGGGATTGTCTGCAGACTCCTCCCTTTACATAAAACTGAAGTTAGGTGGGTATGGATATTGATTACTGTCATCTCATGAGTATTCCTTTAAATGGAAGAGAAATTTAATTTGAGATTTCCGTCATGAGGATTTTCTACAAAATATGCTTGAGTAAGTGAAACAGAGATCTATTTCGGAGTTGCTGGAAGCAGCTATTTCTAAATGAATAATTGATAAGGAAAATAATATGCCCCGGAGCAAACCTCTTTACCTAAGCCAATTAAGAATCAAAGCAAAACACATTAACTTTGTGAAGGGATGAAGTATTTCTCAAGGAATCATAGCTCCTCCGGAATGACATGGCACAATGTCAAGAACATCCAAGATGTCGTAGGGAACCTAAATTGTGAAAAAAAAGTTCATGCAGAAGAAAAAAAATACTGTACGGCTTTACTTGCTGTTAGTTCACTAATGCTGTCACTAATTCTATTGTTTGGGGCTGAGGAGGACGCCAAATTCGTTGAACTCACAATAGCCTCTGCCATGAACAAGAGAATTATGTTCCTCACTCGGCATCTGCAGACCTTCAGCACAGTATTACTTTACAAACTAATTCTATTAATAATATTCATGATAAATTGTGAAATATCTTCAATTTTGAAAAGGAAAATCCTAAGATTAAATGAGAAAAACCTTTTGTCAGGTTCTGCACGGTTGCCATGGCGCCCAGCTGGCACCACCCCTTGACACCGGCTGACTCGCATTTACCGACTGGGGTACTTAAACGTCCTCTTTTGAACTGCGCTTTGCCAGATCATTGTTGAAAACCTGTTCATGCTTGTTGATACCTGTTTATACTTGTTGTGCTTGTTGGACTTTGTTGCACTTCGGTGTATCATTCTGAGAGATTCCTGCAAGTTCTGATTAATTCTGGAAATGCCTAGTTTGTAATTTTGCCTGTGTTTGACCCGTTTTGTTTTTTTGGTCTGGTCCGTCCGTTTTTTGGACAACTTTTCGTTCTCAATTAAAGTGTGAGGACTTCTACGCAAATGAGTTCCTACTTCCTGCTTCCCCTTCTGTTTCGTGACACCTTTAGCATTGAACGAATACATACCGGTCAACCTCCACGGCTCCATGCTCGTACAAACTGTCGTATTTTCCCTTACAAAATACCAAATAATCTTACACCATTTTTTTTTTCCGGAATGATGCAAAATGGGAAATCCCCAGGCAGTAGACGCATGCGCACAGTAGCATCAAACCGCTTCGTTTGCAACAAAAAAAAACGATACCGAGATAGAGGCTACCGCGGCGAACTTATTAGACTTGATTTGCCGTTTCATGATAGTCGGTGTATACCGGATGGTACCCATAATTGACAAATTTGCGTTTTTCTGTACAGATTTTCTTGTACGTCGTACACGTCTTAAAATGCATTATAAACATACTTTGTACGGCAAAAACGTACAGGTTGACAGGTATGCAAAAATAACTGTAGTATCATCAATATGACACTGAGCAAAACCACTAAAGAACGGCCTTGACCAAATTGGATGTGATATTGAGATTTTAATTCCCTTCTCCAGGTAGTGAAAACTGCAACAGTAGAATACAATACATTGAGACTATGTGCCAAAAAATTACGAAAATAAAGTGCATAAGCTGTTTAAACTATTACAATGTATTTGTTCATACATCATATACAAAATTTCAGAAACTTTGGCCATTGCCTTGTTAATCCTTCAACATGGATGGAGATGGATTGCACTAGCAGCACTCATGTCAGCCATTGTCTTTGCTTATGTTGAGCTGGCGGAACCATAAGTGATGCAGGAACCCTAGAAGTAGAATAAGTTTGCAGCATTTCGAACTTAAAGCTAAAATAAACACAAAATAATCATGTAGAACGCCTCTCAATGACCATACATCTTTTTTATATTATATTTTAAACACAGTAACATATTTATTAATGAAAAATAATTGCTTTTTGGGCAACACAACAACCGTTTAATTTTTTTTTTTCATTCTACATCATGATGGGTTTATTGCATCTACAGGCTGGTTTGTACCTTTTCTTCTGTTTATTTTATTATCTGGCTATTTCAAAGCATGTTAGGTTTTTCGATTCAAAGTGGGTGAATACAGTCATTTGTACCGAAATTGTTACTTTTGGAGTAACATGCTTGTTTTTGGTGTCAGTAATCTAGGGGGTGACTAAGTTACATTTTAAATGAAGTTAACAAGTAACTGTAACCTATTACAGTTTTTCAGTCACAAATTATCTTTTTTTTTTAGGTTTGTAGCAAATATCAAGGGATATTTCAAATTCATATTGTTTCAAACTACAAATGACCTGCGTGGAATATACGCATGATATTTTAGGTTACGTTATAATAACTCAATTGACTCACTACCCTTTTGTAATGGAACTTCTCAGAAAAGAACAATGGTCATGTGCTCTCAAGCTTGTGGTTTCTTTTTGTAACTTAATCTAATTATTGATCCCAGTTATAGTACCAGCGACCGACCTGCCCTTCTCGAAAAAAAACACCCTATTTCTAGACGCTAGAGACCTCCCGCCCAACAACAACACACTTCAGGCCCTTGTTGTACCATTAGCTTGTGCTCGTAAACAACCCTGCTTAGCGTGACAGAAAATTCCCAAACATCTTGACCTCATTGCTCACGTGTTTGACTGTTGCGGCAACTGTCGCTCCAACCATACGAAGCAGTTATTGATTTCTGGCTTGTAAGCGTATGAAAACCACGAAAGGTCGTCGGGTACCGCGACTGGGGTGCGCCACTCAATTGCAATTGGTTACCCACTTAAGTTCCAGTCCATGCATTCGCAATCGTATTTTTCATAATACACACCTATGCTGGCCGCCGACCTTGAGATGTTTTATCACCTAAAGAAACGCAGTTATTAAATTGAGTAAATAATTTCTTGACTGGAAAGGTATAAAATATCCAAGAAGAAGTTGGTGCTGAACTGCATAACACAGAAAAATGACAGGATGATTACAAAAAAATGTAAAGTATACCAGAGACCACATGGGTCTGTGTAGATCCGTGTGTCTGTGTGTGTCCTGCTGAAATGAAATCAATGTAATTGCACCCTGATAGCAACTATTTTTAGAGCCTATATGATGTCACAACAATTGAAAGATTTGAAATTATTTTCAAAACAACCTGAAACAAATGACTGACAAACCTTTTTGTTGGATTAACATTTGTATTAAAAAAAGGCCAATTGACCGGCCACTAAAACTGACATGCATGTTTTTGGGATGTGGGAGGAAACCGGAGTGCCCGGAGGAAACCCACGCAAGCACAGGGAGAACATGCAAACTCCACACAGGAAGGTTCTGTCACGACCAGAATGGAATCAGGATCCAATTGCGTAATGTTTACCACAAGTTTGATTGAAAGAATCGGATTGTGATGCAAATACAGAAGTGGATGTTCCGTAGTGGGCAATGGCCGTGTCAGGGATGGAAAAACAGGTCGGTAGCTGAGACAGGGGAGTAAAAACGTGGTCGGGGTCAGAAAAGGGTCGTAAGCCAGGACGGGACAGCAGACGTGGTCGGGATCAATAACAGGTCGTCAGTCGGGACCGGAGAGCAAACGTGGTCGGGATCAAAAACAGGTCGTAACCGGAGACAGACGGGGAGATCAGGAACAGACAGGTGGAAAAACAGGAGCAAAAACAGGACAGGTGGGAGTCAGGGTCAAAAAGGCTTGCCTTGTATCAACAGAGGGTCACAGACGGACTGACAACCAGGAAGTGACAGGACAAGGTTTAAAAAGGGACGGGGAGCCAATCAAAGCCCGCAGTGGCTGGCGCCAAATGAGCGGGCACAGGTGATTCACATCGGCACTCATGACGGGTTCGATCTCTTGACCTCAGAACTGTGCCGCACACGCGCTAACCACTGTCCTGCCGTGTTGCCCACAATAGAACATATTTATAGAAAATCTTTTATACTGTATTGCTAGTATTTTTTCACAATTTGCATAGAAAAATCAATAACATGATCAGCTTCTTTGCTAACTTGATCAATTCTTAAAGGTGTGGTGCGTTGCCTGAGGTGTCCTTAAAAGTTAAATATTTTCTCTATTAAGTAAGGGTGGACAATGCCCAACTGAGTTTTAAGAGCCCTTATGCTTTCCACTGCACCTATCTGCTTTTATCTTACTTTAACCAGAGCTGTTCGGGGCAGAACACATTAGATTCGAGGAATGGTGGCTGAGGGGAGTGCTGGAGAGTGATGATAATTGTCCTTGCTAATTCTTGTTTTTTTAAGTAAGGGTTGCATGAAAATGATGAAGGTATTAAGATGCCTGAATGAAGTACTCTCTCGGCTCCAGATCCATTCGCTCACTGTGTGGCTTGACAAAGGAATTTCTCAACTTCTCATGAAATATCCACTGCTTGTTTTTTTTTTTTTTTGTGAATGAGGGTCCAAAACACCAATACACTATGCAGGAAAATCAAGCATATTCTAAAACACAACTACTGGCCTGCATTGGTTTGGTCATACATTGGCAAGAGTAGATGTCCACTAATCCTTTGTTTTTGTCATAGTCGATGATAATTGACTATTGCAACATTTCAGCAGGTTTCTCGGGTTTATTATTATTTACTGTTCACACTATACAAAACCTCTTCCTCAGGATTACTTATCCAAGGTCATAGCTGGAAAATAAATTGTCATAAGTGACATTGTGGCCCTGTAGTTAAGTAGTTATTTCAAGGACCACACATTTTTCCTGTGTTTTTTTTCTTCTCAGTGATGCTACTTGCAGATTTACAAGTGTCAACTGTAAATTCCGGATATAGCTGGTTTGGGCATCACAGGCTGCCCAAATTATGATGCCATACTCCTCTGGTATACTTAGTATGTATTGGAGGAAGAAGCAATTTTCAAGGAAAGGAACAGGATGTTCATCAACTGTCACCTCTGGCCCTGGCTTGAAAATCAGTGGAGGGACCCCCACCCTTCTGTCCAAGACATCCCTAAAGATGGCAAGCTTGTCAGAACTGACTCTGTTGTCTAATTTGTCAAATCTGAAGAGTCTTGAGATCACCTAAAAGGTCTGAGGTGACATTGTTGCCCAGAAAATACTGCAAATTACTATCTCGATACTGAATTGTCTGGAACATGGTGTGTTTTATTTCTGTGTACGGACAAAAAGGCAAAATGAGAATCCCGTAAAGTTTACATGAGTGGGTGAGGAGATGTCTATCACCATGTTGACTGACAGTCACCCTATAATTTCAGTTTTGGCTCTAGTAAGGGCTTTATAATCCTGTTTTTACTGCTGGGTTGAACCTGACACTATTATTACAAGTGTAACAAATTTGAATAGGTCAATTTATGATTTTGTTTATTTTGTTGAAATATACATTTCTGGCAAAGTCAAGAAGCATTAATGCAATAAACAAATGTATCTGGATTTTTGTATGCTTTGATAATCCAAAACGAGTCAGTGGCGACCCTAACCCAAGAGGAGTGTTAAGACAGAAAATTGTGTCAGAGAGTTAATAAGCTTGAACTACTGTACAGCTCCTTTGAATTGGGAATTTGACCGGCGGAAAACACACAAAATGCTCATACACCAAAAAAGAAAATAGATATTTTTTTACTGTATTGCTAGGGTCTGTTTACATTTTGCATATGAAATCACTAGCATGATCAGTGTTTTTACATTCATGATCAAATCTTAATACATTTAGATGCCTATCCATCTATCTATCTACCCTGGTCATATCCCTCGAGAGGGGTGATCGACAGCAAGACAAACACATACAAAAAACCAAGAAAATAAAGAAAATAGAAAATAAAGAAAATAAGGAAAATAAAAGGGGGGAAAGTGGCAAAAAAATCACACACAAACTTTTTGGGACCATGGCAACCCAAATGCCCAAACACCCAAACAAATTAAGCACCTCGGCACCCAAGTCAGTCATGCTTTCGTCCCTCCAGATGAAAAATGTAGATGTAGCCTCTCAATTATCTGTGTGCCTTATTTTGATGTTTTTAGTTAAATTTATTTTAGTCCCACTTCTGATTACCTGAAAAGCTAGTAGGAACATAATTGTAACAATAATATCATAATAATAACATGATTACCTTTGTCATTTCAGTAATCAAATTATGCAGATTACAGGCTGCAAATAGTGATTTTTTTGGCCAAAAAGCAGAGAGAAAGTTTGTAAAGCTTGAAATCTATTGGCAAGAAGCAGAAATGACGTCTGAGGTGAGGGAGTTGGAGGGAGGAAGCTGCGCGTCTTTTACCCCAACACTGAGGAGGAAAATTTCTTTGGATTCAGTGACTTTCTTTTAAACATAGTTTTGTAACCATTTTATTATCTAAATAAATACTTGCGTAAAAGTAAGTGCATGCTGTGTATATCCTCCAGGAAGGAAAACAAACAAACAAAAAACCTCCATAGACATAAGCCCGACTTAATGATTGACATTTTAAGCCCAAACAGGTTTAGGCCCGAGCCCATGATCTTTCCTTGACAGTGATGTAAACAGTGCATAATAGTCAAAAAAATGAACAACATTGTGAAATAACAACCAAAACCACAAACAGCAGGTTTCTGATAATAAAATCATAACAAATTATTTTGTTATCATTCCTCCGTTTTAAGGCACAGAAACACAAAATAAACACAAAAGTCAGAAGCAGTTTTTGGGTCGAAAATACATTTTGTTTGCATTTGTGATAACTCTAATATTTATATAATGTTTTCTATTAACACAAGTTCACTTTGTTTTGTCAAAATATTATTTTATTGACGTGATCACATGATTTTGGTCACTCGGTGGCTGCCCACACAGTCTTAATCGCTGGATAGCTGAAGCAAAGCAACACGATATGGTGGGCTCCTCGACATGAAAACAAAGATCTGATCAACACCATTCCTGTCCTCCAGTGGGGATTTATCATACTGAAATCATTCCCAGATGCTTGATACATTCTGTTATGATCCACATTTCATGTTGATGATGTATGTGTAATGTCTGTTGCTGACATCCATTGCAGCTTGGCCATCCAAGATAGCGTATTACCATATGGGCTGCCCCCTCTCAAGGTTTCTTCATTCTCATCAAGCTGAGGTTTTTAGTTTTTCCTTGCTCTCGTGTAAGTTTTTACATCAGAGGATGGTGTAATAGTAGTCTGTGGTGTATTTAGCCATTTAAGACTCCTTGTGATTAAGGGCTGGAAAAATAAACATGACTTGAATTGACAACTTACTGATTGGCAAAACATTAAATACTTTTTTTTTCATTTTGGAATGATATAATGATTTGCTTAACATTTTAAAATGAATTATTGCTTTTTATGAGTAGCTTAGTTAATGCAAATGATCTAAGCTGTCTGTTTTTAAGGTACAAGAGTGGCAATATTTCGAAAAACGAACGCACACAAGCATCTTCGCGACACGTGTTATCCAAGTCGAAACAGACAGCTGAATCTCCAAAAAGCCAAGCACAATTAACACCTCTTAAAATCAACATGCCAGAATCCCAAACGAGCCTATGGAAGGTTTCAGATCGCGATCAAGTCAATTACCACCGCCGATGTAAATATCCGCGCTAATTTTCATCTCTGTTGCCGGGCCGAAAAGGTCTGAAGCGTTATTAGTGAGAGAGTTCCAAGGCTAATGTTTTTTAAGTGAGCTTGTCTAACAATGTCAGACGGCTAAAGGTGATAAGAAAGCAGTGGTGAGAGATTAGGAGGGACCTGTCAATCATTTTGTGGGGCTAATTCCTCAAGTGCTGGCTCCCATTGCAATGATATTCATACCTAAAATACCATCTCATCCAGACACATACCAATTATAACACATTCAAATTGTGCACCGAGAAAATTAACGTGTTTGCTGAGAGAAATGAACGATGGATAAAGTGGATTTTTTTTCACGTAATTTGTGAATCTGACAGGAAATGTATTTGCACTTCACATTACCCTGAAGTGAGTCTAGTAAAACACGCCTTTGTTAATCTAATTACAGTATGTCATTTTGCTTCACCACAAAAGAAACCCTTCTCGAGGTTGTTGAATTATTCGAGGGAAAACATAATTTCCATACGTGGCACGGGTGGTGGGTGCTGGGTGGTTAGCGCAGCCCAACTTTGCAGAGGTTCAGGGTTCAAGTCCAGCTACCGCAGCCTACCCGTGTGGAGTTTGCATATTCTCCCTGTACCTGCATGGGTTTCCTCCGGGGACTCCTGTTTCCTCCCACATTCCAAAAACGTGCATGTTCGGTTACTTGGCCAGTCCAAATTGTCCCTGGGTGCGAATGAACGAGTGAGTTCTCTGTCTCTGTGTTCCCTGCGACTGACCGGCAACCAGTTCAGGGTGTCCCCTGCCCACTGCCCGAAGATAGCTAGGATGGGCTATCTTCATGGCCAAATTCTTTATTTGGCCTTCCGTTCATTTGAGTTGGACACCCCTCCATACTCATCAGGTGTGCAGGGGGTGCTAGAGCCCATCCCAGCTATCTTTGGATAGTGGGCAGGGGAGACCCTGAACTGGTTGCACACAGAGACAGACAACTCACTTGCTCATTCACACCTAGGAACAATTTGGACCAGCCAATTCACATGACTTGCATGTCTTTGGAACGTGGGAGTAAACCTGAGTGCCCAGAGGAAACCCACGAAAGCACGGGGTGAACATGCAAGCTCCACACGGGGAGACTGCGGTAGCTGGGATTGAACCCTGGACCTGCGTACTGAGCACCTAACCGCCCTGCCGCCTGTTTTGTTTGATTACTCAACAGTTTCAGCTTTTTTAAATCAATCTTCGACCCAACTTGCCTGTCCAAATAACCCACACGTGCACTTTTGGTTATGAAAACAATAAGATTGTGTGGACATTTGTATTCATTTTTTTTAAAGTAAATGCTGGTCTGTGTTAGCGGCAGGAATTCTAAAAGACTGATTATCAGTACGTTTGCGATCATCATTCTCCACGTCCCAGCTTGGCGTCGGCTCTCAGTCGGGAAATCAGCGAGCCGGAATATTGTTGTTTATTTTCTTCGCTCATCTCGATCTGATGCGCTTGGTTATTGCTCAACAGACGGAAGGATATCACCCGTTTCTACACAAACAGACCAAACACCAGCAATGATTTTTTTTCTAGTCTCGTACAAAACTTTGAAAGTAAAGTAGGATATCCTTTTTAAATAAACAAGAATTTGAGAGTTGACAAGGCACTCATCAATAGCCTCGTGATTTGACATAATGAAACATTTGAAGATGTGTACCGGTATATTTTTTTGGTTCTGAAATTCTGCTCTCTCCTGCTCGATTTAAAGTGTCAGGGAAGAGACACAGACGGGAACCTCAGAAGATAAAGAGGAAGGATGTGATCACAGAGGAAACTTGGTGGTAAGAAAACAAAATTGAGGAAAATATCACTTAATTGCACATTTGGGAGGGAGGACTTTTTGCTTAAGGGGACCAAAGGTTTTTTTGAAATCTTGTAAATTTGGTGGAAAGGATCCCTACTGTGTCAGGTTGGAATACAGAGATAATTTCTAGTGACCACGACAAGAGTCTGAGCTTTCACGGCTTTGCATCATCTAGCCAGAGGTTTATTTTAATTAGTCTCTGTTTGGTGCCAACTGTAATTGGGAGGGTGCATGAGGTGACAAAGATTCAAGCGCAAAGACAGACGTGGTCACTTTTTTTTAACCTTTTGTGTAAATGCAATACTGTTCATTGTGTGTTTTCTTGTTTGGAATGAATTTATTTACGTAATTGTCTACAGTAATCCCTCACTCTAACATAGTTCACCTTTCACAGACTGGTTGTTACATGGATTTTCCCCATGCATTGAGTTATGCTTTCTGATCGGCTAAACAGTCCATAAAAGAGTAGGCATTGGTAATAAATAAATAAATACATGTTTAAAGGTAACAGGTTGGTTGTTTGGTTGGTTGGTTGGTTGTTTGGTTGTTTGGTTGGTTGTTTGGTTGGTTGTTTGGTTGGTTGGTTGGTTGGTTGGTTGGTTGGTTGGTTGGTTGGTTGGTTGTTTGGTTGGTTGGTTGTTTGGTTGGTTGGTTGGTTGATTGGTTAGTTGAAACCCTTAGGGGCGGGTCACACAGACATTTGCGGCTGTATCACGGCTAAAATTTTGCGTTTTTTTTTAGCCCGTGGTTGCCCGCGATGGAAAATGCGCAAAATTGGCCAACCCGCTGTTCATCGGTGGTATGCCCGCAAAACACGCCGGCGACTGTTCCGCTTCCTCATCGCGTCATTTCTGCGTCATTTTCTCGTGTGGACCACGGGTATAAAAGCTCCCGAGCCGGTGTTGTGCCCAAATCCGACTCCTACGCAACACATTTCCTGTTGTGTGTCTTGAGCAAGTACAGCCTGGTGGTACCCATCCCTCTACAGGCCAACATACTATGTTTTATTTATTTAAAAAATGCTCGGGCCTGTAAAGAAAGTTTATTTCATAGTTTCAATGTATAATACAGCTTTTTTAAGTAATCTCAAATAATGTGACCATATTCAGGTTTACGTATAATCACAAGATTTGTTTTTCACACTCACAGTGTCAACGAATACAACGCTTGAGCTCAGACCTTGACAGAAGCTTCAATTATAATTATGTGCGAGTGCATATGTGGCTGTATGTTTGGCCTTGGGTGGGAGAACCAGTAAGGTCTCACCTTGCCATCACCTGTCACAGACAACAGATGTTCACACGCTTGCTCAGCACCACGTTTGTGAGTTTCCACACTATAGCCTGTTCCTAACATGCTATATTGATTACACTGCAAGTTACAATGGTAGGATCGTGAAGGGTTAGAAGCAAAGTTTTGTGATTCTAGGATAGTTTTGGGCTTTTTTTGTAGTTTTTACATGTTCCCTGCATGGGTCAAATGACATCGTAACTCTGAACTGCTGGCTCGTCAATCTTGAAGAGGCATTGTGTATTATTAATTGCCTTCAAATGGTGAAAAAATACTTCATTAAAACCATTGATTTGATGATAAGCTAAAATTCATCTTATAAACCTGCATTCCCCCAAAAAATACTCAAAGAACGTTTCTAAACGTCTCCAAATCCTCACAAAGATGGCGTACGAACAGAAAATTTGTTTAGCTCATGTCGGAACAAAACTTCATTAGGCACAATCTAGTAAATGTCATAATGTGGGTACTGTTATTTTTTATTGTACAAATATTTGACTGATCTGAGGTAGGAATGTGAATGTTGGTAAATACGAGACATTTTTAGGGCTTCATTACTTTTTATTCCTTATTAATATTATCATTATGCAAGCACTCACAAGTTCCTTTAATGTGGAAAATACTGATTAACATGATTTCCTATTTTCTGACACATTGTGGCGCAAATCAGTTTTATGATGATGATTTGGAGAAACATTCTGTTTTAAAGGGATATTGTGTATTATTTAGAGCATCTGCCGGAATAATACATTACCATTAAATTAATGTAATTTATGTATAATTTCCTTCATTAAAAGAACACTATTGATTTGAATAATGAGCAAAAATACACGAACTACTACATAAATGTGCGTTTTTCTAAATACTTGTAAGTTGAGAAATGTGTATTCATTCTAAATAAAATGTAGCTCAACGATGGAAAGCTGACATAATTGTCTGTCATCTTGCTGCTAAGGGAATGCCTCAAAACTAAAACTTTGTCAATGGCTGGCCATAAAAAAGAAAATTAATACTGTTTGTTCTCTTTGAGTGTTTTTTTTAATTTTTCCACATGCTTTGTAACATTCATTTTCAGTTAACAACTCAATACAGCAACATTTAGATGAAAAATATTTCATAGTGTCCATTTAATGCTCTTAGGAGTCTAACTGTGCAGAATTTTGTAGGGATGGGCAAGTACCGATACCAGGTATCAAGGGGGTAGCCTTAAATTTTGTGAGATAAGTGCAGGAATGATATGTTTAAGAGGCATTTTTATCTGTAGCCCAAATGTATTAGTTCTCAAAAATCAAGTATTGGTATTGGTCTGAAAAAAAACAGTAGAAAACATCTATTTTTGTAAGCATCTGTCACTGAATGGTTCTGTCCATTGTGCATACATTTGTCATTTCTCACGAAAAACAATCCACTTGTGTGACACCTGAGCAATACCCTTTAAAATGATATTCAAGCATAATCCTGAAAAGATTGATTAGACTATTGTTGGTGGAGACAAGTCATCTCCTCCTGGGAGTACAACAAGGAAAGTTTTAATTGGTTTTTAATTGGAAACTAAATTTAAAAATGTTTTGATCAGAAGCACGCAAAGGAGGTATCTTTAAACTAGAATGGCTGTGCGCCATTAGACATCACCTGCGTTGAGGCATTTTTGGGTGCAATTTCTCTTGTGTGGCCTCATAGAGTAGAAAGTATTTCTGGGAAAGCAGCTGAGTCAGCAAAAAACAAAAATACCAAGTCAGCTTTTTGGCAGTTTTCACATCTTGGGTAAGCTACCTAACTGCCTGTATCAGATGGTGTTGTTCCCGGGCTTGGAGAGTGGATTGTCTTTCTGGGAAAAAAACGCTGAGTCAGCAAAACCAAAAGTGCCAAGTCAGTTTTTGGGGGGCATTTCCACCTGGTTGCTTGTGAAAGCTCCTGGCCAAGCTTGCTCCGGAATGGGAGTGTAGAATGTCTTTCTAGGAAAGCTGCAGAGTCTGCTAAACTAAAAATGCCTTATCAGCTTTTTTGGGGCAGTTTAACGTACCTGACTCCATGTAAAAGTTTGTGTTGATATTAAATGGTATTCTGGCCTGGAAAAGTGGAATGCCTTACTGGGAAAATATGCTGTGTTAACACAACAAAAATTGCCAAGTCTGCCTTTTTGGGGGCATTTTACATGCCTAGGGTAACCTACCTGACTGCCTCTGGAAGATGAAGGTCATATCTAAACTCTTTTCTCTGTTTCTTGCGTGGACACAAAGAAACAGAAAAACCTTTGTACAAACAAACAGATATACATGCTTAGATCCCAAACAAAAACTTAATCAACACCCGAGCTTTGCTCGCGGGTGATAATGAGTGATAGGACAAAGAATGTCAGTGAAAAAAAACAGGCACAATATGAAAGGCAGATGAATATTTTGGCTGCTTTTGTGTTTGTTGGTGAGCGTCCACCTTCATGAGGTGACACCACCATCTGCTGCCTGTCCGGGAAGGTTCTGTCCAACCCGGCAAGACATCCAACACACAAACTTGGCCCCACTCTGCCTTGTGTCAAACATGAGGTGGCATCTTACCAAATGAACCAACTCCGTTCATTCGTTACATAGCCTGAATGAATGCGCCTTCCGTCTGCTTCTCTCCACGCTGTCGGGCCTTCTGTACCAACACTAGAGCCAAACAATGGTTGTGCCTCTGTCTTTAGGGAAAAAACATATAGGGGTGTCAGATGGCAGGCGTTTGTAAAG
Source organism: Urocampus carinirostris (assembly GCF_059441175.1). Lineage (NCBI taxonomy): Eukaryota > Metazoa > Chordata > Actinopteri > Syngnathiformes > Syngnathidae > Urocampus > Urocampus carinirostris. The sequence goes on from NC_142364.1 coordinate 17,795,673, forward strand.
GGGGATGAGGGAGGTAACGGGAGGCGGGGCTGGTTGCTCTGGTCTCATCTTTTGTTCTCCTGGATAATGAGCCCGTCACCCTGCGACTCCATAAGCCGCAGTAGCTCCTTCATTGAAAGTCAGTCGAACGTTTGAAGTCAAACACCATCCGGGATGCTGTTTGACCTCTGATCCGTCCAATTGTTTTCACACAGAGAGTAGAAGAAATGGACCTAATTAGTTCCAGGATCAAATTACAATCATTGCTATACCGTTATCAATGTCATAAGACTTTATTTGTGAACAAGATTTGTTTTTTTAGATCAAAAATCTAAATTTGTAAAACTTCACTACAGAGGCACAGTCAGATTTACAAATACATAAACCTAAATCTCATTAAAATAATAATGTATTTGTAATAAATACAGAATGTATGATGTTTTAAATAAAGAACTTTATCACGATTTCTGAAATAAAACTCCTGGGAGGATTGTAACCAAATGGATACAATCTGTCATAAAAATTACAAAATATTAATATAATAATTATAAACATGTAGACACTTTGGAAAAATATTCAGTATATTAAATTAAACTGACTTTAGCTTCAATAGGATAATAAGGATAATAATGTCGGGTTAAAATTGGCCCTGACGGACCACCGCTGATATAAGCCTTACGGTACGATATTATCTCCATTCAAGCTTCATGATAGCAAATAATACGATAACTACAAGAAATAACTCGGATTTGTGCAAGTAAATCCTCCATATTCAAAACAAAGTTCTAATTGAAAATATAACAATATCTAGCAGCGCAGTGAAATTGAGCTGTCCATTATCAGGTTGTTATACATAGCTGTTGGTGGCCAAATCATGTCTGTGTAAAGTTCAACTGGTTTACCTAACCAACCACCAGAGTGTGCTGGAAAGATATTCTTCTTATATTGTGACAGGATAACAACAGAATTGAGGCGTTATTATTGTGATATCAAGTGAAAATGTAATATCATACACCTGCTGAACTATTTTTATTCTTTTTTATACCAAGGACTACTTAAGTCAGGGGTGTCAAACTAATTTTCATTGAGGGCCACATCAGCAGTGATGGCTGTCCTTCAAAGGGCCTGAAGTAACTCATAAATTTAACTGAATTAATTGAATGGTAGGTAAAATAAATGTCTATCTATCTGTCTACCTTGGTCATATCCCTCAAGCGGGGTGACCTACAGCAAGACAAACGCACACAACAACAAAGAAAACAAAAAAGGGGAAAATAGCCAAAAACACACACAAAAACATTTTTGGACCATGGCCAACCCAAATGCCCAAACACCCAAAAGAGTTAGGCACCTCGGCACCTAAGTTGGTCATGCTTTCGTCCCTCCAGATGGAAATAAATCTAACTACTTTTTAGTGTACAATAACTTGTTTCAGTCAATTTAACCCTACTTCCGATTAATAAGCTAGTAATAACATAGTAGGAACATGGGGGGGCAGTAGCTCAGGAGGTGCGCTCGTCTTGGGATCAGGGGGATCCCAGTTCGAATCCCGGCTTGTCCGTGTTACATGTCGAAGTGGGATCCTTGGGTAAGACACTGAACCCCTAATACCCCCAATAAGCAGGTTATCTATTGGGAAATGTGGAGCACATTGTAAAACGCTTTGGGAAGTCATTGACTTGAAAAGCGCTATATAAATGCAGATCATTTCATAGAAATACCACAAAAAAGGCTGGAGACCCCTGACCTAGAGGGATTAACCCCCTCAGTCTAGACATCTTGTTTGTGACCCCTGCATTGACAAATGTTAAAATGTATACCTAAAATTAAATACTACACAAAATGACTTCATAATAATACATTGTACTTCGAAGCGTCTCTTAGGACACCCAAGGTGTTCATATAGTAACAAACAACAATAAAGCAAGAATAACAAAGAATAAAACAAGAAAAAATAGATAGCGAATGAAAACACAGTAGAGTTAAAAAGGGGCGTTATGTGAGGCAGTTGATCAAGAAAAGGCCAGTCTAAAGAGGTGAGTTCTGAGTCCGGATTTGAAGGTGGACAGGGTCGCACAATTCCCGAGGTCAGGCGGCAGTGAGTTCCAGAGCTGGGGGGCAGATTGGCTAAAAGCTCTGCTCTCCATTGAGCTGAGACGGGCAGCGGGATGGCGTGGAAGTGTGAAGGCGGTCATGATTATGAATGGCCATGTAAGTGTAGAGCAGGATTTAACCTTTGAAGCACCGAGAGGTACGACTATACTATAAAGATTATAGTATACATATATAACATTTTGTTTTCAGCAGTGGCGACTGAGTCAGATTGCTCACAGTCAATTATAAATAACCTCTTTTGCCCTAAAAATCTCAGTCAGGGGATGAAACATAGATCAGTGCCAAGAGCCTGGAGGACACCAGAGAGTGTGAAGCGGAGGATTTATGTTCCCTGTAAGAGCTGGATGTCGGATATACAAAGGTAAATGTTGCAAAGGAATAAATAAAAAGCCACGAGTATTGCTGCTGTTATGGTTGATGAGGCCGGCCAGCATCTGCAACCCACATGGAAGCTAAAAATATTCGCCCGCCATTGACTGCCGCAGTGCCGTGGCCTCGCTGAGTAGAGGAGTAAGTGCATATGTGTGCTATGTTTGCGGGCATGCCTTACTGTAGGAATGGGGAAAACGCTTAGTACGGGGTTTTGGTTTGTTTGCAAGCCTCCACCGCAACTATGCTATTAAAAAAAAAGACATCTAGTTTAACGGTGAGCTATCTTCAATAAAAGACAGCATGCATGCAGTCAGTCTTTGAAATTGAAGGGAAAAAGAAACAAACTTTGTACTTCTCCAAAAAGCAGCTTCGTGTTTTTGTTGAAATAAAAAAAAATAATTTCTAACTCAATCATTGAAGCTCCATGGCAGATTGTCAAAACTACATTCAGCAATGGTTCATTATATTCTATAGTTATGTGAGGTCAGATTGGAGCAACCGGTTGAGGGTATCCTCTGCCCAATGCCCGAAAATAGCTGGCACAGGCTCCAGCACTCCCGCGACCCTACTGAGGACAAGCGGTGCAGATAATGGATGTATCCAAGTATGTCCAAAGTCCAGCCCGGGGGTCAATCACGGTGCGTATTCAAATTCTTACTATCCCGTGGACTCTGTTATAAAATTAATAATATGTGTCTCGCCAGTAATGTTGACTGCAGAATAAAATCAATTTGTACCAAGAACCATTTCAGCAGAGGAAGTGGCCTTTTAGCCATCATGTCCTTGGCTTTCGATAAGAATTTTAGCCCACCCCATTTCCAAACTGGCGACTGTAACAAAAAAAGGAAAGTTGCCTGTGAGGGTTGCTGATTTCATGACAAGTGGAAATTGGAGTATTTTTTATTGCTGTTTTCAAAGAATGTAATCTTGAGAGGCACTGGCAGAAAAAACATGCTCACAACAAAAAGCTAAGGAACGCTGTAAATTTTGATTTATCTTTACAGAGCATATTATTTCATTAAGTGTTTATTTTTTAGTACATATCAATACAGGTTATGTATAAAAGCCTTACACATACTTATAAAAGCCTTAAACATACATTCTATAAAAAATATAGCTATCACGGTTGCCATGGCCCCGCCAGTGTGGTGCCAGCTGCGGCTCATTAACAGATTGGCTTTCCGTCTTTTTAGGCTCAGTGCGCTCTCTCTTACTTTGTCAGTCGGTCAACTAACCTCTGCCCCGCAAGACGTGGGTTCGGACTCAGTCCTGTTTTGTCACGAAAACGAGGAGTGGAAGGGGGCTGTCACGAGGCGTGGTGGAGTGGAAGGGTTGACCGGACCGGAACGGAGGCAGGAGGCAGGAAGGGAGAACTCAATTGCGTAACGATCCAAAACTTTTATTCACAAAAATAAAAGTTGTCCAAAACTCTGGGACATGACAAAACAAACAGTTGATTCTTCCAACTCAACTAAACAGGACAAGGCATAACAGAACGGACAATGTTTTAAACTAAAACAGGACAAGGCATAACAGACCGGGGAATGTGTAATGAGCCAGCGCCCACCAAACCCACAACCCAGCCTTAAGTAGCAGACCAGCAATCAGCTGATCTGCTACAGCTTGAGTTCGGGGGCGCGGCAGACTGGTCGCCACGGCGACCGTGACATGTTTTCCTGTTGGTATTTCCAGTCCGGTATTATTCCCGTTTATTTTTGTCCTGTTTAATATCGGTTTCCAGTTTCATTCCCATCTATTTTTGTCCTTTGTATTTTCGATATCCTGTTTCATTATCTATCCTGTCTGTCTGTCCCGTCCTGTCCGGTATCGACCCCATCTGTCCCATATCAACTCGGGCAATTGGAATGGATCTCGTCGGTCTCTGGCTTCCTGTCTTTCCACGCCAGACTGCTGTCTAACGTGCATGACTCCCCAATTCCCGTAAAATAAAAGGCTTGTGTGAGAACGTCACGCGTTTGGGTCCTGATCCTGTTCTGGTTCCCGACAATAGCACTGAAGCAACTTACGAACAGATTCAACTTACAAACGATCTTGTTTGTAAGTAGGGCGGCGTCTGTATTTACCAGAATATTTATTATAGTATGATATTTTTAGTAGTTTTTTTTTTATTTTCAAGTAATTAAACATATATGCAGTTTCACATAAAATATTTTTGGGTATGAAAACACTAACAAAGAACCCATTCTATGTGTCCTTTAAATACTGTATATCATACTTTTTTTTCTTTACTTTTACACATTCACACGAACATACGGTATTGAAAAGGTACTTTGTTGGTGCTGTTTTTTTCCTGTATTAAGGAAAATGACAAACTAGAAGGTATGCCATAAAAACAACAGCTCGATGGCATCTGGGAGCTGTGAATTGCTCTATTGTTGGTTAATGCGGTCGCTCTTTGGTAATTAGAGCGAAATACAGTTTGGAAGGTATTCATTGTCAATTTCATTAGTGCGCTTTTGGGCAAAACAAAAGCCTTCTGTTATGTTTGCACATTTTAATGTTGCCATAGTTGATGGGAAATAGTCGTGGTGTAACATTATAAAGGGACTTTGTAGCGAGGGTTTTCAATTTTCCTCTTTTTATGATTTTTGATGATCAGTTTTAAATACGCTTAAGTACCGATGTTGAGCCAAATGTGGTATTCCTTTGAAGAGTAAATGATGGAGGTTGGTTCTTTGGTTGGTGTATTTACTGTACCTCATCGGGGAATTTTGCACATGAAGAACAGCTTCAATACAGTGACAAAGTTGAATTCTATTTAAACTCTGTATCAAGTATCGAAGGCGGTGTAAAGCAATTTTGTATTTAATTGTGGCATAGAAGGACAGCCTGATTTGGTAGATGTCAACGTATTTATTTTATGAAATGTCTACATATGCTCCCCTACTTACGAACATTCGAGTTACGAAAAACGGTAGATACGAACATTTTTTTCGTGATGTAGAAAAATATCTGGACATTGCTGTTAGTTAGATGTTGTATTGTGCACCTTTTTCCAAGTACAGGACATTACTGTAGTGCTTCTTTCCGCCACTAACGGCGTGTGGCGCTGCGAGAGCTCACCCAGCATCCACCCCGAAGAAGAAATCCGACTTCCTCTTCCCGTCACAGTCCCAGTTTGTGTGTAAACATGCTCTCCGGCGCGTTAAGAACTTTGACATTTTTATTGTTTTACATCTCGTGCATCCATCCAATATGGTTGGTGTAAAGTGTAAAGAATAGGCAAGCCGTTTTTCTCGAAATGAAAGTGGAATAAGAAAGCTTGTGTCACGAGGCGGGGTGGCGTGGAAGGTGACCGGACCAGAACGTAGGCAGGAGGCATGAAGGGAGAACTCAAATGCGTTGACGATCCATAAGTTTTATTTAATAAAATAAAAGTCGCCCAATCTCCGGGGCAAAACAGAACAATACAGAGTTCCTCCGGCACGAACTCAACAGGACATGGCATAACAGACTAAAACAGGACAAGGCATAACAGACTAAAACAGGACAAGGCATAACAGACCGGGATTGTGAATAATGAGTAATGAACCAGCAACCGCAGAGCCCACAATGCAGCCTAAATAGCAGACCCACAATTAGTGGAACTGCTTTCAGCTGTTGCCCAGAGGGCGGGGCAGACTGGTCACCAAGGCGACCGTGACAGAGCCCCCCTCTTAAGGGACAGCTCCCGAGGTCCCAAAAAGAAAAAAATTACAACCTCACGCCCCGGAATGTTGACGCTCGCGATTGGGGCAACCCCGCTCCCTCCTCCGAACCCGCAGGAACGGGGAGAGGCAGGCGCCATCTGCGTCGGGCGGATCGGAATCGGCGCTCGGCAGGGAGGGGGTCTGGTGGGCAAACTGGACAGGGGATAACAGACAGGCAGAACCGACGAGAACAGGACAGGAAAATCAGAACAGGTAAAATCAGAAGAGTCGCACTCAGGACAGACCGATTCAGAAGTGGTGATTCAGACAGGACAGGCGGAATCAGAACAGACAAGACATGAGAGAGTCAAAATCAGAACCGGCAAAACAGGAGCAGCGGAGTCGGACTGGCACGCAGGCAGCGGAGTCGGACTGGCACGCAGGCAGCGGAGTCGGACTGGCACGCAGGCAGCGGAGTCGGACTGGCACGCAGGCAGCGGAGTCGGACTGGCACGCAGGCAGCGGAGTCGGACTGGCACGCAGGCAGCGGAGTCGGACTGGCAGGCAGCGGAGTCGGACTCGGCCCGACGGGCAGCGGAGTCGGAGTCGGCCCGACGGGCAGCAGAGTCGGAGTCGGCCTGACGGGCAGCGGAGTCGGAGTCGGACTTGCACGCAGGGGAGAGGGAATAGCAGGCAATCGGCACGGGAGTCGGGCAGGCAGGCGTCAATTCTTCCTGGGACCCCATTCGAGGCACAGCAAGGGCCACGACGGGCGGGGCCGTGGTTCGAACGGGCAGGGAAGGCCAACTCAGTAGGCGCCTGCCAAACTGCGCTCTCCAGCTCTCCCCAAGTCGCGCTGGGATCGTTCGCTGAGTTCAATTGTGTGCTGGTTCATTCTGTCACGAGGCGGGGTGGCGTGGAAGGTGACCGGACCAGAACGTAGGCAGGAGGCATGAAGGGAGAACTCAAATGCGTTGACGATCCATAAGTTTTATTTAATAAAATAAAAGTCGCCCAATCTCCGGGGCAAAACAGAACAATACAGAGTTCCTCCGGCACGAACTCAACAGGACATGGCATAACAGACTAAAACAGGACAAGGCATAACAGACTAAAACAGGACAAGGCATAACAGACCGGGATTGTGAATAATGAGTAATGAACCAGCAACCGCAGAGCCCACAATGCAGCCTAAATAGCAGACCCACAATTAGTGGAACTGCTTTCAGCTGTTGCCCAGAGGGCGGGGTAGACTGGTCACCAAGGCGACCGTGACAGCTTGATGCGGTTGAGAAAATGGTTGGATCCCTTTTTTTTGGCCACTTTTTGCTACGGAGAAGGAAGGCGCCTACCTATTGAAGCTTTTCTTCCAAAAGTAAGTTGAACTTAACATTATTTAGCTTTATAGAGCATATTCTTTTATCAAAAATTTATCTTTCAGTACAAAACAGTACAGGTTGCTTATACAAGCCTTAAACATACTTATATAAACCTTAAACATACACTCGTGTATATATGATTGTTCATCTATTTGGGTATGATATTTGTCTTGTAAAAAGTGGCATAGAACATCTTTACCTTTAATGCTACATGCCGTTGTTTCTATACCGCCTAAATGTTCATAGAAGCCGCAGTTTCCCTTTTGGACAGAGACAGAAGGAGGAAGCAAAATATATAAGAATACAGACGCTGCCCCAGCAAGAACTTTACATTTCTTTTACTTAACTAAGATGCTGACATAATTGCCGGCACCCTATAATCATACAATGTCTGGGCAAAAATAACGAAAAGTGAAATTGTGCAGTCGGGTCACTTAGAGTCCCTATGGTTTGTTTTCTTACTTATGCTTTTGAGCCCTCGTTTTCGGTAGCACTACACAAGACTGCGACATCAAGTGGTAAGATAATAGTACACTGTTCCCTTAACTAGTCATCTCTATGACCCCTTGTATTGAAACTATTAGTACATAACCTCATCTCATCTCATTAGCTACACCGCTTATCCTCAGTAGGGTCGCGGTGGTGCTGGAGCCCATCCCAGCAATCATCAGGCAGTGGGCAGGGGACACCCTGAACTGGTTGCCAGCCAATCGCAGGGCACACAGGGCAAACAACTTGCTCGCTCATTCACACCTGAGGACAATTTAGACCGGCCAATCCACCTGAAATGCATGTCTTTGGAATGTGGGAGGAAACCGGAGTGCCCGGGGAGAACCTACAAACTCCGCAGAGGAAGTCCGGTAGCTGGATTTGAACCCACACAGGAGGTTCCCAAGACCTTATAACTGTGCCGCACACACGCTAACCACTGCGCCGCTGTGCTGCCCATTAGTACATAACATTCCCTTATTTTTGAAATATGACTGACATTTCTTAACAAAACACCTTAAATGCAAATAAATCATTTTCCTTATAATGGAAGTTTTCTTAAAGAGTTGAAATTAGAATACTTTCTCAATTAAGTATGTGTTAACAATGCTCAACTGACTTCAAAGTTTTTTCCGCCATTAGCACATTCGCCAAACACGTGAAAGGTCCCTGGTCCGAGACCAGATAGAAACATATATTGGCCTTAAGAGGGATGGACACCACCAGGCTGTACTTGCCCATGACACACCACAGGAAATAGTGCCCCTACGACCCTATTCGTTAAGGAATCCAACTAACCAACCAAGCAATCTGCTTTTATATTACTTTAATCAAAGCTGTTTTGGAACGCGCACCATGGCAGATGGGTGGTTAGAGCGCAACCCCACGGTACAGAGGTCCAGGGGTCAAGGTTTTCATGGCACCCAATTGGCCCCGCCCGTCTGGCGCCAGCTGCGGCTCGTTGACAGTTTGGCTTCCCTTCTATTTTAGCTCAGTGCTCTCACTCACCCTTTGTCAGTCCGTCAACGAACCTCTACCCCGCAAGATGGTATGGGTTTTGACTCTGTTCGGGTTTCCTGACTGAGTTTCCTGTCCGGTATCGTTCCCGTCTAATTTTGTCCTGTTTAATTTCGATATCCAGCTTCGATGTTAATCCTGTCAGTCCCGTCCTGTCCGGTTTCGACCCCATCTGTCTCATATCTGCTAGTGCAATTGGTATCGGTCTCGTCGGCCTCTGGTTTCCTGTCATTCCACACCAGACTGGTGCTTTTCGTCTTCCGCCCAATGATCGCCGAATAACTGGTGTTTGGGTTAACGTGCATGACTGCCCCATTTCCCGTAAAATAAAGGCTTGTGTGGGAAACGTCACGCATTTGGGTTCTCCTCCTATTCCGGTTTTTGACACCAGGGTTCAATTTCAGCGACTGTGACGTCTTATGCGAAGTTTGCACGTTCCCCCCGTGCCTGCGTGGGTTTCCTCTGGTTTCATTCCATTTAACAAAACCATGCATGTCGGGTTAATTGGTTGGTCCAAATTGTCCCTAGATGTGAATGAGCGAGTGAGTCTTTGTGTGCTCTGCAACTGGGTGGCAACCAGTTCTGGGAGTCCCCCTGCCCAATGCCCGAAGATGCCGGGGATGGACTCCAGCACCCCTGTGACCCTAATAAGGATAAGTGGCGCAGACAATAGATGGGTGTATTTATGAATGACTTTTTGGACACCATACTTAGTAGGTAATTGCCATTGTCATCCAGATTTCATTTCCATTTGCACCACCACGCCAGGTTTGTGTTTGTTTCTTTCTTGTTGTTACTTTGTTATTTTGCTCTTTGATTTTTTTTCCATATTCAGTCTCGGTCTTTGTATCTGAGTTGTACTTAGTCAGGTTTTGTTTTGTTTGGATACTTCCATGTTTTGAGAACCCACGACTGTTTGTCACGTTGTACCTCGTTTTGTTATTAAATGCAGTGTCATGATTACCGATGTGAATCACCTGTGCCTGCTCATTTGGCACCAACCGCCGCCGGTCCTGGTTGGCTCTCTGTCACTGTTTGAACTCAGTGTTGTCAGTCCCCTGTTGTAAGTCCGTCTTCAAACCTCAGTGTATACTAGGCAAGCCTTTTTCGACCCTGACTCCCACCTGGTTCTTTTTTGCTCCCGTCTGTCTCCGCCTACGACCCGTTTTGATCCTGACCACGTCTGCTCTCCCGTCCTGGCTTACGACCTCTTTTTGTCCCCGACTACGTCTACTCTCCCGTTCTGGCTTACGACTCGTTTCCGACCCCAACCACGCCTTGCTATCCCAGTCCTGGCTACCGACCAGTTTTTCCGTCCCTGACACCACCATCGCTTGCTTCGGAAGATCCACTTCCACGTTCGGTTCACAATCCGAGTTTGAGAGCGACTTGCTTCCCGCGTCCACCGAACACCGGATCGTGGGCGCAGAGCTTCCTCTTTCCTTCAATAAAACTTGTGAGAAACCTACGCAATTGGGTCCTGTTTCCGTTCTGATCCTGACAGCAGTCCCTCTTTTTGAGCACCCCTGCCTCCACCATGAGTCCACCAGCCTCCAAAAACTTGACATACTATGTCCATTTAACGATCCAAACTCTACTTACTGCATGCTACGTTGCAATTCAAAATTCAAGTATTGAAAACTGGCTCACAAAGTAATACTCACACCTGTTCAAAACAAATTATTGTAAAACACTTTGGTTCCATTACAATAACTATTATTAGCTTTTACAAGGACTCCTAAGAACACGCTCACGCGCACACACTGCACCCTGCAGTGTCACAATCTGTCCGCACGTCTGTCTGACCGTCCGTCCCAGCGTGCAGGTGCGGGAGGACCGACAGACGGTCCGCGCGTCTCTTGTCCAATTAGAAGCCACAAAGCGTGACCACGTGAACAAATCCCGTCGCGTGAATTTCCTTCCGAGTGCGGAGAAACGGTAGCGGCAGCGGCATCTCTGCGTGAACGCAAAGAAATAACGCAAGAAGATCGAAAAAGGGGAAACATCCGTGCAGGTGAATTGCTTCTTTTCTTATCGTTTGCATGCACTCTTTAGCGCATGTGTGTGTGGCTCTGCTGGGACAGTGGCAGAAGGAGGAGGGGGATTGTTTGGTGGTACCATGCTGCTTTTCCTCGGGCGATTCTCGGACGGGACGGGACGCATAATCGGAGCCTGATTTAATGCTCGCGCCGCTGCGCATTCGTACTCGTCCCGCAGCATCCCGCTCCTGTCGAGGCGATTGATAGTTGACAGTAGTGGCGTGGCGTTCGCGAACATAACGGCTTGATGAGCCGGCTCTGTGAAGTTAACAACAAGAGCCGGCGCCCCAGAGATAAGGAGACGGCTCCCTTCGAAACGCTTTCTCGCTCTCTCTTTCTCTCTCTCTCTCTTTCTCGCCTTTTGTCTATCTCACGCCTTCACTCTCTTTTTCAATTTTTCTTACCTTCTTTTTCGGCATCTCTTTCTCTTCCACCTCTCTCATTTTCTCGATTTAAATCCCTCTCCCTGTCTGTGTCTCTTCATACTTGTCTCTCTCTCTTCACCTCTCCCTCTCCTCCTCTCTCTCACTCTCTCTTTTTCTCTCTTACTTTTCCTCTTTCTGTCTCTTTCTCTCCTGTATCACTCTTTCTCACTCTATTTCTCCCCTTTTCTCTCTTTCTCTTGCTTTCACTCGCTTTCTCTATCTTCTCTCTTCCTCTCTTTTTCAATTTTTTGGACTATCTCTTTTCCCGTGTTTTCTTCTCACCCATCTCTCTCATACTCTCCATTTAACTTCATCTCCCTCTTTCTGTCACTTCCTGTTTCTCCCTCTTTCTCTCCTGTCTCTCTGTCTTTCTCTCTCGTTCAATATCAACTTATTTTGCTTTCTCACTCTTATTTTTTATCTCTGTTGCCTTCTTTCTCTCCCTCTCTCTGTTTTATTCTTACTTTTTATCTGTCTTGTCTTTCTCTGTCCCTCTTTCTCTCTTTCCCTCACAATTTCTCTCACTCTGTCTCTCCCTTTCGGTCTCTTTCTCTCTGACACTGTCTCTTATCCTCCCATTACTCTCTCCCTCTCTCTCTCCCCTTTTCACTCTCTCTCTCACTTTGACTCTTCCCTATTTTCTCTCTTCCTCTTTTTTTCTTTTTTTTCTACTATCTCTTTTTCTCTGTTTATTTCTCTTCCATCTTTCTCATTCTCATTCATTCTAGTTAGTTCTCTCTCCCTCTCTCTGTCTCTTTATATTTCTCTCATATTTTTCTTTCTCCCTCTCTTTCTGCCCTTTTCTCTCTCGCTCTTTAACTCTCTTGTTCTATTTTCTCTCTTCCTCTCTTTTTCAATTTTTCATCGATCTCTTTTTCTTTGTGTCTTTCTCTTCCATCTCTATCATTCTATATTTAACTTTCTCTCCCTCTCTCAGTCTCTTTATAATTCTCCCCCACATATTTTTCTCTAATGTCTCTGTCTTTCTCTCTTTCTTGTTCCATATCTCTTTCTCTCTCAAATGTTCTCTCTCTTTTGCTCTTTTCCTCTCACTCTGTCTCTATCTTTAACCCCCCCCCCCTCTCTCTCTCTTTCTGTCTCTCTCTTCTGGTCAGTATGAATGGCATCATCTCTGTGTTGTTTGCTTCATCCTGAAATTTGCTGACTTTTGCTAGTTTTGTTTTGTGTCAGGACTTTTTGGTGCATGCTATTTCTTAGTATTGCTGAATCTTTTTAGTGAGCCGAGCCGAAAGAGCCGTTCCTCCCAAAAGAGCCTGAATTCCCATCACTAGTTGACAGAAGCCTCGTAATCCTCAAACCCCCCCATCACCCCCACTGCCTACTCGCTGATCTTCTGTAACGCTCACCCCTTTCGCAGGGAACGATCGTTTTGGCCGAACTTTGTTTTGCCCCGAGATCAGTTTTAATTGCGTGGATTGACACCAATCTGTGGCTGCTCAGGGAGCGTGCACGTTTTAGTGTTTATATGTGTGAGTGCACGCGCGCGTCAACGTGCAGCATGCATAAAAACGTGCAGGAGAGCAAAGTCAAGCTGAATTATTTATAAGACAGTCTGAGAGAAGAGAAAATGCTTCCCCTCGGTTGAAAACAAATAAAAATAACCCTTTTCGCACACATTTGACACCTTAATTTTTAATTGCTTATATTTTCTAAAAAGGGGCATTATTTTGTGCAATTCAGTATAAATTTACACCAGGTGACTGTCAAATAACAATTTTTTTCTGCATGTCTCTGTTCACATTTTTGTTAGAAGAAATACACCCTGGTCATCCTGGAAGGGAATTACCTCTTGTGTGGCCCTTTCTCAAGGTTTTTGCTCAAGCCACCCCTCTCTGCTCCCTTTACGCTCAGCTAGTATCACTTGCGGCATAGTGGCGGAGTCTGTTGGGAATTATGCTCATGCAATAGTTTTTGTGATTTTTCGGGTTTCAGATCAGATGTAATTGTGGCAGGTGTGGTCCTTCGATACTTTTGAAATTAATGGCTATAGAAATAAATGTGACTTGAATCAAGGGAGTATCCTACCTGTTTTGGGGGTGCTCAGGCACCCACAAATTCAAATCGAGACACCCTAAAAATTAAGGCATTTTAAAAACTTTATTTTTCTTAAAGGATAAAATATGCTTAAATATAATCAAAAAGCTTAAATATTAAAAAAAAAAGAAAACAAAACAAAAATGTGAACAACGCAGCGTTAGAATTACTCCACTGTCTTGAAATGATTAGGTCCATTTAATTCCTAGCACCGCTCTTGCCCCCCTCCTCGCTCCTTTTTTGCTCGGCGAGTATCACTTGCGGCCTAACATTCTTCAATGAGCATATATATATTTTTCTTATTTTAAGTAATGTTTCTGTTATTTATCTAGAAAAACACGATAAAAATGTAAAAGAATAACATTGCAAAACAAGAAAAATAATATATCTAAATGCAAATTTGCAACAATATTATTAACCAAGGGGCGGCACGGTGGGATGGTGGTTGGCTCGCAGCCCCCTCGGTGCAGAGGTTCAGCATTCATCTCCAGCTCCCTGTTTGGAGTTTGCATGTTCTCCCCGTGCTGCATGGGTTCCCCGGGCACTCTGGTTTCCTCCCACATGCCCAAAAACATGCATGTCAGGTTAATTGGTCGGTCCAAATTGTCCCTCGGTGTGAATGAGCGAGTGAGTTGTCTGTCTCTGTGTGCCCTGCGACTGGCTGGCAACCAGTTCTATTGAAGTGGATTGAATTGCTTAAAACAGGGACCTAATATAGCATTTTGCTCTAATTGTGGTCGTTTCCAAACCAATTTGATGAAACTAATCTATTTAGAAAGAAGCACAACATGTCACATGCGGCCCCGACTCCAAATAGTTGCCCACCCCTGGAGTAGAACATGGAATGAGTTCTAGTGGGTTTGCAAATTAACAAGTATTTGAAGGCCCTAAATCTAATTTTGTTTAGGGCTCCATGAAGGCTCAGGCTGGTCCTGGGCCCGCGACCCTTATAGTTGACACACCTGCTTTAAGGTTTAACACTCATAAGTCAAGTCATGTTCATTTGTATAGCCCTTTATCACTAGGAGTCTAAAAGGGCTGCACAGACTACGGATTATTGCGAACTACAGACTATTATTACACCATCCCCTGATCTAAAACCTACTTGAGGGCAAGGAAAAACTCAAAAACCTCAACATGAGGAAAATGAAGAAACCTCGAGAAGGGACTGCACATGAGGTCATCCCCCTTCCAGGATGACCAGGCTGCAGTAGATGTTGTAATAACAATTAATTCACAGAAATCATCAACAGGATATATAGGTCATTCATAAGCTATAGTCAAGTCATGTTTTTTTGTATAACCCTTAATCACAAAAAGTCTCAAAGGGCTGCACAGACCACAGACTATAGCAAACCACAAACTATTTTTACACCATCCCCTGATCTAAAACCTACACGAGGGCAAGGAAAAACTCAAAAACTTCAACATGAGGAAAATGAAGAATAGAATAGAATAGCGGCAGCACGGCGGCGCAGTGGTTAGCGCATGTGCGGCACAGTTCTAAGGTCTTGGGAACCTCCTGTGTGGGTTCAAATCCAGCTACCGGACTTCCTGTGCGGAGTTTGTATGTTCCCTGTATTCGCGTGGGTTTTCTCCGGGCACTCCGGTTCCCTCCCACATTCCAAAGACATGCATTTCAGGTGGATTGGCCCGTCAAAATTGTCCCTAGGTGTGAATGAGTGAGCGAGTTGTCTGTCCCTGTGTGCCCTGCGATTGGCTGGCAACCAGTTCAGGGTGTACCCTGCCCACTGCCCGATGATTGCTGGGATGGGCTCCAGCACCCCCGCGACCCTACTGGGGATAAGCGGTGCAGCTAATGAGATGAGAATATAATAGAATAGAAGTGTGTTTTAAGCGTAGATTTAAACAGTTCCACAGAGGTTTCAGATCAAATCTCAGAGGGAAGAGCATTCCACAGCACCGGGGCCCGAATGGAGAACACTCTCGAACCTGCTGATCTCTTCTTGGCTCTTGGGATCACTAGTAGACCAGCATTTTCAGAGCAAAGGCTTCAGACCGGAACATAGGGGGATATTAAATCTAAAATATATGAGGGAGCAAATCCATGCATTAATTCCATTTCAAAAGTTCACTTACGTTAATTTGCGTTTTATTCCGCGACATACATATAAAAATAAACGCACATTAGTTTTACACAGCGTGTATGCGGTGTTCCCGAGTAAGCACTCTGTGCGCATGCGCATTCCTCTCGCCACTCATCTCAAGGGAACCTCGTCTGCGCTCAGTGCTCCGAAGACAGAAGGAGAATAATCCAGCAGGCGGCACCGAGCTCTCGCTCCTAGAAGCCGGCTAGTGGACACTTTTCCCCCCCGAGCACGCGTGGACATTAACACGTCTCCTTTCCTCTTCTTACCGGGAGTGTTATTCTTATTCATTTTCAACTCAATTGGATTCTACGCTGATTTGGCGCCGACGTCTTGCTTGTTGTCCCCGCTCTCTCAGCGCTGCTATCGCCGTAAGTTGTAAATGTTTACACGGGACAATCTCGTTTCACTGATAAAATGTCTTTTAATTGTCGTGTTTGAAGGATTATCATCGAATTAAAGTCTCCTTTTGCCTCGCTTTCGTTTCGTGCGCGTTTCCGCGTTGAATTATATGGAAAAAGAGGAACCTATTGAAAAGTTGGTTCCTTCTGTAGCTTAAAAAACGTTGAAATTTTTGTTTGAAAATGGTCCTTAAAGGTTGAATTTTGGTTTCCGGAGTGGAAATATATTAAATCTATCGCTGCAGGTGTTTAAAGGGCTCCACTTCCGCACCATGCTGCCAAGTCCCCTAAGCCTAAATTAGATCCAGACGCTCTGGTTGTCCTAATTGGCTCCGTCGCTTTACTTGTGTGACAAATTGTCGAAATTTGATTTAAAATCAAATCTCGAGAATAACACGGGGATGTTATTACTTTATCTTTCAGCCTTTTCCTCAAGAAAAAGGTGACTTGCACTCTTAGCCTGTTAAACCAGCTTGTTGGCATACCTGTCCTTTCTAAATCAGGGTTGGGAAAATGCAGTTCGAAAGAAACACAAGAATCAAAAACACCCAAAACTTGCAAATGATTCTACATCACAACTGTTGGAATAGTTTATTATTCAGAGCTTAAAATGATTTAGTCTAAATATGTGTTTCTCAACCTTTCCTGAGCATAGGCACATTTTTCCCATTAAAATATCTCAAGGCCAACTGTCTGTCAAAAATGGTTAAAAATGATTTCGCCGCACTTGTTTCATGTTTTTTTTAACCCTTAGACGCATGACCTACCAGTACATGCACTCTTCCATGAGCGGGGTTGAAAACTACCCTTTTTTTTTTTTTTTTTTTTTTTTAAATTTGACTTTAGGTTACGAGGGATACAAACATAAAGCTACTTTAATTTTGCCCTATGTTCCAGTCTGGAGTCTTCGCTATGATAATGCTGGTCTACTAGTGATCCCAAGAGCCAAAAAGAGATCCGCAGGTTCGAGAGCGTTATCCATTCGGTCCGCGGTCCTCTGGAATGCTCTTCCCCCTGAGATGCGATCTGCAACCTCAGTGGAAATGTTTCAATCTAGGATTAAAACACACTTCTATTCTATAGCATATGAATAACCTATATTTTATGTTGACAATATCGGTGTATTATTTGTTATTGCAACATCAATTGCAGCCTGGTCATCCTGGAAGGGGGATTACCTCATGTGCGGTCTGTTCTCAAGGTATCTCTTCATGTTGAAGTTTGAGTTTTTTTGAGTTTTTCCTTGCCCTCATATAGGTTTTAGGTCAGGGGATGGTGGAATAATAGTCTGTGGTTTGCAATAATCTGTGGTCTGTGCAGCCCTTTGAGACTCTTTGTGATTAAGGATGTCACAAATAAATATGACTTGACTTGACTACTTCAGTCTGTACAATAATGTGACAAAATAACATAACAATTCAACTCAATACACGCACAACAACAATAACATATTAAACTTGGAGAAGAAAACAAAAGAAGGACCTCGGCATACTCTAAATGAGCAAATAAAGTAAATTGGCCCTGCTGTAGTGGGTGGCTCCCCAAACGTCAGAAACCAGAAAACCTAATGGTAGGAAAAACAATCTAGCGCAGCAAATTATACATGAAACCAAGTCTGATAGCCCCACTTTAAATCAATGCATTTTTGTAATTAACTTAAAGGTGGCGTCCGCAACATGGTATTTTGCTCCTCTCTGCCGCCATCTCCTGGCTTGGATAGGATCGCAACTTCCATCAGCTCATTCCTCAAGTGCTAAATCTATATTTTTTCATCTTCTTTTGAGAGGGGTAGGGGGTGGGGGGGGGGCTGCTTGGTGTTTGGACTGTATTTGAAACAGGCCGTTTCTTTCTTTTACCAATTTCAGGCTACGCTAACAAAAATCCCAGGGGACGAGCACAAAATTACTCTGCACCCATTCTTCCCTCTCTCTCCTTCCCTGTTTCCTTATGTGTTGCGAGTCCCGTAAGAGCGGTGCTAAAAGTAAGATAGAAGTAGATACTGTAGCTGCAGTGGATACAAAATTACAATGGTTCTTTGAACTAAGTTGGGCATTGTTAACACATACTCAATAGAGAAAAATTTTCACTTTAAATTTTTTAAGGACACACCACCTATATATTTTGTTCAACAAAAGAGTAATGTTGTATTCTAGATGTTTGTCACTTTTTATTCCCATTTTACCAGATACCGATAAGGTATGATTATGTGTCATCTTGTCGGATGAACAGAGAACATTCAATAGGTCCAGAGACCATAAAACAGTTCCCACAAATGTACACACACAAAAATCTTCCCTCTTCTCATTGTGTGCATTGTGCAGCACACTCATCAATGTATTATGTTTACTTATAATGTTGCCAAAATTGACATTTTAACAGTTTTCTTATCCTTCGTGGTCACCATGGCTCATTCATTATGGTTTTTTGGGTCATTTTGTATTTTAGTTCATTTTTTAAAATCTGTTTTCCCCAGTTTATCTATATTTTATCCTGTTTTTTAAATACTGAAAATACTATAAATGATGATAAAATAATATGGAAAATTAGCAGAAACTGTCTGCCAGTGAAAGAAGTTTATTTTTACTATGTTCCATTTTATAAGTGAAATAAAATCCACTTGGCCAAGTTATTTTTTTAATTGGACCTATCCTTTTATTTTTTTCAATGCAATCTTAAACAACTTAATCAAACAAATTACCTTATCAAATATATATTTCTTTGTACTACATCATAAACAGAAAAAACTTATACAAACATTTTTATTTTTAAACAAGGTTTTCTATTGCCATCTATTTTATGGATGAATGTTTCAGTTACTAGGCTAAACATTTGAATAAAAAGCAAAGATACTGAACAATGCCATGCTTTTTTTGCAAAGATAAAATTGCACAATTTCCTGCAGCGCACTAGGCAGGGTCTTATGGCACACGGGTCTAAATCCATGTATTCTAAAACAGAAAATTAGCTAAAAAAGCCCATTACACAAAATATAAACTTTGTCTAATTAGTGGTTCAACCTGTAATGTGACAAAGTAAATGTTTTCCCAATTTTTCAAAGTAAAAGCAAAATGTTTGTAACTTGTTAAAACCATCCATCTAAAAATGTAATTTATAAGACTCAAAAATTAGTCAATGCTTTGTAAAATTCAGTAAGAGAAAAGTGACCTAACTAAGGAATTTTTGGGGATAAAAAAATGGGATTTGCCTTTTAGACTCGTGTAAAAAACCTTTGTGAAATTTCTTAAAATCTGTTAATTTTTGTAAACTAAAATTCTGGGATTTAGAAAACTTTAAACCTAAAGCTTACTTAAATCTGTGATCCTTCACATTTTCTGTACCTTAAATCAGTCTAATATCTGACAATATTTTCACTACCTGGCCTAAGGTCTGCATTAAACGTGTGTGTACCTTTTCTGTACTGACTGTTTATGACTTAGGAAGTCCATGTATCCTCATTAAGCAATAATCAATCTTTCCTCCATTGCCACATAATTTTTTTTTTCATTATCTTTTTGATATAAAATAGCTGATTGGAAATAGCCGATGCTGAGGCACAGACATTTTGTTTGATTTTTCTCGCTCCATTTTCGATGCCTGGGGATTCCTCTCTTCCAATGCTGCCGCTGCATTACCCAGCCTGCAACTGTACTCACCCGTCAAGGGCGTAGCTTGGTCTTGTCTTGGTCGGTGGCATAGCACTTTTTTTAAGTAACTACATAATATTAGCATGGACAAAACAATGTTTACTTGATATTTGTGGGAGACTCATCCCCTCCGTCCATGCCTAAACTACGCTCTTGCTTCTCATGCAACCTGCCCTGACTTAATTCAAACGCACTGCCTCAAATATCTTTAATTTTCTTCGCAGTACTGGTAGTCGGAGACCAATGATCTAAACAATTAGTCCATTCCAAAATAGTTTTTTATTAATTTGATAATCAATCGTCAATTAATCGATTACCATATTTTAATGACCATAGGACCGATCGTGTTAAAAGGCGCAGTTTCTGTAGCTGGTTCTTTTTCTGTATTTACCACATACACAGTGCACACCGCACAATATGGCGTGGGTGCCCTCTGCTGCGGCCCCCATACAACAACACAAAAAGCATACAAGTCTGCATATTTAAAAATACAGCTGGAGAAAACTAGATTTTGGTTGAAGTTTATTTAAGTATTGATACAAAGTAAAACTATTCAGTTAGTTTTTCAGATTTCTCTACTTGCAAACCATTGATTCATTAACCCCACAACAGTTATAAAGTTGACGGGCCGCCGGACTGTTGATAAACAAATATGTGTCTGTGCATTGTCACCAGTTACATATCATTGGAAAGCTTAATCTCTTGGGTTTCAAAATTTGCAGACCACTTCAAAATGTTCTCATCACGAAGACATCACGATCTGCATGAAACAAGATACTCGGATACCATAAAGCCGGAATAGCTCACCAATAAATTCCACTGGTAGTGGGATGATTGAGATGAAACATGAAGTCGTCACATCCAGGATCGTACAGTGAATCCAACCGTGTAAAATATTAACTCCAAAACACACGATAAAGCAGACAGATTAAAAAAAACCCCCATCCGCCTAAAGGTATTTTGTCATTGTTAGACGTTCCTTGTTGTCATCAGTTTGTTTCGCCACATAATTTCAGTTTACAAATAAACAGACTCGTAAAATTCTTTCCAATATGGCCGTTAGCCTCTGACCTTTTGATTGACACCACTCTCTGCCAATAGCCGTCTTTTTTTTACGATCCACAGCCCCCATTATCCTGTAAGGGCCTGTATTGATAAAACAGAGATTGCCTCTTTTAGCTCCTAATATGTTTAGCCAGTATTTATTCAAATAATGATTGACTCGTTGGTTAGCCAATGAAATTCTCAAAACAACGACGTGCAGATGTTTGGAAGGTATTCTAATTAGACACACGTACTGCCAGTCATATTTCATTTTTATGCACTATTATTACGCGCACGTGTGCACAATCATTGATTGACTTCTGGAAAGAGAAGTCAAACATTTACATTTCTTTCAAAATGTCTAAAAAATCGGCCAAAGTAAGTTTACAGTTGCAAATGTTTGTGCTGTAAACTAGTTGTCTCCAAATGGCCACTTTATTCTTTTTTTTTTTTTTTTTTACTTGATTTCTCCATACATCGAGTCACAGTGCACACCACAACTATATGAGACACTTTAAGTGTTCTATTTTTTTTACATAAATTCAAGGAAAGTTTTTCACTGACCATGTAAAATGTCATTGTCACTTTTCAGTTTGATCTTAGTAACAAAGGGTCTCCTTCTAGTGGTGTGAGGACAAACTTGGAGAATTTTACAATTCAGTAACAGTGAACTTTTTAATCAGCTTGACACAAGTCTGTAATGGCAGTGTGTACATTTTCAGAACAGATATGTACATGCTCACAACTTCATTCATCAACACCTTCCTACTGGTATTGTGGCATTCAATGCAATTCTTTTTTGCTTGTTTTTTTTTGTATACTGACGGTTTGAAGTTTTGAATGATTCCTTACCCTGTGCCAAAGCACTGCTTCTTTTGAACTTTACCAGTTACCATCAAGGTGCTTGTATTTCAACTACATGATAAATGTTTTGTTTTCTAAAACTAAAGTGAAGTTACCACTCTTCGCTAATAAGCTTATTCTTACATGGAATTGTTTCAGTTGATGATTAATGTTTTGGTGGAAATTATGAAAACAAATGTACAATTTTCACTCATAGTTAATTTTTTTAGATGGGTCTTTGAGAGCTGTGGTCTGTACAGGCTTTGTGACTAACAGCTTGTTTGCTTTTGGCTTATTTTGGTTAACTCCACCCATGCGCGACATGGAACCAGTCACACCTGCACTGCTCACGTCGAAATGTGGGGTGTCTTTGTTTTGGCCCTGTAGCCCTGGCCCCACTTGGCTCACTGACTTATGTATGGTCTGTTCGGTTGTTGCTTGTTGCAAGCCATACAATGTTGCTCTTGTGGTGTGCACTGTGGACGCTGTTCATGTCAAGGAAAACGGGGAATGGCTGGTTGTTGCTTGGTGTTTTTGTGTCTGTGTCTGAAATTATTTTCTTCACTGCTATGATCAGGATTCCTATCAAGACTTCTGCGTGGTTCTTTAGTTTTGCTCTGTCATGTTTGTTTATTTAACAGCAAAATGTTGCAGGTGTTGATTTAAAAGTAGCTTTCCTTGTACACATCCAAGCTGATCCTTCTCTGTGGAAAAGTTGCGTGCTTCCTTGATACATTTGGGAAGGAATATGAAACTGATTCCAAGTATGTAATAATCTGTTTCTAGTTCAGTGACATTTTTAGCTTATATTTATCGATTGTCATTTGATCAATTGATTCCCAATTTTTATATTTCAAAATGTTGAGCTGTAAGACCATGCTTACCCTTTTTTTGTTTAACTGTGTTGCCATTATTTCACTCTACCATCCAATATTCACTTGTTACATTGTTGCAGAAAGATCATCAAACTAAGTTAATGTGTCCAAGAGTAATTCTTCATATTTTTTTGTAATATAAGTAAACTATATCTGTTCATATTTTATTTTAGGGCCACTGTTTAGTTCATGTTTCGAATAACGCTACACAGTTCCACCACCACTATTAAGCTATTTTATTAACCATTGAAAAAAAACATGCATGTAAAAACGAATTATCAAAGAATTCTCAATAGAAGCTAGTGACGTTGATGACTCTCTGCACTTTTTTGGGGAAATTAAAGCAAGTATTTGAATATGATCAGTTATTTTTTTATAGCACTTTTTAGGCAACGAATGAACATTTTGTGTAGTGTGATCTCAGACTTTTTCAGCGTATATGTAGTGCTGTAGTGTATATTCTGTTAAGCACTGAAAACGTACCATAGTCACTTTTATTTCTCAGGGAAAACTCGTTTTCTACTTAACACGTGCAGCCAGAAATTAAATTATCCGCACATATTGTTTAGTAAAATTTAATACAGGCCCCAAACATCTTGACTAACAATAACTTAACCTGACTTTTTAGCTACACACAGTAATATTAATCACAAATTTAACTTCTTACATAAACAAGCTCTAACATGTAAATTTAAATAGTGGAGTTTCTATATTTTCCCATCTGCATGAGTGAGTTTTCTCCAGGTATCCAACTATCCTCCAATATCCCAAAAACATACATTGTAGTTTTCATAGTGTGTCTAATTGGCTGTTGGAAAAACTGTGGGTGTAATGGGTCATTTGTCTACTACTTGTAGGCTGCCTGCTACCCGAATGCGGCAGGCTACATGATGAAAGGCAATTAAGAAAATCTGTGGATAAATCGTACATAGCACAATTCCTGAAGTTAACACTCCTAAATTTTCCCAGGATGCTATATTCCAGATAGCAAATGTTACACAGGCATTGCAATAGATTTTCTCTTTTTTGAATATCGTTTGAAGAATGCATGTTTTCTCTTTCGGAGACTTATTGAATCATGGTGTCTACTGAAGTGAATGTCTGATGAAGGCTGCCTAGCATGGCACTGCTTTATTTTGTTTAAATCAGTCAATAGAAGACAATAATTTACTGTCATCAGACAAAATGAATTCCAACTTGTTGTTAAACTTTGCCCTCGTTAAATCTTGCAACAACTTTGCGTAATTCATCGGCGCTAATGTTTACCTCCCAAACGAAGGTCATTTTTATTTTATAATGACTTCGAATCGTTTATTCAATTGGGTCTTCTCAGTGCATTTTGAATAAATTTACACAAATTACATGATCACTGCCCATTTCTCGAGATTAGGGGCGGATAGACTTGTCATGAAATATCGTAGAAAACCACATGCCAGTGTATAACCGATATGGTGTTCAGGGTGAAAGCGTGTGTATTAAAACACTTTTTCAGCCGATTTACTCATAGTTTGGGTTAATGGATGTAATATCCTGGTTTAAAACAGGTTGGCATGGCGGAGACGCACAAACTGTGTCTGCTGTTGGAATGCGTTCGGTGCCGGGTGCTTGTCAGCGAAACTGGAGTCCGCCTGGCAGCACTCATATTTTAGCAGACGGCAGCACTTCTCCCATCTCATCTGGGATGGGAAATGTAGCGCTAATTCAATTGGCTGTCTGAATAGTAAAAGCCTTCCTAATTGGCCGACACGGCAGCTGGCTGCTAAGGCTCCGGTAAGCACGTCAGGGAGTTGGTGAGGGTCCCGTTGGTGCTATAGTGCAGGAAAGGGTAAACAAAGGCGAGATGACGTGCCTGCGCTGTGTTTTTTCTGCTGTTCAACATGACAAATAACACGCAGGCTCCCTTCGGAATCTCATTCTTCCATCTGATCATATCTCATTTCAGTTGAACGCTGTTCATTGACACCGCCACTCCTCCGCGCCCACGTTCATGTATATTTGTAAGCTTTTGTCATGCCAGCAAGTCTCAGGAAACATCTTTCCGACTGGTTCAGGAATGAAGCCATCAACACGTCGAGGCTAAAGAGGGGAAGAGGGAGGAGGCATGGCGCTTCTTCCAACTGCCACTGCAGCAGTTCCTGTTTCCTTTCACCTCAGTGAGGAATCCAGCAATGACATAAAGGGATGTGGGGAACACGCACACACAACAGCAGCCACGGAGGCAGAGAGTGTGGATGGTTGGCCATGTAAGGTTCCCTGCACTACACGCAATACGATTCCCACGAACTTTGACTTTAGTGTGTTTTTCCTTAGATTTACTGTATATCCAAGCATCTTATCTTAGCAAGCTTTTGTAAAGTCACGGTTGAAAATGAGGATATGGCTCTTTTGGGTTCCATTTAAGGACAAAAGCACAAGGCATTGCAGGTCAAGTGTAATGTAATTATTGATTTGACTTACAGTTCTTTATCTTTTGGCTTCTTTTACCATAACACATAAACCAGAGCACTCAATTATTGATTTTTGATGCTTATTGTTGCTAGTAACCATTCAGTTTTATTACAAACTCTCGCCTATTTCCATTGCACTATGAACCTGATTTTTCCAAATCAAGAGGACAATAGAATATAATTGATTTTTGCCCAATAATTGGTATTTTTAACCCCGGAGAAAGTGCTTAAAGTCAAACAATGCCTCTTTTCTTAAGAAATTGTGAAAAAAACAAAACGTTTTTTCTCTACTTTAATTTTATTTTGTTTTTGGGTTGAATGCCACCTGTATCAGTGCAACACATTGCAGGCCTTGCATATCCGAATAAAGGAATTCTAGCTAACATTAAATACACAGAATGTGTCAATAACCAAGTAGTGAATGGATTCAAAATATTTGCTGATTCAACATTGAATTTGAGGGGGAAGCATTATGACCATAGAAAGGGTCACAAGTAGGGGAAGAGTGCTAGTATATTTTAGCATGATCACCTAGTCCAGAGCATTCAAAATGTCAGACCTTTCAATCCAGGCATTTGCCTATCCAGATTTTCCCCCCTTCCTTACCTTTTATTTTATTTACAGAAGATTGAACAACATCTGGGAAACGATGACATTGCTGTTTTTAATGGCACATTAAGTAGTTTTGGCAAATCAAAAGCTAAGGACAAAGGCTGACTGTTTTGGACCAATGAGGGAGATGACATTGATTGAGAAGAATGCTATATTTTGTGGGACTGTTCACAGATCCTTAAACTCATAAAGTCTTTGCCAATAATTCGACAGATTGATCGGTGTGCGAACCAGATTTAGTATTGGCCCATTTTTTAGGTTGTGGAGGAAGAAGTGTTTTTACCTTATTTTAACAAGCAATAGGGTTTTTTGCTTATGGCAAACTTAATTCAAAAAGATGTTCGACATTTAGCACTTACGAGGAAAAAACACAGAACAATACAGTCTGTGCTTTTCACCCTTTGGTTCTAAATTATCATGACATCTTTTGGCCATTCTTAAATTTGAACTTTGCACCACACCATTGACACGATTGTCGCATGAATCAGAAGGTTGCTTTCCTATGGTTAAAGTGCATTCGGGATGTGAAGCGTTGAAGGCAGGAATTTGTTGACCGTGACAGTTGGATATACTGTTGGAGATCCAATCTGTGCTATCACTTTTCTGCTGTGTCTCACTCTGCGGGTGCTGCCTTGCACATGCTTTTCGCGCGCCAAAGATGCCTTCGAACACACTGTGCGCACATCCTGATAACCTATTTAAACAGGCTCCAATCTCACAGTGGTCTGGTTTTCTTTTGTCACATCCAACCACATTTGCTTCCTTCTCGTTAGTATCTTTGACAACAAAAATCATGGCTTCCTCATTCAGGCTTACTGTATGACCAAGCAACTCGAAACAAACAGACCATGTTTGGACTTGAGCTGGATGTTTGCCAGTATGAATCCTGTTATGGTTTGATAAATGTGTACTTAGTGTCACAGTACCACCGCACCTGAACCCTGACAATGTGTTTCCTTTCATGTTATACCTAACTCAAACAATTACTTTTACATGTCTTTTGGAATTTTATTTAGTGTTTGCAGACGTGACTACAGGTATTTTTTTTCTCTTTTCTGCCACTGTGACCTCTTGACTGTTGTCAGAAGATGAATTGCCGCTTTCATGTTAAGCTGTGGCAAATCACCCCCATAATTGGTCGTGCAGATTATCTGTGAGGCTGTGTGCTTCTCTGTGTGCGTGTGTGTTGCCTTTATCTGATTAGGACATTTATCTAATAAAGGGGGATTTATGGGATTCGGTGCTCTCTACACGCACTGGCAGATAGCAGAGGTAGACGATCGCCACCAGAGCAATTTACTGCATGCGTTTCCCTACAAACTGTATGCTATTGACAAAAAGCTTGATCGGTATGTTGGGCGAGAAGCAGATAATAGTACCTTATACTAATTGCTCAATTTATCTGATCAAGGCCAGTGATTTGTTTAACTGCAGCGTTTAGTAGGTGTATGCTTGGGTAAATCATTTCTGTGGGGAATATATGAAAAATTGTTTTTAAAATGATCAATTGTAATATGCATCCTTCTATACACATGAATCCATTCACATATCTGCAATGAAACGTGTTACTCAATTATGTTTTTGTTTTTTTCTCTTTCCTAGAATTGTCTTAAAACGATTGAGATTCTAGTGGGGTAAATATAATGACAAAATTGAAATAAAACAAAGAGTTTGTTTATTCACCAATTTTAAAGGAAAGAAGCACCCTTTAAATTTAACCATTTCGCTTTTTGATCAATAGTGTATTGAGCAATTACAATCATTTTTTTCCTTATAAGGTAAAGATCCACATCAAGTTTTGATACAATATATGAAACGGAACTATAGGCAATTTCTTTGGAAGGCTAACATACATTTTAGCTTAGACTAAATTAAATTAAATGATCATGTCTTACCTGCATAAAAATAACAAATGCCCACCTCCTTTTTCTGTGTTCTTCATTCACAAATTCAGCTTCCTCTTGTTCAGGGGTGGCAACTTTTCAAAAGCAGGCCAGATTTGGTGACCTGAATGTGTGAGGGCCGACTATTCAGGTTGGCATAGTTTGAACAGTCTTTAATAATAACCCTCTGTGAAAGGTTTGCAGTGCTTGGCGATCAGCGTCGCTACCTTGTAGCTTGCCTTTTTAGCATTTTAGTTGCTTCACCTTTTTACAGTGTTTATTTCCAGTTGGCTTTTTGTAGTCAGCATGTTTCGCCTGGCAGTGCCTCTTGATATATTCTTTGAAAACGGCTACAGTCTTTTGGCAAATTAGGCGGATGCAGTTGTTTCGGTGAAACATACTCCCATTTCCACTTTTCCTGGAAGCGGCAGCCCCCACAGTCAACTTTTCTTTTTTCATTTACAGTCACCATGTTAGAAATAGGGTGGGCTAAAATTCTCAGATAGCCAAAGGCAAGGAGGCAGAAGGGCTACTTTCATCATGTGAAATGGTAACTTTTTAAATGTTTTTTATTGTTTATTTTAATATGTTTTATACTGCAGTCAACATTACTGTTTGGCCTCTTAATAATATTATGACTGAGGCTGCAGAACAGTAAAAGATTGATCACGGGCAGTAACTGGCCCTCAGGCCGGACGTTGCACATGCCTGGTCTAGTTGTTTGGTGAAAGAAGTTCTCAAGCTATATAAAACAGACACCAACAAATGCTAGTGAGGCTAATGATCATTTATCCACCTGACACATAATTTGGGCATTACATTTATTAGAAACAATGCCACGCATAGAGAATATACGATTGGGTGCGCTGTTTTTTTTCCTTGCTTACTTTAAGATCATTTAAAAAATGTTTATGTATAAAATGAGTGCTGTAACCTCACACACTATTTGCTGTGGGGAAGTAGTAAAACTCGGAGGAAGCACCAGAGCATGTACATTGCTATAGAGACGAACAAGGCTTGCACTGAAACTTTGCCTTATTCCAGAGATCTTTGGGGGCCATATCGTCGTCTCGCCTCAGCGCACATATCCGCTTCTGCCTTTTTTGCGCACAGGCCGCTGTCACTCACGCTTGTTTGGCTTCTCTGCATTTGAGTTGACCATTCACAGGTCGACCAAGGTGTGTTTTTGAGCATACGCTGTATGAATAGATATTGGTGCGAGTAGATTCAAACCTGATTTGGCAATATGCACTTACAGTATACAATTTTATCTTTTAGTTGACGTAACAAGATAGTTTAACAAGAAAGTTGACAAACGAAGTTACACTACCTACTTTTATGAAGTTGAAGTAGAGAAAACAGAGACCCTCTAATTACCTAATCTGAATTTAAAATTATTTTCAATTAGGGCTAGGCCATCCGGATGATTAAATGTTTATTAGTTGGGTTTAAATTTAGTTTGAGCTCAAATTATTTAATAACATAGAAAAATACACACAAATTATATTTATTTAATAAATCTTATAAGTTCTGATTTGGATAAATCTATTATAGATTGCTGAGTTTTTTGGACTAACACACAAGTGATTCTTTTGGAGATGAGACAAAATTAAATTTAGTTTTTCTCCCAGTTTGATTTAAATTTTTAGTTGTTTATAATAAAATAAACTAAATTGATTAACACCTGTTGTTCTTTTTGCAGATGCATATGGTCGTTCTTGGTGTTGTCTTATTTTATATAATATTTATTCTTTTTTTTTTTTCTTTTTGGAATCACTACTTTGAATTTCTTTTTATTTTTTTTTAAACAAGGAACAATATTCAACTGGAAGTCATCGATACTGGGACAAGGAACCGATAACAATAAAATTGCATTCACCGTAGAGATCCCGACACAATATTTTGTTTGTAATGTTATGGAATTAAATGTATATCTGTGCACGGATCCCTAAATTGCATTGGGTGTCAGGGCACCAATGAGGACGCAACTCTGAACAGCCTTCTTCACCGTTGACTGTCCCTGGTCCAATATCTATATATATATATATATATATATATATTTCTCACTCTTTCTTTCTGTGTTTCTTTTTTTCTTTCTCTTTTTCCCTCTTTCATTCTTTCTCTAGAAACTAATGGTGTTTGCAGCCCCTACTAAAATGCAACTGGTTCTGTATTATAATATTAAAAACAACACCTCTGTATTAAAAAGTTGACCCAACATTTTCAATCCATATCATAACAGGCAACTACTCACTGTAAATGAGTAAAATGCTTCAAGGCTGTTGATAAAACAAATGAAAAACTAACTTTTTAAAGCTAAAACTGGTACATTTTTCTAATTGGGTTACAACAAGATAAAATGCAAAATACACTTTTGGAATGAATTTAGCATTTTCCGTGCTTCACTGCACCACATTGATGCAAATGCTTTGTTAGTGTATAGAGTTTACATGGTGTTGCAAGCCTCACTCACTCACTCACAAATGGGTCATTGATTTGGAGCCTTGACACTTCAAGGCTGATTGGGGTCTGCCAGCATCTCTTGCAAACACCCAACTGTGTTGTCTATCTCAGTCGAGGCAGCCACTGAGCTTGGCAGTCACGTAGCTAGTGTTCAGGTCATTGTAAAATCTATGAACTCTATCGCTCCCCGGTCATCGGAACAAACAAGATCTGATAGGGTCTTTGAAACCTGCTAAAAGAGGTCTGATATGTCACCAATGATCTTGAGTGCTTGGAATCCTAAAAACAGCTGCCAATACATTGATGCTTCACAGGGGCTTGACGTAACTAATCATTGATTTCAATGAAAAAAACATAAGTCTTCTGATTTGTCTTTAGTGGCATAATTTTTTTAATGCATTATTGATTTTTCGTGTCAACTTAATCAATTATTAGAAATGTTTGCTGTCCATGGTGCTGAAAAATAAGTCTACCTGAATACCTTCCCACAGACTAATACGAACCATCTCGCAATTCTGTGTTTCTAGTTGGCGTGCATTACTAAAATCACTTTGGTTCTGATCTCTTCTGATACAAAAAACACCCTGAGATTTTCAAGTTACCCAGTAACTCACATTTGCATGCTCTACGTACCTAGTATTCGAACAAGGGACCAAGAAAAAAATACTAAATGGGTTTTTAACATTGTTTTGCACGTATTACTCTTCTTATATTGCCATATTATTTTATAAAATGTTATTCTGAAATGGAAAAAGAATTAATATGTCTGTGTTGCCGCTGAAAGTGACTGGTACAGAGTGACCACAAAGAGTGCAGTGTTGAACTGGATGGGGGTTTTGATGCCGAAGTGGAGGGAGTGTAGTCCTAAAACCCAGCACTATAAATGTATGCATTTGTTTAATCACCAGATAATCTTGTGTTAGTTTGTGCTCGACAGCTTTATTGTTTTTTCCGGCCTGGCATTTTCCAACCTACTGATAATCATTTTTTTATATTCATTTGATTTGTTAAATACAGTGGTCATATAATATAAACAAATTACAAGAAAATAATGAAAGAAGGAAGATGATTATCAATAGATGCCATAGATCTGTGTAGCCCTTTAAGACTCCTGATTAAGGGATATACAAATAAACATAACTTGAC
The DNA here is from genome assembly GCF_059441175.1 of Urocampus carinirostris. Lineage (NCBI taxonomy): Eukaryota > Metazoa > Chordata > Actinopteri > Syngnathiformes > Syngnathidae > Urocampus > Urocampus carinirostris. The sequence continues at coordinate 17,826,659 of NC_142364.1, forward strand.
TAGATATGAGTGACATGGCCGCTTTCTTGTGTCCTGTTTCATCTGGAGGGAGGAAAGCATGACCAACTTGGGTGCTGAGGTGCTTAACCTGTTTGGGCATTTGGGTTGGCCATGGTCCAAAAATTTTTGTGTGTGTTTTTGCGACTTTTTCCCCCTTTTTTTAAGTTTCTTTATTTTTGTTTTGCTGTCAGTCACCCCTTTTTGAGGGATATGACCAGGGTAGATAAATGACTAGATAAGAATATTGTATGTGTTCAAAGGGAGTAGTAAAATGTACAGGAACTGTTACACCCCCAGTCCATATTATTTAATACTCTTTAATCAAATAGATTTCAAACATTTTTTGTGACTTTACATTTATGCATTAAATCCTGGGTGTAGTCAGCATTTGTAACTTTGGAACCTTTTTCTTAGTGTTGTTAGAGAATTACACATTATGCAAGAACAATGAGATTGCTGTATGACAGATAATTCGGACATCCTTACTACTAAACCCTCATTTTAGTCATCCTTTGACCTTAATAGAATGGCTTTTATCTACATTCTGATGATGCCAAAATCACTTTAGCATTACCTGTGATGGAGCTTAAAAATAATCCTCGAAATAACTGCAAATGCTCTTGAAAAATTAATCGGTATGAATTGGCAGATACATACATATTTGGCTTATCCTTTCCTGAAATCCTAGCATTTGGATTTTATCTTGATAATCTGTATTGGTAAAACATTGCAGGGAACTATTTGAATTGTTCTGGAGGTCCTCAGTATTCAACATCCCTTTAATTTGGAAATATTTCTGAGGTGTTGCGAAGTCATAACACTGGTGCAATTATTCGCAGGATGTCAGGTGCATCTTTCACCCGCATGCTAATTTGTCAAGATATTCAGGTGGGAAACCACTGGTATTGATGAATAGTGCGCTATGGATAACCTCTGCAGATGGCAAACGGACAGCTGCCAAAACCCTAAATAACATTAGCATTACTGTACACAATTCTCCTTTGCAAGAACAAAAGGTGATTTATCAGACCGTTTTAGTGGCTCATAATGTTAATTAACGACATGTAGAATACTTTAAAGTTTAAAAAACATTTGCCTCTTATTCTTTTTCCCATTCAGGCCACATCATGCTCATTTTAGCGTTGTGACCAACAGTTCAAGCATAGTGCGGATTGCATTGCTGATCGTCTGTCGAGGTCAGCTCAGGCAGCTTGGCTATTTCTGGTGGCTCTTGTCAGCCAACTAGGAAGCACCACTGCCAATTCCAGAGAAGCACTTCAGGTTAATCCATTTAGCACGCTGACTTGTATTGCTTTCAAGTTCATCTTCAATAACAGCGATTTCATTTCATCCACTTTGAAAACACTTAAATATCAGCGATGTCTCAGTCAGAGGTTTCACATTGAAAATCATGATAAATCTTCATATTGACAAGATTATGAAATGGGAAGAGTTTTCAATTACAGTATCGTGTTGCCAGTCGTAGACTAAATGGTAGCTGTTCATATTAAGGCTCTTAAATATGTCTGATATATGGGTGTAACGCACACGCTGAAAGAGATACAAACTCGCAGTAGTTTGAATTTTAATTACAGCTTGGAAATGCTGACCAACGAGCTTTTAATGGTTTATGAGCGCACCTTATTGCTGCTTTGCTGGCTGTGATCTTAGGTAGCAACCCCTCTGTAATGCCTTGATTGAAAGCAAGAGCTTGATTATTTGCTTAGAAATATGTATCTTTATATCTGTAGATAGTCCAGGAAATTATGCGTTTGATGATGTATTAACCAAATACAGATTCTCGTTTCCATTCGGTCGTGTTCCTTTGGGAGACAATATTAGACCTTTTGTCAAGCAGTGTTTCCTGATTTTATCCGTTCTGTCGACAGCAAATGAACAATACACGTTTCTTCATTTTTCACTGTAAAGACCGAATTAACACATGTTTTTGGAGCAATCCTAGATGTGGTCAATATTTGCATGTATGTTTTGCTCATCATTTTCAAATGCATTTTCATTTTCTGAAGAACTAATTTATCTCTAATTGAAAATTTGTTTAGATTGTGTAACAAACTACCAGTCATTTTTGTGTGGAACATTGTATTTTACTGTCTTGATAGTTTTGTTATTATCTTAATTTCCTTAGCAGCTCCAGAGCAGTAACATGCAAATTATTTATTTTGAACTGGCCTAAAAAATAGCAATGATGATAAGTGTGATGTAGTAATCTATTTTGAGTTGGTGATGTAGAGATTTTTGTCGACATAGAAATGTCAGTTTAATATAGAATGTGTCGGTTGCTAAATGCAATATATGAATTTAAACCAACCTGTTTTATTTTTTATGAGAAGCTTACATTTGACACATTAAAATAGTTCAGCATTCAATCCATGTGTCTGTGCTGGCAAACATTTGGTTATAGAGCAGGGGTGTCAAACAGGCGGTCCGCAGTTTGGATCAGGCCCGCTAAGGGATTGAATCCGGCCCTCGAAACGGTGCTGAGGGAAGCACAAGAGAAAAACGAGCTACAGGTTGAAATATGACCACTTGATGTTGCCAAAGCCAGGTGCCTCTCACAAACGCTTTACTTGTAGTTCTTTCTTCTCTCCCTCTCTTTTCCTCCCTTTTTCTCTTGCTCTCTATCCCTCACTCTCTTTATTTTCTTTGTTCCTCTTTGTCTCTTTCGCTCTCTGTGTCTTTTTACCTTATTTTGCTCTCTTCCTTTTTTCTTTTCTCTCTCTCTCTCTCCCCACATGCATCCCCTTCTCTTTCCCCCTTCTCTCTTTCTCTCCTTCTCTTCTCTCTCCTCTCATTCTCTTTCTCTTTGGATTTCTTTTTCTGTCTCTCACTATTTCTCTATTTTGTTTCTCACATTCTCTCTCTTTTCTCTCTCTCTTTCTCTCCTATCTTTCTCCCTTTCTCTTTCTTTGTCCCACCCACTCTCTTTTTCTCTTCCTCGATTTCACTTATTTCTTTCTCTCTCTTTTTCTTTCTCCCTAATATACTTGTCCGGCCCCCGAAAGAATATTTTTTTATCGTGTGGCCCCCAAGTTAAAATGAGTCTAACACCCCTGTTATAGAGGACTTATTCTTAAACCCAATCGAAGAATCTTAATGCCAGTTCAAACATTAGGTTTTTAGAGGACACAAAATAATTTGTGCAACTTGATCGGCAACTTGATAAAGTTGAATTCGTCCTAAAATGTGTATCCCTTCCCTTACACAGAAAATTCGAAATATAATTGTGCAGGTGAGAGACGAACATTAAGTAAGTGAGTGAGTGGATTTGACACCGGTCAAATCAAAACTAGAAATTGAAGGAATGTGAAATTGGATAACTTGAGAATGAACCACATGAGCTTCAAAATACCTGAACATTTAATGGGAGAGTGCCGCTTCTCAGCTTCTTATGTTGTGGGAGACTGACGGGCTTTACGTTGATGGCACAGACAAAATCGATGCGATAGCGCTTTTCCTTCCTCTCTCCCTCTGTGGGAATTGTTTGACCCAGTTAGCTCCTCCAGCAGGCAGCAGCAGAGTTATTTTTACATATTAACAGGAGACAATACTTTGTCCTCTGCTCGTCCTCCTCCTTTCCCTCTCCTTGCTTTTGCTCTTAATCTTCCATCTGAGCTGTTTCCATCCTTTAAAGTTTTTCGGTTGGCATCAAGCTCTTTCAAGATTCATCTGCTCCCTGCTTCCGATTATAGCTCAATATTTTGTTAAATGAGGTAAATTGCAAATGCTCACCCAAGCAAGACTGCCAATTTGTATTCAGTTGAGATGAGTCATTTATTTTTAGGTTTACAACTACAATTGTTTATCAGTTCGATAATCAAAAAGTAGCAAAAAAACCCGAAAATTTTTGCAGGACACCATTACAGGTACTCAGACAATTTATTTTTAAGTTGCTTAAGTGACTTTCTGGGAAAAAAATAAGGAAAATTAAATGGTCCGTGATGTCAAATTGTTGCAGGTATAGGATTATTTTTTTCAAATATATATTCATTCTTATTTCTCCTTAATGTGGTATCCTTGTAAGTGACCACACGCATGGTCCCCGCAAAACAAACAGGTTTGCAAATTGATGCTTTAAAATGCATATGAAGGTTATTCATTGCAAAGTATGTTCTCATTTTTGTTACTCTGTGCTATTTTACTAAAACATTTTTCCTTTATCATTTGCGCCAAAATGATTTCAACTAAAAATGGTTCTGTTTTTTAAAATTATTGCCAGGAAAGACTACCACTATGTTTTACTAGGGAGAGTCCCCAAAAAGTTAAGAATGTGATAAATAACTAATTCATAGATCTATGGAATGTTGTAGTTCTTATTGATTATGTTAAATGTGGATATGCAAGTCGATAATTGAATTGATTTAAGTTATGTAATTTTCTCGAGCTACATTAATATATTTCCCTCTGGTCTGCTATTAGTCAATATACTATAGGTTACCACATTGATTGTTTAGCGTTTGTATTTCAGTGTCAGCCAATGGGTCAGAAAAAAACTTTTTTTTTCTTTTAATATAGTCTGGAATTTGAAGCCTTTCCTCTCCTGTCCTCCCCTCTCCAGAGGGTTTAGGGAGAGAGAGTGTAGTTGCAGGTGTAGACAAGATGTCTAGTCACTTTCTAATGATGATGGATAGCCCGACTGGGGAGATCAACAATGCAGGCAGAATCTCAGCGCTTCAGGGAGATTAAGAAATGGCAACGTAGTAGCGAACTGCATTTATATTTGTATGCTGCTGGGTAGGTTGTTTGTTGATATGTTGATCCTTAAATGTTGAAATCGTTCATGTTATCTGTCTGATGGTGAGCACGAATGTACAGTATATAGAGGCAGAAGACACCCCTGCAAGGGGATATTTCTCAAAAGTGAATCTGTAATCTCCCTCGGTGCTTAAATTAATTGCTTATGCTCTTTTCTTGCCTACTTTCGAGGCTCGATGATTTTGTTGTCTCTGTTTATGACACACGCTCTACACATAACCGAGAAATTAATGCAGCACAACCATTAAAGAGGTGTGATTTGATGAAGTATAAGGCTGGCCCTAATTCATCTTTGAGGTTGTGTTCACGAGACTAGTGAATTCCATTGAAAAGCATTTGTAAAAATATCCCACCCTGAAATTAACTTGTGTCGTGAATCCTTCAGTTTTTGCTAGTAAAGTAGGGGTGGCCTACCAGCAGGCTACTTTGAAAGACTTAAGTGAGGCATCTGAACACCCCCGATTCGTCGAAACATCATTGACTTGTAACACGTCTGATCAATATCTACATGCATCATATGTGCAATTCTCATGCAGTTGTCATGGCGAGTAGGCTGACATCAAAGCTTTAGAAATTGATATATATGTTCACACATTATTCCCATATTCCTAGTTCAAGTTTATATTTTCATTTGAATAGTGTTTCTTACATAATAAACCAAAGACCTGCATTTTTCTAGTTGTGTTGGGGGTTTTTTTGTCATCCAAAAATGATCCAATTTGTGATGCTGATCTGCAGAAGCCAGACCATGAATGTACTGACCCGTTGGACTTTTTGATGTTTCGATCTCTACTTTCTCACACAAAAAAGTGCTTGTAACAAAATGCTTATGTGCATTTAAAAATTGAAAAATGTAAACGATTCTAACATCAGCAAATTTAGGCTAAAGAAATACTCAACTCTGAGATTAGAAAATGAGTTCAGAACATTTTTGCTTCCACTTCTTTTAAATACAAATAATTTGGATCCCATTTGGTCTCATCAACTATCAAATCTACGTAAAAACAAGACAAATATAACGACATTTTAACATAATTGTAAACATGCAAATACCTATTGATAATATGCAACAATTTCAATAACTGAAAGATTTAATATACAGGCTGGTTAGTGGTTTTCACATTTCTCTATTAGGGCTGCATCAATTAGTCAAAATCAATAATAGACATTCAACAATCAATCTAAAAATTGGGAGCATTTTAGCCTGGATACAGCGTTTAAAAAGACTACTTGCAAAGTAGACCTTACTTATCATGGCACTGCTTCGTTGATGCACGAACATTGAAAGAACACTGAGCAAAACTAAGTCTTACTTGCCTCTCTAACTTTCAAGCCAATACAGTTTTGATGACATGTATCTTACTTTCATACGTATATATTTCGCTATAAAAAGGCGCTTGAGCATTATGCTAGACTGTGCCTGGAAAAAAACTTCTTTGAAATTTAATGCATTCTGAAAGACAGACGTCTGTTGTAAACATTTTAAAACAACAATTAACAGATGTTTAAACCATTTTATTTCAAACTGTTGAGAATCGTTAAGTTCTTTAGTTAGAGACTTTACAGTTGAGTTTGAGGGCATGAACTGATGGCCGGACGTTTTCCTTTAGGATCTTCTGGTAAACAGCAGAATTCATTATTTTGATAACCACAGCAAGTTGTCCTGACCCTGAGGCAGCAGAGCAGCCCCAGTTGCGGAAGTGTTAATGACTCCATTATAAGAAAGACACTGGTCAAAAATGGCACCCATGAGAGAGCTCACAGGCAAAAACCACTGCTGTCATATAAGAACACAAGGAGTCGTCGCAGATTTGCCAAAAAGCATCTTGATTTTCCTAAACCTTTGGAGAAATTAATAAATTGAAGCAACATTTCAAAACTGCATTTTGTGTTTCCTTGGGTTTTCTCTGTGTGATATTAAAATTGGTTTGGTGATCTGAAACATTTTGTAAGTAATGAATATGCAGAAATTAGGAATGAGGCTAATACTTTTTCATGGCATCTTGGCTGAAGTCGCGGTGACCCAATGCTAGAGTCACGAAATCGCTTTTTTACCCTGAAAGAATAAGCCCTTCAATTTTGTCATACTTTTGTATAATAACAAAGACCATTTTTGTCAACTGCAATTTAATTAGTATTTGTAGATCTATTGTTATTTTGTTACAGTCGTATATTCCGTCTTTAATTACGTCATCTTGAGGTAAGATTGCATGTCACTATGATTAAGTTCTCACCCCAAAAAACTAGCCCAGAATGTGCACTTTTCTTTTAGAATCCCAAATAGCAGAATTAGTTTGCGACTAGTCGATTTTTGAAATTGACGTTGGTAGCAGCCCATTTCTGTATCTGTAATTATTTTTTAAAGAATCTAATGATTTCATAAACTATATTTAATGTAATGATAATAACAATGCATGCACAGAAGCAAAATCCTCCTGATATGCTTATGATCAATCAATGAGCACAGTGCATGCCCCTTGCACATAAAGTCGGGTTATTGCTCTTCACATGAGGTGTTGAATGCGATGACACTATTTTTTTCTCTCTAATACCTGTCAAAGTGCTGTCTAATAGCGGTGTGAATATAGATTTGACAGATAGGAAGTGTGAGGGCTCCTCCCACCTCCTGTCACAGCCCACACGCCTGCATGCTGACACCATTGGTAAAGTCTCACCCCTCTCCAAAGTGAAGGATGTAGCTATGGCAACCAGGAATGAGGGGAAATGATTGGGATGAGTTCAGATTGGTTAACTTTAGCTTGGGTCTGATTTCATCCATCCGTGCAATGTACAGGTATATAAATGTATAGGAGCGATGTGTTAATGGAGCTAATGGTTCATCTTTTATAGATGTATTGATAGTTCTGATCATGTATTCTGCAACTTGTTTAAGGCGGCCATACTGGATGGGTGTAAATTGATCTTGGCAATATTGTGATTGACATTAGAAGTAAGGCACTTGTAGCTCTATTTTGGCTGTCGTTGAATGTTTCGGACTAAGTTACGACAACAAAAGTTCTCTTGTACAAACCAAGACCATTACGCACTACAGTGTCAGGTTTTGGGTTGGTGTTCAAATAAGTGGATCTCTGGGACTCTATCTTCGGCAAGGCATTTTAGTGTGCCGGCGCCATCCCCGGGGATCGCATTGCATTAATTTGGAGCCTATCTCTGCCCTCCACTCACCGCATAAGGGTGCACTCTTTTCACCTAGGCTTTCAGGGACTCTCAGGGCTTTCTTTGATGCTCATTTTAGCTGGGAAATGGGGAAATATTTTCACCCAGGGTTTTTGGGGCTTGCCCACTACCCCCAAAGCGTGCATTGCAAGAAAGGTTCTTGCTCTGGCTTCAAGTAACCTTGTAACAGTACTTAGAAATAAAACTGTAAAGTGGAACTTAAAACACCTACTGTATATTCTATGGCTTATGCATGGCTTATATTTCGTGTTGAGGATGTCTGTGTATTGTTTATGCCCTTGCAACATCCATTTCAGCCTGGTAAAAGGATTCAGACCCTTTCCAAGGTTTCCTAATTCCCTTATGCTGAAGTTTTGAATGTTTCCCTGCCCTCATGTAGGTTTTAGATCAGGGGATGGTGTAATAATAGTCTATAGTCTGTACAGCTCTTTGAGACTTCTTGTGCTTAAGACAAATAAACTTGACCTGGCTTAAAGTCACAAAAACCAATGCTTTACAGCAAGGCTGCACGATTTTGGGAGACCACTTTATTGCGATTTTTTCAGACCAGTGTTGCAATTTCGATGCAATTTTTTATTTTAAAAAGAAAGTGCATTTTTTGTGCTTTTTTTGTTTTTGTTTTTTTAGAACTGAACCCTTGGATGCATGACCTATCAGTACATACACTCTGTGGGGTCGATAACTAGGGGGGGGGATACTAAAGGCATCTTGTCATACACAACTTACACGTTGTTTTTATTTGAACATCCAACATAATTAGTGTAAGCCCGCGACAACATCAAACCGTGTCTGGTGGACCCATCTAATATGGTCGACTGTTTGAATTCGGGGAGTGAGTGTGACTTCATGCGAAAACTATCAATGGACATATAATGGGTTCTCACCTCTGTGCAGATGCTAACACTCTGATGTCTTTGTAGTTGCGAAACCTCAAATGGGCACTAAAGTGAATGTTTCATATGTGTCTAGTGATGAGAGCATTGTCTGATTTTAGACTACCAGCTTGAGTGTCACACATCTGCTGGGTGGTTCTTTGGTAAATGATACTTGCAATTCTCTTGGCACTCTTTTGTTGAGGTCCAATATCAATGGGCGAAGCCAGAACATATACTGTATGCGTGGGTCGGCACTGCTAGACGGCCACTGAGGAACAACTACAGGTAAAATAACTTTCCAAGGCTGAATACTGGTCAAGAATAAAATGAAACACACACAACAAATTACACACATGCAAATGCATCCAAATAGGTTAAAGCGGTCAGATTGCTTGAGTGGGAGGTAGCAAAACAGCTTCCTTACCCACAAGTGGAAGAAACAACCAGCTCACAGCTGAAACCTCACTTTTTTCTCTTTTACAACAATTGTAGTTAGTATAAACATGTTTATACTTTTGGACCTGTATACAAAAAGCATGGACTGCAACACATGTCTATTTGTGTGCGTTATATGTATCTGTATTTTATTAGCAGATTATAAGAATTACTTTTGTATGTAAATTTCACATGATGGAAATGAAGATAAGGAGATTACCACATCATAATTACTTTTACTATTCATGAATATCAAAAAGGATTATCACTTTCATTAGTATTTTGCTTATCGGGTAAAACTAATATCTGTGCAAATGGTTTCATGTTTTTTTTTTTCAGGACAATATAATCTCTTATTCAGATTAGTTATCAAATAATGGATGGGTAGAAAAGAGCTGTTGTTTTTTTATATCATGTTGAGTCAAATAAATAAAGTAGATGCTCAATCAGACACACGCAAGTAGATTTTATATCTGTAATGTTTGGAATATACAGAACATACAGTACATGTTTGGATTTCTTTTTCTGACGCATAAGAACAAATATATGTGAGACATTCATTCATTAAATTTCCAACCTCTAATCGTCACTCCTAAATGTCATCTGATAGTAATTTAGTGGAGTAGAATGATGGCTCGCTTGTTTTTATTACAAAGCAGGCAGCATATAATGGGTAAAATAAACAAGCTTGGAATGACAGGACACACTAATGGTGTTTGGTGCTTATTACACATTTGCCTTACAAAACACTAAAAACTTGCCTCCAATTTTGTACAATGTGCACACTGCACATGTCTTCTCACCACTAGTTGGTGAGAGATTAGTTTAAAAATTCATCCTTACATTCTACATTTGCTTAATAGTATAAAAGCCTAGTTCTTTCTTCTCTTGAACAATAATGAGCCACAAATGTCCAATTACACAATGCAGTTTTTTTCTTTCACCATCACACATTGCTAGAATGGATGGCAAATGGCATTTAGTTGTGCCCAACAGTTATCGTCCACTCGGAAATAAGTGTTACTTCAATTTGTAAGATTAATGAGCCTGATCAATCAAAACAGCAGTTACCTGCCATGTTTCATAAAAATGACTGTTGGGTAGATGTTTATATGGGAGGATGAAACAAGTTTAACTTGCCAAACGAAATGGTCCCCAATGCCCAACCAACACCCACTTCAGATATGTCCTTTTTAACAAGGCGTGAAATAACACACTGCTCTCTTAGCAGTGTGTGACGTTTGTGCACCCGTGTTTGTAATGTTGTGAGGTGCCTGTAGATACATAATGCTTTTTAATGTGGATTTGTATTCGTTTGAATGCCTTTAGTTTTATGAGGCAGTTTCTATACTATAGACAGGGTTGTTGTTCTGGTCTTAATGAAACTCCTCGCATCAAAAATCTGCAATGCTTATTGTTTAATTGTTGGAGATCTTGCAATACTCTAGTTTATTTTCTCGTTTGATCTCATGTTGCATTTCAGTGTTACTTCTATGTACGTCATGGCTGATTCATGGTTTGTGAAGAATGATTTATTAACAAAAAAGTTTTTTGTAAGAGTTGTATGAATTGAATGTAACGATGACATGTAATTTGTTTACAAATAGGCTATAATGGAAACTGACTCTTACTACTTCACCCCACCACTATTAAATAGCACACTGCCTTTCTATTCTGTACTGCAACTAATTTCATTTCCTGACAAAAGGATAATATTTTTTTTGAATGAATCTGTACTGTTTATATTATTTTTCATATGGATGTAAATTATTGTCTATGTAATATATAATTTTGTTTGTTGTTTATTCTTCAGAAACCAGACCTTGAACTCCTTGGGGGAACGTGGTCCAAAAAGACTGATTGGAGGACAGTAGGAGGTGAGGAATGTTTTATATGTAATGTCTGAGCCGGCATGTTGCTTCATCATAATGCCTAGGCATCCAAAAACAAGACTTTCCTTGCTGCAGGAGGTAATTTTTTTTTACTGCTGCCAATACTCAGATACACAACTGAGTGCTAACGTGCGTTTACCCTGGTGTTTGATATACAGATCCAAAGTTCAAGTGTAATGCATCAAGAAAATCACTCTGACAATGTTATACTAAGATTTATGCAAACATTTTCCAAAGAGAGCATTGTGATCCCATCAAACTTCAGATTGTCTGCTTGAGGGGAAGTCATGTATAGGGTAAATGTTTTTACACATGCTTTTGCAAATGCATGAAGTTCTTACCTATGTGTGAAATTTGGACACCAACAAAGATTTTCTTCCATCGCTGTGAACTCTAACCTGCTTCGTTTCGATGTTCAACCCTGACACACCCTTCAAAATACTCCCACAACTGCCATAACTAGCTATTATTATATTCATTAGTATTACTCTGGCAATCCAACAATGAGGAAAGTTTAGTGCTTAATTAAAATTATTGATAAGTAATATAGAATGATCAAAACAATTCTCAAATTATATAATGTACATGTTTCACTGTACCTTTGGGCATAATGTAACGCAGCAGAGTATTTGACAAGTCACCTGAATAATACATTTTTTCTGCACATAAAAATAGCATACCATAGATGAATAGACGCACGATGGTGATGTCCATAAATAATGGTAGGTACAGCATCAGGAGACTGCAGAATATAATCTGTATACAAATAATAATTTAAAAAGGACTGAATTTGAAAAAAGATAGAAATACATTGTGTTATATGTTTTCAATATTAATTGGGACTTAAGTCTTTGTTGTTGCGTCCATCTATCCATTCTACCGTAAACCTCTTACTTGTAGGTTTAAAGTAGCTTTCTTGCTACTCACCCGGCAACCTTCCCCACTTGCATCTCAGTGGGGGTGTTTGTTGGTCTGAATGCGCGTGTGTATGTGTAAATAATTGATTACTGCAGAGGTTTAGCGGATCCCTGCTGGTAGTGAAGCAAACTTTGCTTTGCTACCTTCATGCATGGAGCCATGACTGTTGCTGTTAAGCTCTGTTTTTGGTTGGCCGTTATCTTTAGTTCTGTTCAAATGGCACAATCTAGTTCGAAATGCATTTATAGTGTGTGAAATGCATTGCGTAATAAATTGTGCTGGTGTATTTATTTTAACTTCTGGGTTCCCGCACATACTTGGAAAGTTGTTTTAGGCATTGAAGTCATTATTCTAAAATGTATTGTATACAATTTCTACAGGTCACAACAATGTAAACTCATAATTAAGATTTAAGTTTGTTTGAACTAAAAATATTAATTAACATTGATTTATTTTTTTTTTATTCACCGATTTACTTTAGTGGCATCATCGCGTGACCTCAATAACAGAACCATTAAAATGGCGATGTGGTTTCAGTTGGGCTTTTCAGAGCAGCCGCATGTCTTAGGACTATCCACTACACACATAGCACCTTCAGATAATGTGTACAGGGCACACTATCGTGTGCAAGAAATATTTGTGTTTTGTTTGTGTCAATGGTGTACTTGGTCTTAAAATTGATTTGAAAAGGAATTAAAAAAATCTTAAAACATCTTGAACTTGCCTTAAGATACAGGAACCTTGAACTAATCAACATAGTAGGTGGAAAAAAATCAGAGTCTTCTATTTTTTTATTCTTAATTGAATTATCCGAAGCAAGAGTTTGATTAAAAAATAAATAACAAAACCCTGAAATAAAAGTTGTTTCTGTTAACACATTCACAGCCATTTAAACTTGTAAATTGACAATGTGCATTGCATCAAACATTTGTTATAACTATCATTTTGGATTGGGATATTTAAAACCAAGACTGAAACGAAAAAGCGTTTTGGTCATTCCAGCCATGTTACGAACCACATTTTTCCTATAGTGCTTCAGGACGTGATTAACTGATTCACACAATTAATTTCAATAATTCCTCTTGATAATATTAACTTCTCAAATGTATTGCATTTTACTGCTTGGTAATCAAAAAACCTTTGTGCAATAATTTATTTTCCCATTTCTAAGAAGTCACTTGGCCAACAAACTTGGCTTCAAAATAAATAAGTTGCCAAGCTCTGTTGCTCTAACTTGATGCAAAGAGCCAATTACATTGAAACTATTGCTAAGTAAACAACACACTCTAAAAGAAAAGTACAGATTCACGGAGTTGCATGATTGCACGCCATTTTTCTCCAGATTCTTTCTTACTCTGGCAGTCTTGGTTTGCACTTCTTTTTGATCTGCGTTCTCTGTCTAACCATTAATGGTCACTTATGACAAAATCCCTTTACGTCTCCACTTGAGTTTATACTTTTTTTTGTGGTTTCTTTTCTGTCTTTCCATCCCCTCCGCCGCAGTGTCCTTGAAATCACCGTGACTTTGCCTGCGAGCGCAGCAGTGAGCATCGCTCACTCGACACACAAATACACGCACCGTCAGGCATCCACATAACCCCTAAATTCCATCAATAATTCAATTAGTCTGCTTGAATTTTGCTAATATCTTTTCAAATTTCGGAAGGAGGACCTGTATCTATTTATTCTGCGGAACACAACTTCAACCCATATATTTTCACATTCCTACTGGGAACTTACAATCCTGATATCCGTTTGCACACCATGCCTCTCGGGCCTCAAAAATTATGCCTTCCTTTTAAAAAGGGGCCAACTATGATTAGCCTATCTTCTCAAATATTGCCCATCATTCTTTTATGACTCAGCCCTCAACAGTTGTCATTACTATTAATTGTCTGATGTTGTAAAAAAAAAAAAAAAAAAGGCACTACTGTTCGAGGCATGAAAACAATCTCTTTCCTTTTTAAAATTAAAATTTTAGTAGGTACAGTGAATAAAAATAGTGTCATAATGGGATTATATCGAATGCCTTTTCTTATATAATTTATATTACTGGTGGTGTGGTGGTTAAGATTTAACGCTCTCACAACCACAACCTGGTTTTGATTCACATTACATCCAATGTTATGCTGTGTTTTTCGACTGATTAATCATTGCACATATATGGTTAATATACTACCTTAAACTTACCCAAACTGTCTTTCTGAGGTTGATTTTTAGTACGTTTATCAATAGACGTGGGAAATTATTTCATTTTATTTTTTCCCTATATTCAATTGTTTTACTATTAATGATTTCTTAAGAGATAAAATCAATTAATTATTGATTTAGGCCTTGACTGAATATGCATTGATTTTGGCCTGGTTTTGCACATTCCAATGCGCGGGTCGCCTACAGTAGCAGGTTGCTTTGCTAATGCCAGCGCTAGTAACTGGCTTAAGTAACTTGTAACTGACTTTGGCTTCTAGCATCAAGGGATGCTAGCTTTGTTACCTAGAATCACAGCCCGGGCTGCTAACATTAGCATCCAGCATTAGCGCTGCACAAAAGTGTGAGCTGCATATATGATACAATTCAGGCTGAATCAGCTTTTCTAAATTGTGGGGAAAAAAATTAATAGAAATCCAGTTAACTGGTTACTTTCAAATGTGTGTTTACCTTATTTTTATGTTTGTAATGCACTTTAGGTTTTTTTTAACCTTAAAAAGAACTCTTAAGTTTGGCTATGCGTTATACATGAAATTTAACAGTAGTATTTTTGCAATATCGCTGACTACAAACATTGTGTGCAACGGAATTCCAACCCGGCTCGCATCAGTGGGAGTAATCACTTGACCACCAGTGAAATAGATTACAAAGCATTAGATTTTATTCCATCACACTATTTTCACAGTACCAGACATTTGTATTAGAGAAAGGAGAAAAACGAAATTCGTTTTGAAAGATAAATATACGCAAAAAAGCACAAGGAAAACCGCTCTATGGTGTAGCTCATGATGAATTATTTTAATCATTGCCGCCCATATTCAACATTTGTCACTTGGAGCTAAGAAAAAGAGAAACAACATATTTACCATTCTTTTTTAAATACTAAATTAGGGGTGCGCAGTATACACGAGTGTGCCTCATACACAAATAAATAATATGTTAAATTCGATTAGATAATGAAGAGCAACCCATTTCTTTATATGGAGGAAAATACGATTTTGAATTTTATATTAAATATATTGCATGTATTTTTGTGTGTACTTAGAGATGTTGATACAAATTGACTAGAAAATTAAGCAATCTGTTAAAATATCTGTCAGCATAGGAAATGGAACAGAATCGCTTTTCTATTAATCGACCATTCACTGTTCCGAATGAGGATAGCCCATTGTCAGATTTTCCATAGCCCCTAAATTATAAATGAGGTGTTATTGTGTTGTAAGAGGAGACGATATGCTGTAGTTGGTTAATACGCTTTGTTCTCATCTCGCTCCATTAGAGGTCACAAAGCACACCGTGGGTCATTGGTTTGACTGCCGCCTTGCTTGTTTTCTGTAGGCACTCGGGTATCCTCTGGTTAAGTCACCGATGTGCCGGCCTGAATATTTATTTTCGATGGCCTATTTGTGGATTGTATCTTATTAATATGCTGATATGTATTACAGCATATCAGCAGCCTTTCTATTTGTTTTGCTCAGCTGGGGGGGAAAAAAAACTGCCGTAGCCATGGTGACCAGTCCCAAGGGGACAAGTTGAATGAATCCAAATCTCTCACCGTCTTCATTTCCCTGACATTGTCCCGGGCCTATTTGCAATTTGATTCTTCTTTTTGTCCCACAAACAAACTCTTGAGAAAGATGTATCCTGTGAAAGCTATTTGCCTGGCAAATGTTGCTAAATTCCAAAATTATAAAAAGTAAATCCAAAGGAAGGAAGTAGGAATTGTTGATTTTTACCATTTTTCTGACAGAATAGTTCTGTTGTACTGCTGCTAGTGTCTGTGAGATATGACATTTTGTATTTTAATGCTCTAGAGGTTCAAGGAAAAAATGAGGGAAAATTTACACTGATCACACTTTTCTTAGAATTTCTGTTATATCGAAACTGAATTCTTCAATAGTGGCAAACAGGCCTAAATCTAAGCATAAAACCAATTCTAAGTGTGCCACTGTAGGCTGTCACACTCCTGACCACCATCCAGTGCAACACTCTCCACAGTGGGTCTGCCTATTTTTTCTCTGCCCCTTCATCTTCTCCCCCCAGAGCCCAAAGAGAAAGCCTGGAAGATTCAAATAAAATTGCTGTGTGGAGCATACTACCCTAAATTGTCCCATAATGAATCGAGTCACTCATCAGCTTCTGCTATAGAGGTGGACTTGTTGTTTTTGGCTCGTAAGACAACCAAAAGGAAACATCCGTGTATGGCATATATTCAACAAAATAAATTCATTCACTGTGTTTAACCTATCCTGTTTTCAATATTTTGATAAATATGGTCAAATGTTCATCCAAATATTCTTCTCGGCTATGCTTTTAGTTAAATTTAATATGCGTTATTTTTGGGGTCCCTGACACCTTTTAGCACTTATTGGGAAAAAAATACATGACCTACTTTAAGTGAAGCCTAATGACAATGAGTCACAAGGATATGTACCTTTAATTGATATATGATACTAATAGTATATTTTCATTTCATTACCTACTCCTGTTATCTGCTCATCTGCCAACACAGTCACACACCACTGTTTTTATTAATGAGAATGGTCCGAAAGCTAGCCAGAGGATAGTACACTGGCATACCTAACAGTGAGGAGTGTGTGTGCTCAACAGCCTGCTTCTGAGTGTTGTGGAGTAAAACCACCATTAGGGAATTAGTTCACATCTGGACAAACCCTGCAGTCATGCTCTTACTTAATTTTTCAACTAGCACGGCTTTGCGATAATGTATGCAGTGCTTACCACCCTCGATATTTGGATAATAGTTGAGAATGTCCTTCCTGCAGTCCAGATATGATTATTTTCCAAATTCCTTTTGATTTCTTATTGGATATACTGGTAGTGGACTCAGTAAAAATAAGAGTAGCTCCATATACCACAAAATTCGGAATATAAGGCGCACATGATTATAAGCCGCAACTAGTACATTTTTAAAGGAAAAAAACATTTTATACAAACTTAAGCCGCACCAGACTATAAGCTCCATGTGCCGACATTGAAACATGAGATATTTACAAGAAAGGATGGTACACAGAAATAATTTTAATAATATACGGTACCTTAACCCATTAACATTCCGACAGCCTGTTGTTGGGCCGCTGGACTTTTGGTAAACAAATGCGTGTCTGTATGATGTCTCTTGTCACTGTCATTGGAAAGCTTAAACTCATGGGATCGAAGATATAATAACCATTTCAAAATATACTTATCAGAGAAACATCACGATCAATCTGAAACGAGATACCTGGAAATTATGAAGCCGGCGTAACTCACCAGTAGGCTGTCTTCAACTAGTCTGAATGTCAGGGAAAGTGGCTTCGTTAAGTCAAGGACAATCCATAGAATCCAACCGTGTGAAGTATTTACTCAAAAACATAGATAATGCCGACATAAATAGGAATTCACCTTAAAAATTTCTGCTTCGTTGGACGTTGCTTCTCTTGTTTTGCCGCATAATTTCCGTTTACAAATAGAGTCATTAAATTATTCCCAAAATTGTAGTAAGCACTCCCCTTTTGATTGATAGCTTTTCCATGATGAGGGTTTATTCATGCACAAAGTTACTTTAAACTTGGGTCTTCCTCGACACATATATTCCACTTGTCTCACTCTCACCTTTACTGCTCGGGCGCCCCTGGCCTATAATCGCGGCTTGTAGTGCGAATTTTACGGTACTTTGTTTTTGGGGGGAAAAAAATAAAAATTGTTTTGCTAAATAATAGTGCAAAATGGTCCCTGGTAGTTTAAAGGTAAACTGGTAATTTCTAACTTAGTAAGTGATAAGTGTTCTTGCTAGGCTTTTTAGTATGCTTGATAACTTGGGCTAGGTTCACTCTGCAGAACTTAATTCTCAATTCCAATATTATGGTAAAATCCCATGTTTTTGTGTGATCTAGTGTGAACGCCACGATTTTCCCGCATGCTCAGAAGAGGCCATTAGACGGCACACGCAATGCGCTCAGTGTTTGCGGAGGTACTCATGGATGTTAACGGCGGAGCGTTGTCCCCCAAATATTAATTAAATCCAAATCCTCACTTTCCCCCCTTTGAAATGTTGTCTGCGTGGTGGTATGTGAATGTAAATAATTTTAACTACAGCTACACCATGGATCACCAATGTGTTGCTTACAGGCACCAGGGTGCCCCTTAAGAACAGCTGTTATGAAATGGTTCACCAGTTCTAAGGCATTGTGATTTTTTTTTCTTTTTTAGCAAAATTATTTTTTAAGTGGTTGACTGAGTATATTTAGCCCTACTTCCAAAAATGAACCAGTTAAAACATAATAAACACATAGTAATAACATGGTACTTTTTTTTATTTTAGAAAAACTGATCAAACTCTGTGCCTTTTGTTTTCATTAGTTACAAAAAATGCTCTCTTGTAAAAGGTTGAAGGCCCCTGCACTAGAGGATACTATAACCTTAACAATGTGCGCCACTGCTTGTTTACAGCAGTAATGTTGAACAAAATGTTGTGAATCCGGTTGTATGCGATGCAATATTGGCTGTTCCATGAGTCACAAAATAAACAATATGTGAATTCGGCCGTGTTTTTATTGGCCATGGTTTTGATTTCTCCGCTTCCTCCCGCCTCGTTGAACGCAGAGTAGTGACGTCTGTCACCTATTGATAAAGTGCAAGTCCCATTAATGCGTCTCAAGCTTTCACACATAAGTCACAATCCAAAAGATCAGATATGGATCAGATTGAGGACTACATATATGAGTTGCCTGGGTCTGGTGTGAAAAAAAAAAAAAAGTTATGTGCCATTTAGATGGACTTTAACAAATTAGGTAATTGTCCTGCCGTGCAAAAAAATGTGATTTCCCTGCAGTGTGATCCTAGCCTTACTGCTGCCCACCAAGCTGCTATCTCTTAACGGACTTCTCTCACTTGCTCACTCACACCAAATATAGTTGAGAATATTTGGTAGGATTCTTACCAAGTACAGTCACTTGCTTTTTTGTGGACACCACTTTAGGTGGACGTTTGCAAAAACTTTAAACCTGAAAACGTTAAAACCTTTTTGTTTATTTAAGGTCACTTGACACATTGCCACTCTCACTAGTCATGTAAAATGGGTTCATTCAAAATATTAACATACCTAATTATCTTTAGATATGTTTTGTACAGCACATTCATTTTTTTTGAAGATGTATCTTATTAAAATTGATCTTATTGGCCCTATCACTTTTATTTCTATTATTAAGGATAATGCTATTTTAATGTACTAATTCTATGCAAAGCATGTTTTAATGAGTTTATGTTGCCACTTCTGCATCACACTTTTGAAGTGTGCTTGTTTGGACTTTCTCCAATTACTATAGCCTGGCTCCACATTGCCAAATCATACATGCTGGTATTTAAAAACTAAACTGTCCATAAGTGTGAATTTGGCTGGTAGCCAATACAACTCTGTTGTCTGGTAAAGGTTTAAGTTCACTGGAGCCCCTTATGATGCGAGTTGCTACAGAAAATAGATAGATTGACAATATTTAAATTAAAAAAGACTTGCAAATTTATGTGTGTCAGTGCCGTTATACTGTTACACTGTATAACTATATAATTGAGATATTGTTCTAAAGGTGACAGACCAACTGAGAATGTCACATTTAATACTCACTTGCTGTTAATGTATATTTGTCTAAAATTCTCAAACTATAGAATAGAATATACCTTTATTGTCATTGTTACAAAATGGGTTAACATATTGTGACAACGAAATATAGTTGTCATATACACAATGTTTGTTTTTCTATGTATAGAACACTGCTGGCTTATAATGGTTTTTTTTTAACACATACACACGCGGTTAGATATGCCAAGCCAGAGTTGGAGGCGTGGTCAGCTTTGTGTTTTGCCAACCTCAAGCTTAGCGGTGAAAAGCCTTTCAAGCAGGATTAAGCTACTAAGTGTCAATGGATCAGTTATATAGTCCAAAGACCAGTTTGATATGATTTTTGTAGCACTCTTCAAAAAGTATAATTTCACATAATGCACTACAATTGTTAAGACTTACATGTACGCAAGTAGAAACTCTTGCTATATTTATTCTTTTCCATTATATACTATAGGGTGTTGTGCCTTGGAAGCTCTGGTAATGCCATCTGTTCCTGTTGAAATCAACACAGCGGGAGGCTCCGATGGCGCATGTTTACGACTGCAATAGTCTAGGAATCTTATGCATGCTCTTTCATTTATGAAATAAATGTATGCAGTTGTGAGTTAGCACCCTGATGATGGGTGGATTAGTTGACATATAGATGGGTTATTTGGCTTATTTCTGTTGCCAAGTCTTTGGTTATGACTACACTCTTCAGGATATCAGCATAGAAAACCATCTCCATTTCAATAATCAAGAGGACAGAGTTACACTCCTGTCAATGTTATCCGTTTCCCCCGAGAGCGACCTCAGCAGTTTCTTTTTGCCAACTCATCAATACTGACTGACCTCTTATCCAGCAGCTGTTCCCAGTCAAAAGTAACTTACAATGTGTGAATGCTAAAAAAAAAAAATGTATGTATTTTGACAGTGTTTTCCCTCAAATAACCACAGTGGCGATTAATTTCCCCCAATTAATTATTTTTCTTTCCATGTACTGTAGTTGGAAAATATTGACGGAAAAAAGCATGGCAAAAAAAAACATGACAAAAACCTTTTCTGAATACTCATGAAATATATATTATATGAAGTCTAGAAAGTACACTTCAGGAAGAAACATGCTTTTTTAGCACCAAAGCGGCATAAACGATATCATGCATCAGAATTCTGACACAAGTGTGATATCCTCAATAACTTACATTACTATGTAGAGCTGCTCTGAGAAACTATATGATTGTTGAAACAACTGTATATAACAAGTTCAAACTGATATTTGCAACTGGTACTTTTAGTGAGCAGGGTTTGCATACCAATGACCTAAAGCCTGTGGGATGGCACAGGGCAAAATGAATACATTAAAGAGAAGTAATACAAGCAAATGAATTTACCTGTTGCGATAGCTCTACTAAACTTAATTATTATATTGAATTTATCCATTCATAAACTATTATGAACATAATTCTATGCCGTTGCGAAATGTTTTACTGAGACCAAATCAAGGACATTGGCTCTTTCGTTAACCTCATTGCTCCTTTTTGAAATTATTCAAAAGATTTGAATGGTGGTTCAGGTGGACAGAAATGTCTTAAACGATTTTACATAGGTTGGTTGTTTAGTTCATGGTAGAGTACAATCTTCACTTAGAAAGGGGGGATTGAAAACCTTTTGTCTGTCACTCATATCCGTTTCCGTCCCATACTCGTTTCTTACCTTACCCTGCGCTAAAAGGATATACAATATATAGAAATTTACAGTTTCTGCTGGAAATAGGTCAGGGTCACTTAGAATTTGCTTTGGGGTTGAGTATAATGGAGAGCTTTCAGTGAAGTTTCACTGCCATTTCTGTGACCTGGCGGCTCTCCTGTCTCACTCTCCAACAAAGCTGTGCACACACATTTTACTTGCCTGTGTTGTCAGATGCAGGAAGACAGGGATGACTGGAAACGTGATCCTGCATCAATTGACTTTTGAGCGCACCACCTGCTACCGAGTTTCATTATTTGTGCGTCCCAAAGTGTGTTTGTCCAAGTCATAATCACACACTTGAATGTGTTTATATCATGGTGCTAGTAAACATGTATACACGTAAATCAACTAACATGACTTGTTCTCATCAATTGTTTTATCAGATGAAATGGTTCTGGGCTAGTATAAATGGTGAAATCGTATCCATACAGTTTGAAATATGTCCACCAAAAATATTTGTATGTAATTTTCAAAAACAATTCCAGTGCCATTAGTTGACATGCACTGTGGCTTGCACCTTATGCCTCAACCTCTTTCCTCATCCCCTTTGATGGTTATCAGAAGAGAAAGGTGTAAATTGCTGTTTAGAGCCATATCAGAAAGTCTCCCTCGTCATCTATCCTTTACCTAAATCACTTGCAGTCACTACCCTTATCCTCCATCTGAATCGTTTTTCCCTGGTATGAAAAACAGGATTTGATGATCAACAGATTGGTGGACACAACTCAGGTGACCTTCCCTCATTTCGAGTGAGCAATCTCCCCCATCACTAATGTAGCCCTCCCTTCACACATGGAAATGATGGTGAGGACAATGTTTGTGCTTGTGAAAATGGCTTTTTTGTCTCATGTGCACAGTTGTGTGTGGAGACATGTCTTTGCGCTAGCGCTAATGACTGGAGGTCTTCTGTCAGATTATCCTTTCCTTCTTGTGAGAAATAAAACAAAAACACGCTAATAATGTATGCCAGTGTGTGAAAAATCAAATGTAAGAGGTTTTTGTACGGGGTGGTAGATGATCGTGTGGAAGGAACTCATTCCATTTCTCGTAAGAACATAGTGTCAGGCCAACAGTGCATATTAACTTGAGTTGTTTACCCCTTCAGTATATAAAATTAACAGTTTCCGATATGCAGCAGGGATCATAAAAAGAATATGTTTGCGAATTAAATTACAGTTAAATAAAAGCTCATGATCATTAAAAAAATTCCTCCATCAAACTTAATGAATATGGTTACAAAAATAAAGTGAAATGTTTAACTTTCAGAAGAAATAAGTGCTATCAGAGTAGTACTGCAATTCACTCGTTTATTCTTTCTGGTCTTTTCTGCAACTGGATCTCCTGAGCCTGTGCTTTTCTTTGACCCCCAGCGCCTTCTATAGGAATGTACTTACAACACAATGTTAAAAACACAACTGGTTAATTCACTCTCCACAATTGCTTCCAGCTTGTTGTTGATGTAAGGAGCCGTGGGTAGGAAGAAACTAGGGCGCTCCCGATTTGACTTGCTCTTCCACTTTACGCTTTGCAAAGGATTCAGACTTTCTTACCCTCATTGTAAATGTAAGCTTGATAGATTTTAATAAAGTTTAGGGGAACAGGGAGTAATGAGATTTAGCTTAGGGTTAATGATTCTGAAGAAAATGAGCTCAGTCGTATTTGTCAACTGATCAATCACATTCCTAATATGCAAGGTGTGTTTTAAATCAAACTTTCTGAAACGCAGAAGTGACCCTACCGAGATTAAGCGGTGCAGATAATGGATGGTATGGCGGGGCTAAACCATGTAAGGAAAGACAAAGGAACTTCCAGGAAGAATCACTCAACACCACTACCACCTCAAACTATTTTTTTTTTCTAATTTTGGCCGAAGTTATTTGATTAAAAATGTATGCTTTTTCAATAGTCTGCGTGCTCCACTCATTATTAAAACCTTTTTGGTTTATCAACTGAAAAATGTAGGCCCAAATCCATGTACCTTTTTAGGTGTCCCGACGGATCACCACCTTATCGTGGTGGGGCACTTTGCGCGTCTCCATGACCCCTAGAGCTATGTCGGCGGGAGTCTCGTACTCCTGGTAGGGTAACCCAAGCCGAACAGGTCGAAGGGTAGAGTCCAGACTAAGAGTGATCCCAAAAGCTGGTGGCGGCACGCTTTGAGGCGGTTTCCTACAGACCTGGATCCCGTTAGCCGCCTGCAGTTGTAGAAAGATGCCAGTCGTCTAGGGTTTCCCTTGCCACTGGAACCATCTTCTTTACAATCAAGATAGTGGCGTTGGGGAAAGCGCACCCCTTACGCCACTTTAAAAAACATCATTGCGCAGGTATCCTCTTTTACCTGAGTCTCAGACCACAATCCAGGATCGGACTGTTCAAACATCAGCAGACTCACAAATAAAAGAAGATGGTCATCATCGAATCGATGGACAACCCCAACAAACCTTTTTAGGCATTTTGGCAAGCTTACACCATGTGCAGCAGATGTTCGTTGATCAATCAATTTTGGGAGATGAGTGACCAAACCAATTCCGCTTGTTAGCTGTTTCAGTGTAACAAGCAAAACATAAGCACATGGTCTGTCAGTGCAAGGTGGATCTAATTGTCAGTGTTACAGGCCAGTGACCAGTGGCTGCCTGGAAGAAAATGGGGACACGGTACTCGTGTTTATGGTTCCCCCCGGCACTCCTTTTCCAATTGGCCTTCCTTTAAACGCTTCCCTTCTCCTGTCCGTGTTCATTATCAAAACTGCCCTTCTTTCTTGCTTTACTTTTCAATGCACCCCCATGGTTTTTTTTGTAATACTGTAATCATTCAGTCCCACTTGCGTTGTGTGTATTTCTCTTTGTCTCCATTCACATTGAAGGCTAGATGTGAAAATGAAGATGGTATTAAGCCTCGCTCAGGGAGCTCTATTTTTATTTGCCATTTTAAAATGTCCCTTTGTATGTGGTAACTTGATATTTTACTGTTCACTCTCCATTACTCCTTTTTCTGTAGTTATTTTATGAAGATCTGCTCTACAGCTTCCATGCAAGCAGTGAATGGTGCAAAAAAATCCATCAGGGATAGTGGTTGTAACAGGCTTGGATGTGGTTCAAGTTTAATAGCTAAACCAAAAAGTTGTATTTCTTTACAAGTCAGGCTTATTGAGACATAACTGTCAACCAAACCCTTGCTGTTACAGTCAAGTATGCATTCCTGTACCGATATGATGGCATTGCAACCTCAATTTTTACATACGTTACGTTGTCAGAACATGTTTAATTGGGTTATGAAACTAATCAACACTGGTCTTTTTGATAGTTCGATATAAAGCTTTCAAACTTGAACGATAAACCATTAAAAGAAAAATTTGCTAATTTGCCGTGAAATTGTACACACAGAACACTGAACAGCAAAATTAGAACAAATTACAGTAAGTAAATGTATATAACTATGAATTTAAATGCATTTCATTATCAAGGCTGGCTTTAATGCTACCTTAGTCAGAAAAAAAGAATGGCAACAATTATGTGGCAGATGTTAACTAATGAAAATCAGAGGGGGATTGAACCCTGTGAATGAACAATGATGCCTCTGTGTAAACAAACACTCATATAATCGGCCATTTATCGAGCCAACGAAAACCGTCATCTTTATTTTTTCTCTAGCAATTTATCAAATAGAAATTGTGAGCATTGTACTTTTTCTTTAATGTTCTCACACAAAGCAACCATTTAAGCCATGTAAAAATATTTTGGTGAATAATCTGTTGATTGAAATGTAAAATTGGGTCTCACCTGACTTACTATTAATGTGCAGTAATATCGTTCTTTTAGGGTCTTGTCATCCGTGTGTAAATGTTGGGTTGATATATGTTGGTCTTGGCTTTTAGTTGAGTCCTTTTTTTCTATGGCACAGGTACTAAATCTGAATTTTACTGGCCATGCCGAATGCTACTCGTTAAAATATATCACTGCTAATCATTAATAACACAACACTAAACAATGCAATATCAACTTCTGACACTGGTATCACGATACTGTACCATTGCAATATTACACTGCTATACTGTCTGTAGTTGTTCATCAAAATATGGTCGCTGTCATATAAAAGTGTCAACCTCAAGTGTGCAAGCCAGTGGCAGAGAACAAGGACATGTTTGTATTATTTGATCCCTGCTTCTGCCTCTGCCACCCTATGAAAAGTGAATAGGGCCTTGTATGCAGTTTTATATTGTGTGTTCACATGGCGATGATTTTCTCAACTCTGCCGCTTCTTTTTTTAAATGGTACAACTGAGATATTCAACTGAATAAATAACCATGTCACTCCTTAGGGTTATCTTCTCATTGAGAGGTGGCGACCGTGACAGAGGAGCACATGAAGAGCGGTGTGACACCAGCATCCTGACCCAGTAACCTTGCGTTCGCACCAACCCCCTCACGCCCGGATATCCCCAGAAACGGGCGTTCGACGGAAGGAAGGAAGTGACCACTCTTCCTATAGGCATGGTAATGCAAATACACTACACTAAGTGCAGTGTTTCCCATAAAATGTGATGAAACCTTAGTAGGTGGACAGTCTAGGGGGGTTGTGGGGGCATGCCCCCCTGAAAGACAATTTTGTACATTTTAAATTCAAACGTATCGATCTGGTGCATGTTTAGAGCAGAATCAAGAAGCTAGATGTTTATGATGAATGTGTACCCTTGTAAACTATCGAATCAAAAAGTTCACAAGTTATGAAAAGCAACATTACAGCAAACAAGTCTCACCCACAAAACATGTTAAACAAGACAGGAGTTCAAAGCAAGAAAATCAGCTCACCATACAATTACACTAAAAATAACTAGTGTCGTTCTAATACCGATTCTGTACTATGTTACGGTATTGTATTGGCGAGTAAATGGGCCAAATCATGGTGATTTGGTAAATTACAGTATTAAATATCAGTATCGCTGGTTTTGTTATTGCTGCTATGACAGGATGCCAGTTCTTCGATGGTTTACAGGAGGTTAATGTAACGCACAAATTATGAGTTAAAGTTGAGGCCCGTGTCCACCAAACTGTTTTCCTGTTAGTGATATGAAGTCTGGTTTATTTTTTGGAGAACATCTTATGGCTCGGCTCACGAAAAAGAGCTGTCTCTTTCAGCTCTAATACAGCTCTTCAGGGTTTTTTGTTGTTGCTTTAACCCGTATATTAATTGGTTGGTTAATTGCATCCCTTGACTACTAGGATCCTAGGGGCACCATTTCCTATATGAATGAAATCAACAAATGTGTCATGAGACTATGTTGTAATAGTCTTTATCTTTTAACTTTAAAGTGAACTTATTTGAACTTTGAACATTTTGATGCCAAGCAACTTTGAAGTCAAGCAACACAGAATCCCTGAAAAACAAACTACATGACATGTAAATTAAAAATAATTACTTTACAGTACAACCCATAAACCTTGAAATGCAAATTTTTAATCACAAGGTCTTAACATTTGGAAAAAGTCTTACATTTGATAACCGAAAATGTAGGCATTGAAAAGTATTACATTTTGTCTATAAGTCTTAAATTTAATTTGCAAATGTCTCAGTATGTCCCAGTCTTATCTGTGCGATAGAACTAATAATTGTATAAGTAAACAAAATTATCGAACATTGTGTTGTAAAATTATTTTTCATTTTTTCCGACTATTAATCTCTAAAAATGCAATGTGTCGTTCGGAAAATGCACATTTACGCGTTTTCAAAAATGCTGCATTTCGTTGGAGCTTTATGTACCATCAGTCTCCAACACTGTCGTTGTCTGAGTAATTTTGGGATGTGAAAGTGTAGGTTTAACCAATTGTGGCTGAGTGATTCCAAGAATGAATCGGTCCCGGCTTTATCGCCTGGCTGACGTCTCGAACCCGTCACGGCAGCGCGCTGCTCAGCCACACCTGTTGGTTCCGGTTGGCTGCATTGAAATCGGAGCTGAAAATAAACATGCATAAATGCAACGCAGGATCCATTTTAACGCATGATTATTACATGCAATTGTGCACAATTCTGGAATGACTTCTGGAAAGGGAAGTTAAACATTTACAACTCTTTCACAATGTCTAAAATTGGCCAAACTATAATACACGGTTGCAGGGCTGTATACTGGTCGTTTCCAAATGGCCACTTTGGGAAACGCTTTGACATCCCTTTAGAAAAATGTGTAGAATACAAAGTTTAGTTTTTCAGATTGTGATCTAATTTGACCTGGGACCAGGTAAGGATTCATGCTATGGTCCAGCTGTTTTCCGGCTAAGATGCCCATGCTACACTCTTTTACAGTGATTGCACAGTAAAAACTTTCTACTTCTGTGTCTTCCAACTTAGATTACTCAATGTTAGAAGCATTTCCACTGATCATTTTAGTTTGGAACAAAACTTCAGTGGGTTACTTTTCAAAAGAGACCGAAATCGTCCGTATTCTCCAAACGGTTCAAAAACGGCATTCAATTAATTTTGGGTATTTCTTGAACTGGGATTTTTAGTTAATTTTACAGGAACATTAAAGGGTTAAAGTCCCCACCATTGCAGCCTCCTGCGTTTGTATGCCAGATTAGTTGCGATTTTGGGTTTAAATTTCATTGGAAGTGATCTTGAAAAGGTCTTTAATATGAATGGAAAAATCCTGAGGGAACCACGATAACAAATGTTACAAATTTGTGAAACACAGGATCCCTGAAAAACACAAAAATATGAATTAAAATATTTACAGACCTACTAAAAAAATAAATGATAAAATACCAAACAATTTAAGCCTTTTATACACTCAACAAATTTAAGGTTAAAAAAATAAATCCTTGAAAAAATGCAAAACAAACGATAATAAAAGAAACAAAATAATACAAATATCAGCTCTTCAATTGTATGAATAAACTATAGTATACATGAACTTTTTAACTATGCAAGATGAAACAACACTTAAAAACACGCAAAAATATAAATAATGTCTAAAACAAAAAAATATATAAGTAGTCTGAATATTGGCATTTAGAAAAACCAAGTGCCTACGCTTTGAGGGACTGATTTGGCTTCTTCTGTCAGTGATAGACAATGCACAATGTTTTGGGGCCATTATATAATTAAAATGAGTCAAATTAGGAACATTTTTCTGCTTTGACTTTTTTTTTTTTATATCCTTACGTTTTTTTGTCCTCAATATTAAAACTCCAGACTGGCTTTCCTCTTCCCCTGCTCTGCTCTCAAAATAGCACGGATAGACAACACAACGCATGCCGAACAATTACGTTCTTCTTTAGGAGTAAAAAATCAGCGAACGAAAGGGAAAAAAGCGTTTCCTGATTAGTGCAGAACCCTGGTCGTTTACTTAAAAGAGCTGACTCTCAGAGCCATTTCATTCTTGAACGACACTTCATAATTTTCAACTTTTTCTAATTGATTATAATGGCAGGGCCGTGTTTTTATGCTTCGTTGTAAACACCGGCAGTACGACAGCAGATTTTCTGCACTGAAAGCCCGGCGCCAATTTCACATTTGACCCAGCCGTCTAAGCACAGTGCAGGAGGGGAGGAATAAACACAGAGTACGGTTTTTAGGGGGATGACTGACCAAGAGCGCACACGGCGTTGGCAATCATTTGTATAATAATAAATCTAAAAAAATATTCTAATTATCTTTTCATTTATATGTATTCAAAAATATATTTTTTTTAAATACAAGGTTATGAGACTCTGGCGGGACCAATTCAACACTAAAGCCCCACCAAATTATTCCTATTGTATATAAAATACTGCTAACTGTAACACAGGGGATGCTAAAATCAGAATATTGCTCTACAAAACCTAAAGTGCTGTGTTTTGCAATTGAGGTGGGTTTGAGAAGTGGAGAGAGGGAGAGAAAACAAGGGATTGATTAATGGTCTCTGCCCGTGACAGAGGAAGCTTTTCCCTAAGGGGGGAGCAGAGTGGAAGATGAATTATTAAAAGGTAAAAACGGAGAAAGGTGGGTAAGGAAATATTGCAAGAGAGGGGTTTTTTTTAGGGTACAACGCTCAAAGGTGAAAGTGGGAGGGGGGTCAAGGAGAAGCCAGGATTTTGAGAGATCTAGACAGAAACGGAGATATTAACAAAGGTGCTGAGTTTAGAATTTGCAAAACAGGGCACATACTTGAGGTCGTATATTACCAAGGGTAATGAGACACACGCGACTGAAGCATGCGCACGCAGCGCCGTGATTAGTCCTGAGTTATGGTGATGCCGTAAATGATACGAGTGACCTTGGCGAGGTTGTCACCACCTAAACCGCATGATACATGAAGCATCTTCCTTAATGTCTGCTCGAAGATTTTCTATTTTTAATGAACACATGCTTTAACCTGTGGACACATATTTTTTGTGGACGTTAGTTTTTCAGTTTCGCAGATACCTTTAACAAAAATATTTTAGTCTATTCCTTTTAGTATGATGTATTTTTGTTCTTCAAAAACGCATTTGTAATTACATTTTCTTCATGTGGTATAACATAAAGAAAAACGTACATGTACTTTTTTATACGATCATTTAACATAATGAAACTCTGTCTTTGCCAGTATGTATTGGTTTTTATGGTGTTAAACAAGAAACTGGGTGCATATCTCGCTATTGTATAACGACAATCGACCATAAAGTCGGCAACATTTTCTGTACCACGGACCAATGTCTGACTTTATTCTACCAGCCCGGAACAATCATGACAGTAGTAAAATTAACAAAAATATGAATAATAAGCCCTAATCCACTGTGTAATCACCCGACAATCTATTTGACATAGGAAAAGTAATTATTTTATCTCCTTCTCAAAATATTTCTAGTCACAGGACCACGTTGTTCAACGTGTCTGTGGGTGAACTCTTTCCCATAAAGCCCCATTACCATGTTGCACCGTGAATATAAATGGTGTAATGATGAGAAACAATCTAATGCCTTTTCCTTTGTCATATACAATCTGGGTGACCCTGTGGTTAAGATATGGGCTCTCACGGAATTCCGGGTTCAATTCAAATTGCATCCAAAGCTGAGCGGATGAGATCAGCCGTATTTATCAACTCTGTCAATTATGGTCATGTGCTACCGTAAAGTTTCATTGTAACCCACGCCCAAACTTTGAATTTTTGCGTGTGTCATATACAGGGAGTGCAGAATTATTAGGCAAATTAGTATTTTGACCACATCATCCTCTTTATGCATGTTGTCTTACTCCAAGCTGTATAGGCTCGAAAGCCTACTACCAATTAAGCATATCAGGTGATGTGCATCTCTGTAATGAGAAGGGGTGTGGTCTAATGACATCAACACCCTATATCAGGTGTGCATAATTATTAGGCAACTTCCTTTCCTTTGGCAAAATGGGTCATAAGAGGGACTTGACAGGCTCTGAAAAGTCAAAAATAGTGAGATATCTTGAAGAGGGATGCAGCACTCTTAAAATTGCCAAGCTTCTGAAGCGTGATCATCGAACAATCAAGCGTTACATTCAAAATAGTCAACAGGGTCACAAGAAGCGTGTAGAAAAACCAAGGCGCAAAATAACTGCCCGTGAACTGAGAAAAGTCAAGCGTACAACTGCCAAGATGCCACTTGCCACCAGTTTTGCCATATTTCAGAGCTGCAACATCACTGGAGTGCCCAAAAGCACAAGGTGTGCAATACTCAGAGACATGGCCAAGGTAAGAAAGGCTGAAAAACGACCACCACTGAACAAGACACACAAGCTGAAACGTCAAGACTGGGCCAAGAAAAATCTCAAGACGGATTTTTCTAAGGTTTTATGGAGTGATGAAATGAGAGTGAGTCTTGATGGGCCAGATGGATGGGCCCGTGGCTGGATCGGTAAAGGGCAGAGAGCTCCAGTCCGCCTCAGACGCCAGCAAGGTGGAGGTGGGGTACTGGTATGGGCTGGTATCATCAAAGATGAGCTTGTGGGGCCTTTTCGGGTTGAGGATGGACTCAAGCTCAACTCCCAGTCCTACTGCCAGTTTCTGGAAGACACCTTCTTCAAGCAGTGGTACAGGAAGAAGTCCGCATCCTTCAAGAAAAACATGATTTTCATGCAGGACAACGCTCCATCACACGCATCCAAGTACTCCACAGCGTGGCTGGCAAGAAAGGGTCTAAAAGAAGAAAAACTAATGACATGGCCTCCTTGTTCACCTGATCTGAACCCCATAGAGAACCTGTGGTCCCTCATCAAATGTGAGATTTACAAGGAGGGAAAACAGTACACCTCTCTGAACAGTGTCTGGGAGGCTGTGGTTGCTGCTGCACGCAATGTTGATCGTGAACAGATCAAAGCACTGACAGAATCCATGGATGGCAGGCTTTTGAGTGTCCTTGCAAAGAAAGGTGGCTATATTGGTCACTGATTTGTTTTTGTTTTGTTTTTGAATGTCAGAAATGTATATTTGTGAATGTTGAGCTGTTATATTGGTTTCCCTGATGAAAATAAATAATTGAAATGGGTATACATTTGTTTTTTGTTAAGTTGCCTAATAATTATGCACAGTAATAGTCACCTGCACACACAGATATCCTCCTAAAATAGCTAAAACTAAAAAAGCCCCACTCCAACTTCCAAAATATTCAGCTTTGATATTAATGATACTTTTGGGTTCATTAAGAACATGGTTGTTGTTCAATAATAAAATTAATCCTCAAAAATACAACTTGCCTAATAATTCTGCACTCCCTGTATACACAAATAAATGTAAGCAAAAATGTCTTCTTTTTTTTTCCATTTCTGTGCGGCCCGGTGGTTGCCGACGTCTTTTTTATAGGTGACATATTGTTCAACAATCATTTCACAAATGCTAATATTTAAGTAGTACATAGCCTTTACCATCTTGCACAATTTGAGCTCAAAGTGGGTTGCTCTTTGTGTTTTTGATGATTCAGATGTTGCGTTGATATTTCTTTGTTTTTGTCATCTTATTGTGTTTTCTTCACTTACCATCCCAAATGAGAAGCACGAGAAACTTGTGTATTTCATATTCTAGCTAATAAAACACAAGGACAAGCATAATCTTAGACTCTCTCCTTTGCCAAGAATCTTTGTTTGCCCCAAAGTGCTCTGAACTGAATTGAAAATGTAAGTTAATAGGTAGCTGTAGTTTAAAGGTCAAGGCTTTAGTTTGTACTAATTTAAGAAATGTTGGCATATGCTGAACGTACAAAAAATGTGAACATGAACATCTTAAAGTCTGTTATGCACCTATGAAGAATGTGTTATAATTTAGCTCTAATATCTTAGTAAAATAGTAAAACTGATCACACGTAACTGGGGTGTTTTTTTTTTCCTTTAGATCAACACGTTTTCAAAGTAAGTCTTTGGGGATACATCTTCATAAATTATCACTACACGTCAATACATCATCAGACTTTGATAAGATACGTTGAAAAAAAACTTTTGTGCAACAGCAGATTGACTCGAAGCCTCTGCTCTAAAGGATTCCAAATTAGCATAGAGCTCTTGTGAAAAGAAAATCGATCTGTTGTTTTTATTTCCTATATTTAGCCCAGGTTTTCAATGAGTCTTATTTAGACTGCTTCTTGTCAGTTAATGGTTCTTTATTTTGTATGCACGCGTGGTAAATTGAAAGACGGTGAAAAAGAAAGCACAAGAAAAGAGCGCTCCGTCCTTCAGAGTGCACGGAATGCATTTTTAATACCATCTATCCTCGGTTGCTGAAAGCTACAAAGAAGCTACGGAATTGTTGTTTTTATCCCATTGCTTGTGCCATCGCTTTTAAGCGCATTTGGATTTGGATGGGTTTTGAAGTTTCAGCTTGTTTGTTTCTTTTTTATGTTTGAAATCCTCTATTTTATACGGGCTGTCAACCTCCTCACAACACGACTTTTGTTTTTACTGCAAACGACACCAAGTATTAAAATTCTCATCCATATCCTCGCACCTCCCTTTGCCATACGCTCTGCTGTAGTCGGTCAAGTTGATTTGCGTTTTCTTTTGGAAGATTTTCTTGCTAGTCGGCTTCCCTCCTTCCTCCTATTTGCCACAGCTCTCATTGTTTGTTCATCATAGCCTCTTATCTGAGCACTCAGTACGCTCTTGAGGCACATGACTTATTAAAGGTAAGTGCAGACGAGAAGACTCGTCGACAAATAATCATACTCCAACACAATTGGTTTTAATACAAAAGGTGATGAGACATTTGTTTAACATATTTTGAGAAATAAAACACTAAAATTAAATGGCTTTTTTTCATTACTATAACGTGCACCGGATTAAAAGGCACCTCCCCTGCCAAAAATATTCTTTTGTGATACTTTTTTCATATAAAAGGTGCGCCTGACGATAAAGTGCATGGAATCAAAACTACAATAAGGGCTACGGTTGGACAATTTGTTTTGAAAATTGCAGTATTTGTTCATTGTTTGATCAGAATATATCACTGATCATAGATGCACAACATTAGGTGCAACGGATATCAAACCTGGATCGCAATGGAGAGCGCAACGGATACTATCCACTTAGTCATCCTCACATTATTTCTGGTCACTTTACCAAAGTATTGATGTTATCATTGGGCCAGGCCGCGAGAATAGAGTCAGACACTAAACCGGTCCGCGTCCTATCGCTGACTCCCAGGCTTTACGAAGCGCGCGAGATTCTGAACTGAATGTAGGGAAATACGTTGTGGAAAGTAATCCGGTTGTTCTGAACTGAATGAAGAGCAAGGTATTGTGTGAAGTAATCCGGTCGTTCTGAAAGATATGAATATACGCATGGCTGCACGTATTCAAACGTTTGTCACTTACAATGCTTGGTTTGAGCTGAGAAAGTCTTCTCATTTCTCATTTCATATTTGGCACCATTCCTAAAAAATGTTCGATAATTAGATAAGACCTAAGGCCTTTTCAAATATTTTCTGTATCACTATTGGTCTGGTGCAAGGGTCTGTAACCTATGACGGTGTTAACCAGTGGCACGCGAGCACACAGCATAATAATAATGATTTTGTTTTAAAATGCATATTTTTCCTGAAATTTAGACATTTTCAGTTGTGGGCCGTGTTGTTAAGAGGCTTTACGGTAGCGCCCTTCCTCTTCTGCTCCGTGTGCGAGTGTGTGTCTGCACAGCGACTCGCAGAAGAGGAGAAATTCGTGTTTTGACCCAGCCACAGAAACACAGGTGCGCGATGAATGAATGAATGAATGAATGAATGATGACAGCTCCCTTAGCGAAAAAAATCTCATTCTTTGACTGACGACTGGGGACTTGTGCAAAAAATGACCATGCACTTTGTGCATTATGCCTCGAGAGCGTTGTACTCCGCACACCAAGTGTTAAACGTCATTACAAGACGAAACATGAATTCAAGGCGTAGACATTAAAACGCGCTGTGTCCAGTTACGGCAAACAAACACGGACCATAAAAACCTTTGTCACTGCCAAAAACACCACCACTGAAGCAAGTTATCACATTGCTCACTGCATACATAGCAAAGCACGGAAAAACATTTATATCTGAGACCAGCTGTTATTTCTGTTGCACTTATCTCAAGTAGCCTTCTGCCTTTGATATTTTCTGCAATAAGATTTCATTGATGATTGATATGGTAGCCGTCCATATCACTTGTTTTTGATTGTAGTTCATTGTTGCTGAATAATGGTTGATTCAGGTCGATTCTTGTGGTAAAAAGTTGAATTCATGGTTGTCTACAGGCTTCTTCACATGTTGCTCACATTCATTTTTAGTTTATTGATGAACAAGAATAGCGGAAGATAAATTGGTCAGTTATACTATTTCAATGTATATCCGTGTTGTATATTCGGACTGGTGTAAAACTACAGCTCTTTCGGATATTAAAAAAAAAAAAATGTTGTGCGAGTCATTGATCTTGGTGCGGCACACTGATTAACAAGGAAATTTGAAAGTGGCACTCCACACCGAAAAGGTTGCTGACCCCTGGTCTAGTGCATAGGATCCGGCACTCTCCTCCCCCCAAGTGATCCGGGTTTTACTCCCATTCTGTCCAAAGTCATGCAATTGTGAACAACCTGACATGTCCTTAGCTGCCTGCTGGGTATAATGCGGTGCCTTTACCTTTACTATCTTTTCTGATCCTCGTTGCCAAGATTGATATGCAATTGTGGTCAGCCATAAATTTTATCGACTGATCAATTGACCAATTGCACAAATATGGAAATTATTTTCTAATGTATTTTGCATATGTTAGGTTTTGTTGTTTTTTTTGGGTGCGTCTTATACTATGGAAAATACAGTACTAAGAAATGTATTGATGTTGTGCAACTGCAAATGCTTAATTCATTGAAATTGCTTTGTAAAATAAAATTATAAGAAAAGTCACATCTTAATCTTGATACAGTTGATAACTGAACTAAAAAACATACTTTAACTTTGTATTTTACCGTAGAAAATGTTTTTCTCCTTATGTATTTAATTGATACGTTCTTCCACACAAGAAATGTAACATTTTGCAATATGTTTGCTGTGTTGAAAACTTACAAAATGTGGGTACGTTGTCTTACCAGGCATTGAGCCTCGGGGTAAAGTGAATTGGGCAGTGATAGTGAAGTGTGAGTGGTCTAATAGCACTATGTCATAAAAGCATGCAAACGTGTTGTCAACAAACAAATGCACAGTGTGCGTCGTCGGAAGCCAGCTGGCAGCTGTTTGTGCAAACGTGGTTATCGTGGGGCGCCACTTCTTCCACTAAGCCTCTAATAGTGTTTTGCCTTTCCTACTGTAGTTTATATGTCTATAATTAAGGCATATAGCTCCTGCCTGTGTTTAGGTTTTAAGCATTACCTTTGATAGGAAAACCGTTATGGCCTCTGCAATAAATACATATACTTTTAATGTGGGTTCTGTTGTTTGAAATCTCTTTAGAAAGTTCAAAGAAGAATATTTTCTCTCCTAAGTAAGTGTTAACCATATTATTTTCTCCCACCCCGCATATCTGCTTTTATCTTTAGCAAAGCTGTTTGGGGCGGAACACATTAAGTAGGAGTGTCTGGGGGGGTGGTGGAGAGTACCTTTATGCTCGTCCCTGCATTTTCGTTTTGTTTTCATTTGTTAGCGCAGCATTGAATTGGCAAAAGTAAAGAAAGGCCTGCTTGAAGTACCGTATTTTCCGCACTATAAGGCGCACCTAAAAGTCTTGATTTTTTTTCAAAAGCTGACCATGCGCCTTATAATACAGTGCGCCTTATATATGGCTCAATATTAAATCGCAAGGTCTCGCAACTTACGCAACAGCCGCCGACTCGATTTTCCCCCGAACGTGGAGTAGTCCGCGGTGTATGTTGGGATTTATATACCGGCGTTTCATTGGCTAACCAATGTGTCAATCATCATTTGAATCGATCGCTATTGGCTAAAGTTTTTCGGAGCCTCGGATAGGCTAGAGGGCCAAAACAAACCCTGCAATTGGCCGAAAAAGGTGTCAATCATCAGTTAAATCGATCGCTATTGGCTAAAGTTATTCGGAGTCTCGGATTGGCTAGAGGGCCAAAACAATCCCTGCAATTGCCCGAAAAAGATGTGTCAATCATCCGTTAAATCGATCGCTATTGGCTGAAGTTATTCGGAGCCTCGGATAGGCTAGAGGGCCGAAACAAACCCTGCAATTGGCCGAAAAATATGACTGAATAGCAAGCCATCAAGAAACATGTTTCATTAGTCTGTATTCTTAAATATTTTACTCTCCTGGATTTACTTCACTCACGGTTGTAAGAAGACCATGATTGCGTATCATTATTGAACGTGAGAACTTAGGTGAGCTATGCGGCTTTATATTTTCCCGGTATCTTGTTTTAAAATGATCTTGATGTTGCTGTGATGAGTTAAGTGAATTAAACTCAATTCCAAATGTTTATTGTCATATGCACAGTAAAGTTGCGAGCGAAAAAGAAAATAGAAACTAAGGAATGGTTGGCATTTCTTGAATCCCAAGACTTTAACATTCCGAATGATATTTGAAATGATGCGTGACATCGTACGGACACCGCATCCGCACGTGTCTACGACACGTATTTGCTTCTTTGCAAGCTTTGGGAATGTTAAGGGGGTAATCAGTTTGACTGAATCATCTGACTGTTTTGTCGACGTTCCCATTGTAGCGCCTTATAATCCGGTGCGCCTTATCAATGGAAGATATAGGACCAAAAACTATTTTTTGGGGGTGTGCCCTATAACCCGGTGCGCCCTATAGTGCGGAAAATACGGTACATTTCAAACGCTAACCCAAAAAGGATCCTTTTACTAGTTCTACATCAGGTTTTCCTTCAGTTTTTCCAACTAGACTTTTTAAAGTGTGTGGCTTTACTATAGGAATTTTAAAACACATTTCAAATGGTAAAACTAAAAAAAATTCAGATTTTTGTTCATAAATTCCATACAGAAAACGCCCTGGAGAAAAGTAATAAATCGAATCTTAGTTTTTTACGGATTCTAAATGGATTATTTTAAGCACTGGCTGTCATCCAAGCATATTTGGTTAAAAAAACATCCCCAGGAAAATATTTTAAAGGTACTGGCCGTAACTGAAAAGTATTCTCCCCGCTTATGCCATCTTTTGACTCAAATAATTATTGCAACCTCTGTCAAGCTGCTTGTATGGCGCGTGCACGTACGGGTCTCTCTAAGACGAGCTCAAATAATCTCTTCCTTTTTTGTCTTTTTTTCGGGATTGGGTTGGCATTTGGACTGTAGGATGGAACCTCGGTTTTCGACCATAATCCGTTCCAGAACCCTGTTCGAAAACCGATTTGTTCGATCACCGAAATCATTTTTCCCATTAAAAATAATGTAAATCGTTTTAATCCGTTCCAACACCCTGAATGTTTACCTTGAATGTTTAACGTAATCATAAAGCTAACCCAGGGTAATCGTGCGTTCGCGTTATTGTAATCTTCCGTACGAAAGATTACGCTAACATGAACGTGTAAAAATAAAAAAATCAGGTCGTTTACAAGTCATTTAGCACCCGGGTCTCCACAACAAGTGGTGAGCGGTTCGATGGAAAGGGGGCTCCGTTCCAACATCCTGAATTTTGGGCTCAGTTCCAACACCCTGAATGTTTACATCGAATCATAAAGCTAACCCAGGCTAATCGTACGTCCGCGTTATCGTAATCTTCCGTACGAAAGATTACGCTAACATGAGCGTGTAAAAATAAAAAAAAAGGATAAAGAAAATAATTATGAATAGGATTTCTTACCTTTTGTGGTGGTCAGCAGAAGGCGCAGGTGGACGGTGGGGTATTCCCTAGCAAGATCAGACACTCGCACACCTCCTTCATATTTTGCTATTATTTCTTTCTTAAATGCAATAGTTGTACGCACTACTTTTCTTTTTTCACCTGTAGCAACTTTGCTGCTTGCACTGACTTTCTTCATAATTAGGGGCTAAAACACTTCGTACACCTATATTAAATGCGAAAGCAAAACTAAGCACGTCCGCAGGTGATAACAGTTGGTAACGAGGGGTTGGGGGGCGATCTACACCCGCACGCCGCTCAGCATCGCACCCTAGCGTACGCACTCACGCATTAATAATTTTTTTGACCGAACTGCGAAGCAAGAATTTCTCAATTTTTGGTCGGACTCCGATTTGTTCGAACTGAGAGGCGTTCGAAAACCGAGGTTCCACTGTATTTGAAAAAGTGCTTTTCTTACTTTAACCACTTTCGTGCCAAAAAAAAGGGGGAAAACCTCGACTCTTCTCATTGAACCAGAACACTGATGATAAAAGTAAGATAATAGAATCGCGTTGAAAAATAAACTTAATGGCTCTTTGAACTAAATTGTTTACATAATGAGAAAATGTTACATTCTAAAAATTTTAAATCCACCTTTAACCACATACCCCCCCTATAAAGACATTTTGCAGAATTTGACATGAGACTGAACATGCTCGCTTGTAGCTCAGTTGTAGGTATGTGCTTAATATCTCACTATTTGAACTAGGCAAGCATATTGCATATTGGGCTTGCATTTGTGTAGTAATCAAGTTGGGTTCAAGGGCGGTCACATCGCATTGAGTGTGTCTCCTTGTGCTTATGAGCTTAAGTGATGCCATACAAGACCTTTTTACTAGCTGCGGATGCGAAAGGGTCATGAGAGCTCTTGCAGGTGCTCCATCACACAGGACTTGATGAAATTGCTTGTTTTTAATGTTACCTTGACATCCCAACCTTTCCACTAAAACCCCCACGTGGTCTGATATATGGCACCGCCTCCCGAGTTGTTCCGCGCTGGGGCTTTCTTTAAGTGTGGTCGATTCCTGTCTCCGAGCTCTCATAACGGATGTAATTTACATAGCGATCGGAGCAGCTGGGCCTCGCCTCCACCACGGTCAAGCAGACACACAAACGTCGACACAGGCTCACAAAGTGCTTTACTGCCGCAAAAGCCCCCATTAGGGTTGGCTCATTAAGTTTGTGGCTGTTGGTTTGTTAAACAATTCTGAGATGTTTGCTCACACACATACACAAAAGTATCAAAGTGTCACAGGATTTTGTGTACAGATGAATATCATTCTGTATAACAAATACAAGTAACAATTAAAGTTTGGCTTATAAACATCACACAGCATGAAATCTTTTTGTAAAACCCAATACAAGAATATTTAGCTTATACGTTGTGGATATGTATTGATACATCTTTAAAGCCTGTGGTCGACAACCTTTTCTGTACCACGGACCGGTTTAATGTTTGACTATATTCATGTAGCCTTACCCGAAAATATTAGTAATAATAACAATTACAATAGTAATAATAATGACTAGCCCAAATCCACTGTAAAGTTGTTGATCAGTGGAAGAAAAAGTTAAAAATGATAATGGCAAAATACGGAAATGTCTGCCATCAAAATGCTAATGGAATGTACACTAAAAGGTTTGAAAATATATTTGTATCTTTTTACTCTTCTATTAATCTTCATTATCTCCATAATTAAATACCATTAATGATCGTTGCTTACCTATTAAGCAGTAGCTCAGGAGGTAGAGCGATCGTTTTGGGATTAAAGGATCCCAGTTCGAATCCCGGCTTGTCCGTGTTACATGTCGAAGTGTCCTTGGGTAAGACACTGAACCCCTAATGCCCTCAATAAGCAGGGTAGCGCCTTACATGGTTGCACAGATCACGGCCGCTATTGGGAAATGTGAAGCACAATGTAAAGCGTTTTGGGAAGTCATTGACTTGAAAAGCGCTATATAAATGCAGATCATTTCATCATTTTATTTTATTTCAAGTGGATTTTTTTTAATTGATTATGGT
Source organism: Urocampus carinirostris (assembly GCF_059441175.1). Classification (NCBI taxonomy): domain Eukaryota; kingdom Metazoa; phylum Chordata; class Actinopteri; order Syngnathiformes; family Syngnathidae; genus Urocampus; species Urocampus carinirostris. Next base: position 17,867,574 of record NC_142364.1, read on the forward strand.
CACAGCTTGTCATTAGGTGGGTCCACAAGTCAGACCAGTTGAGAACCACTGATCTAGATGATATAGAAAAAGGCATTAGATTTTATCTTATACTATTTTTCCTCATTGTAACTTATCCTACAATGTTGCTTTGGCTAAACTCTTTCCCATAATGCTCCATCACAAAGGATGTACAGCGTTAGCTCCGTGAATGGAAATAGTTTGATGATTACATAAAATGTCTTTCCTTTGTTATTTACAATCCTAGTAGATAGATAGATAGATAGATAGATAGATGCTTTATTCATCCCCGTAGGGAAATTCACACTTCCAGCAGTCTACCCCGTTGTTTATTAACAGATGAACATGATGCCCTAGGGGTGCTTGTAGCGGAATGGATGACGTCACGCCAGTCCAAAAGTTCGACATCCCTGCGGCAGATGGAAAACTTTTCTTTGTGAAAATCCAGGGATACACCACCTCGTGTTAGCAAGTCCGCCTCCTCTCCGATTCCCCCCGGCTTTCGTGTCTCTGTTTAGCGGCGTTGAAGCCGGATTGCTCCGGGTGGCTACACGTTAGCGTCCGGAATGCTAAACGTGAGCCACGTTTCCGCAAAACACAGCAACTGCGCTCCCTGTGCGCTTCGATGTTTTCCACCAGCACTCGATGATCTTATTTGGTCGTGAGTTCGCATTTACCATGCTTACGGTGTTGTGGTAAATACGCTTGCATATATAGAAATAGATTTGCATACATGTCTACATTAACTTACAATACATTACTTGCTTGTGGGAAAAGGTCGGGGTGACCTCGGTTGAAGATACCGTTACCAGACGATTAGAGTTTACCTTGAAGATACCGTTGCCAGACGGCGTGCAAGGAACGGTCACGTACTCATACGGCGTACACGGGACTGGTCACGTACTCATACGTGATACAGGACCGCCTTTTGGGGTGTATCCAATCGAAGTCGCTGCTACTAGCTTTAAATACATTGTCATGTTCCTAGCTCTGTGAGATCTTTATTGACGCATCAATAAAGTGACAATCTCCCTCCGTAACGAGACTGGCTCCTGTCTATTTCTTTTATCCACTTATGAGAAGACTTTCTCTCGATTATCGGACCTCCAATTTCTACAACAACGGATGGTACCGAAGACTTATAACGCCGCTAGCCGCTTCGCTAGCTCCGGCTCCTCTTCCCCGATAGGCCCCTTCATCACGCCGGCACGAGAATTCTTCAGGGCAAGGAGTTGAAATCCCTTGAATACACGCATTTTTGTGCGCTAAAACCCATGTCCATTGGATAGAAGTAATCCATAGTGTAGTTGTCAAAACGGGAAGAAAAAACACCGAAGATAGGAGCAGACAATAAAACAATAGGGCAGCTGCTGGAAAAGGCAGCCGCTCGTGGCAGCGCCGCTTTGATGTATATATTATTGGTTAGCTGCATTATAGGTGTTGACACTGGAAACTGCCTCTACTCTATGTGTAGCACCACCTGGGGTAGAACTATCAACAGAGGGGATGGAGGTAAACATGCCCCTGCCAAAGTGAATAGGTGTGTCAAATTGTAGCCTAGTGCTTAGGATTCAGCGCTACTACCGCGATCCAGGTTTGATTCTCATGGCTCATGGCATGCAATGCTAAGCAAATGAGGTCAGCCATTTTTGTCGACTGATCAATCATTGCTCTATTATGGTTACATTCTACCGTAAAATCTTGTATACTACCATAAAATCTCTGTATAATACGCACCCAAACTTGGGTGAAAAAAATGTTTGTATTTACAGTACGTATAAGCAAAACATGAGGCACTTTTTTTTTTTTTCTTTCTTTGCGGCCCGGTACTAAATGACACATAGCCTGGTACCGGTCTGTGGCCCTGTCTTTGATGACCGCTGTTACTCCTTTATCAGCATGTACTTAAAGGGGGAATGCTTATCATCTTTAGGCAGTAAATGCTGTATTATACACACAACAGTATTTCAAGGTCTATGAAGCTAGCGATTGCCTCATAAATGACCATGTTTTTGATGATTCATGTGGTAATTTTGGTTTTATTATGATGTTGAAATTGGATTGTGAACCAAATTCCCCAATGGGATTAACTGTTTTAAATAACTCATTGCAGAGTTCATGCACCTTGGACGCTTTAATTAACTGTACAGGCTGTTGATAAACAAATGTGTGTCTGTACAAGTCACTGAAATACATCATGCCACATATCCTTGGAAAGCTGAAATTCTTCAGATTCAAGGTATGCTAACGCCAATTGTAAAATGCACTCATCACAGAAACATCACGATCAGTCTGAAAACTATAAAGCCGGCGTAGCTCACCAATTATGTCACCTGGCATTTATCCAATGAGTTGAATGTCCGCAGAAAAGGCTTATTTCTTCAAAGACAACCGAGAGATTCCAACCGTATAAAAGATTCTCTCCAAAACACATAATAATAATAATAATAATTTCCTTGTATTGTCATTCTGTGTAACAATGTACACAGAACGAAATGTCGATTGCATCTGACCCGATGCAGCCGCAGCCAAGAGAGGGCGCCGCCGACCACTTTTTAAGTCTTAGGAATGACTCGGCCGGGGCGCGAACCCGAACCTCCCAGTCTCAAAGCGGGCGCCTTACCATCTAGGCTACTGAGCTGTGATAATGCCACCAAATTAAAAAAATAAAAACAAAAAAATCAGCCTAAATATTTCTGCATTGTTGGACGTTTCTTGTTGTAATCCGTTCAATTGGCTACATAACTTCTGCTTACAGTTAAACAGACTCGGAAAATTATTCCCAATATTGCTGTTAGCTTCTGTGCTTTTGATTGACGCCACTCTCTGTCAATAGCAGGCTTTTTTTTCACAGGCCACAGCCCGCATTTGCTTTTACAGGCCTGTTTGATAAAACGCATATAGTCTCCTGTAGCTCCAAACATCTTCAGCCAGCAGTGACCGATTTGAATTATGATTGACAATTTGGTTAGGCAGTGAAATGCCCGACATAATTGTAAGCCATTTTCCGAGGGTGTATTCAAATCAAAGCTGAAAATGAATGTGAATAAATGCAACCTGAGATTCATCTTCACGCGCAATCATCCGGCGCAAGTGTTTTCAATTATTGATTGACTTTAGAAAGAGAAGTCAAACACTTACAACTCTTTCAAAATGTCTAAAAAAATAGGCCAAATTAAAATACACAGTTGCAGACTTTTTCCTGCTGTTAACTTGACGTCTCCAAATAGCGTCCAAAAAACTTTTAGAAACCTACCCTTAGAGAAATTTTTTTAGATTGTGACATTTGACAAGGTACCAGGCAAGTCTTTAAGCTATTGTCTCACCTGTTTTCCAGCTAAGATTCCCATGCTACACTCATCTGCAGGCAACATCAAGTTGCACCATAAACAGCATACAAATACAAGCAAAGGTTCATGTTTATCATTCATTTTAAATGTACCTTAACTTATCATGATTGTCCTTAATAGCCACATTCAGTAAAGAAAGACTTCTTTACTCAGGCACTTTGTGTAAACAGCACACCCACATAAAAATCTGGACAGTATTGACTCCAAATTCTTTCAAGTGGACCACAGTGAAAGATTAAGAGCAAAAAACAGCAGTTGGCAAACTATTAAAGTAGATGAAAATGCATCCTAAAACGGTATGATTGCACATTTAGAAATCTTACTGTAATACCAAATTATTTCATCGACGCAATGCCTTCCATGTATACCCTGACAGAGAAATCTGAACTGAATCCAAGGCGTAATCCAGGAATTAGACTTTGCCAAATGTTTTGTCACATTCTACCAACCCGGCTAAATAGGCTGGGTGGCTTTGCTTATTGCATAGCACTCATCCTCTATTCTGTTAATGGCTTTATCTGGCGCTCTCCATTGTAAGAGAGCGTGTCTCTGTGTGTGTGTTAAACGTGTGTGTGTGTTTGTGTTTATAAGAGTGCAGAGAATAAAGGGAAGCGTGTGTCTGTGAGATAAGCAGGACTGTTGTGGCGCTTGTCAAGAGAAGACCCTCCAATGTTGAACTGGGCCACGCACCTCAGGCTTCCTAGCACATTGTGATATTTTAAATGATAAAAAAATGAACTTTCCTTCACCGCCATGTGAGGTGCCAGATATATATTTGTTAAAAAAGGGAGGGGTTGCAAGAAAATCATGTTTTTTTTTTCATATAACCCAATTTAAAAGAATATGTTGAGGTGGGGAAGGTATCTATTACTTTAGTGTAGCAGTTGCGTCCTGTGTGTTGCAGCATATGTCGGGATAATAGATTATAATGCAGTGTAATTATGATTACAGGGTCATACATCAGCCTTTCCCCACAGAGCAAATTAACTTCTACGGTTTGTCGATTTTACTCAGAAATTAGATTAGTTACCACTTAATCGCCACATCCGAGTGCCTGCTTTAATGCCGTGACACTTGATGGGCTTAACCCATCTGATGTTGTCAAGACCTGCTGCGTAGACCTAAGAAATTGTCACAATAATATGGATTGTGGTGCAGGTCAGAAATGTGCACAAACACAAAACTATCTTTTTTTTACTATCATGCATGCTCTTGTTAGACTTTCAGAGCTTAGTAGGGTCCAGATGCTTAGTCAGACCATAGACTCATTTTATTGGGCCTTTTCACCTACACATTATTCCACTAGAGAAGTCTGGTGGTCGGAGATGGGACAGAATAGTAATTTGAATGGCTACGGGTCAAAATTGGGCTACAGGAAGTTTGGGAGGGGGTTGGGGTTGTCAAGACTATGACTTGTGTTATATGAATCCTATCTGTCACAATTTTGGGGTGAAAAACAGGTTGACTTAAATGTAGGTTGATTTTACTGATAATTGGTGGCGGGGACAATAAAAACATTGTGGCCCGCCAGGCTCGTAAAGTACACTAGGAAACCCTAAAAAAGCTAGCTATAGTTTAGTTAGTTGCGCGTGCAGGTACAAGCATTTTTTATTGGGGTAAAGGTTGGGGTTTTTAATATACTTGAATAGGTCATCTTATGTTACACCTTTAAATAATGAAAAAGAAAAAGGTGGGATGTCACTCTTTGAATCCCCCGCCCCCATTCCTCGAACATAATGTGTTCCGCCTTGAACAGCTCTGATGAAAGTAAGATAAAAGTAACACAGGGCTGTGGAAAAGAAAGCATAAGGGAAACCTTAAACGATGCACCCCACCTTTAAGCTGAAAGTAGTATAGAACAGTCAGTTTCTGCCTTTACTGGCAATTACTATGTGATTGTTTCTGAATCTTATCCACAACATTGAGTTGGGCTTCCATTTATATGCTCAATTCCCGGCTCCTCCGTGTTGTATGTTGGAGTGTCTTTGGGCAATACACTGAATCCCTAATGCCCCCAATTAGCAGGTAGGCGCCTTCCATTGCTGACTCCCTATTTGTGTGTGAGTGTGTGTGTGAATGGGTAAGTGTGAAGCACATTGTAAAGTGCTTTGGGAGGTCTTCATTGACTTGAAAAGCACTATATAAATGCAGAGCATTTACCATTTATGTAATGACTGTAAGTATATATTTCCCTTTCAGAGGTCCTTTCGTTCCTTCAGCAATGATGACCGCCATGTCATGGCGAAGCACTCCACCATCTATCCATCCTCTCACGACTTGGAGGCCGTTCAGACGCTGGTATCCAACGTAGAGCGCGCCCTCAAACATGTGTCAGACTGGCTGGATCAGACAGACTCCGAGGCACCAAGCCAACCCGAAAGCAATGCGCCTGACAACACTGAGGACGAGGAGCCTGCGGAGGAGGCCGATGGGTCCGCTGATGGCTACAGGTTGGGCTCAAGTTGTTGCCGTTTTAACGGGGAGCAAATATTTGCCAATCATAATCGCAATATTCCTTAAAGGGAGTCGAGCAGTGGCAGAGTGTTGTGCGGGGTGACGAGAATCGGCCTGGTCGCGAAGGGACTACTCATTAAAGGTGACAGGGACTTGGAGCTGGTTTTGATGTGCAGAGACAAACCCACAGAGACACTGTTGGACTCGGTCTGCCACAACTTACCCAGCCAAATAGAGGTGAGATTATTATTTTTATCAACTAAAGATGAATCTATTCTTCCAATTTTCCGAGAGAAAAAGGTTTTTGTTTTTTACATTGCAACATTACAAATTAAATTGGCACGAAATAGTCAAACAACAATACAAAGTTAATAATTTTCAAGGGGACAGCAAGTGCTCTAGAAATACAGCAAATTGGTAAATAGAAAAAATATGACATGTTTACTTCTATATAAGGGAGATATTCTTAATCATATTATATCTTTTAGATTTTGGCAGTGTTTATCAAACTTTAAGATTAAACCCAAAAAAAACACAAGTGCTGAAAAATTTGCGAGAAGCAGGTTTACACCTTTTATACTTTTTCGGGGATGAAAACATTTTGTTGCCCATAGAATAAGATTCATTCAATTTTTATCATTCTTGTTGTGAATAATAAGTCCAAACGTTTCATGATCTCTAGACAAGGTGGTGGGAACAGTGGAGATGACAGGAGTAAGCCAGACCTGAACATTCTGCCAGAGCTATTGTAAAAGTGGACATGAGAAGAAAATATGATCTGTGGTTTCAATATCAAGGTTGCGAAATGAGCAGATATTATCCTTTTTATTAATATTATTTAGTTTTAAAGTTATTCATTGACTTTGGGGGCTATAGCATACCTGCCAAGTACTACAGTTTTGCCGTAATGAGTACGGTTTTCTTGAACCCACTACGGTATTACGGTTGGGTCACAAAAACTACGTTTTTTTTTTTTTATATATAAGTCTTCGGTGCCGTCCGTACACTTTGGATTACTTTCTATCATATCGTTATGGGGTTTAACGCCCAAAAATGCGTTTATCCGAGTAATCAACTCCTTGCCCTGAATAATTCTCGCGCCGGCGTGATGAGGGGGCCCTATCGTGGATGCAGTGCCGGAGCTAAGGCTAAGCGGCTAGCGGCGTTATAAGTCTTCTGTACAGTCCGTAATCATGGTAAATGTGAACTCTTTACCAAATAAGACCGACGAACTGGCTGTGCTGGTGAAAAACATCAAAGTGCACAGGGAGTGCTGTTTGCTGTGTTTTACGGAAACGTGGCTCACGTCTAGCATCTCGGACGCTAACGTGTAGCTACCGGAGCTAACCTCCTCTCCGATTCCCGGCTTAGCGTGTAACGTCATCCACTCCGCTAAACGGAACTCCGGAAAACGAAAAATCTCCATCGGCATATACATCGCAGGTCATTGACTATGCACTTTGTTCAAAATTATTTTTATTTAATATTGAAACTGATCAAAATCAATTGTATAATTATTCACTCACAAATATATTGGAATATCTCAAATAAAAAACACTGAATAATATTACTTCAATGATAAAAAATTAAATGTTTTGTTTCTTATTGTATCAGATATTGAAAAGAAAAGAAAACTATGAGGGTTTTCTATGACATTGTTATATTAAATACTTTATTGAGCTTTAAAGAACTTTCTTTTGATTAACTTCTGCTTTTATAAAAAACAATCAAAAAATTTGATTTTCTGTTTTTTCTTCACATTCTGTCTCTCACGGTTGAGGTTCACCCATGTTTCACAATTACAGGCCTCTCTAATGTTTTAAAGTGGGAGAACTTGCACCATTAGCGGTTTAAATACTCATTTGCCCCACTGTATCTGGAGGCAGTGTAATCTCCTGTCTCTAACAATTTGGAGTTTCTGATTTTTTTCATTTGAGCCAAATTGAATTTTGCACAGGCTGCTGGCTGCTACTTAAGCAATATCGCAGGCATACACTTGCTTGTCTTTTCAAAGTTGGCAGGACATTTAATTGACTGATGTGCATTCATTAGTTCATAACAAACCACTGAAAATCATGTGGAAGAATTACACATATTCATGACTAATTTTCTAGGTGTAAAAAAAAAAAAATGTCCTTGCTCGAGTGTTTTTTCCTGCTTTGTGTAACGCCAAACTTGACACTCTTTTCACTCTCCTGGTTTTTAATCTGTCATGTTCTGTGACATTGACCTCTGACCAGACATTTTTTTCTGCCTGACACATGACAGAAGCTGACAAAGGAGAAATACGAGGTCACCAGCTCCCTGCCCGAGGCAGCCATCGTGGTACGGAACACCACAGAGCCCAAACTCTCGCTGAAGATCACACTCACCTCTCCAGCCATGAGAGATGATGAATATGAGGAGGAGGAGGAAGAATTGGAAGAGGAGGGAGAAGGAGAGGAGCACGAGGAGTTACCTGAGGAGGATGCTGAGGAATTGGTGGCAGAACCGGAGGATGAAGTGGAGGTGCAAGAGAAAAGAAATGGCTACGGTAGGAGAGCAGATCAGCAAGCCTGTCCACAATGTTGTTTAAATATTCTGGTTTTGCCCCAATAATCATATTAAAATAACACTCAGAGGGAAACATCCTGAAATTCATCCGAGGAACCCCTTTGAATTCAAACTTTTCAAAACCAAACACACCTTTAAGAAATGGATGCTGCTAAACCACAATGTTACTGTCAAGACTGTATCCAATCTCATGATTGTCCCTTTTCATTCCCTTCCCCACCTCTAATTCATTGCAAGGTGGCTATAATTGCTTGTGGGAGGTGGGAAAGGGAAGCAAGTGTAGCAAGGCCAGCAATGGGGCGAAATCAATAACCAAGAAGCAGTCGGCTAGCCATCCATCCCGTGGAAACCTGTCCAGCTCGGTCTCTGCGCAAAATAAGAGGTGTGAAATGAAGATCACTCGCCTATTTGCCCGAATGGTTAAATGACATGCGTGGCATTATTCACGGTAATTCCGAGCGTTTGCATTCTCGTCTACAAACCAGCCTGTCAGCATGAAACAAGCACTTAAGGACATCGGTATCGTGGTTTTTTTTATTGCTTCTGAGTTAATAGTCCAGCCCCTGGTTTTCTCACGCTATTACTCACTGCAGTAGCCTGGTGTTTCAACAATATCACATTGTTAGTGCCTTTTTATTGTAAATTGTAACATGAAGATGTGAAAGTTTACAGCATGTTTGTAAAATGTCATAAAAATGATAAACTACTCGAATGCGGACATTATCATTAAAGGGACAGTGTGAATATTTTACAGCAAGATGTTGCTGTATTGTGTAGTCTAACCAAAAACGAGTGCTAAAAGGCACAATGAAGAATACAAACTGCGGTGACTCGGTCACCATAGTGCACCATCTACCTTCTCGTTTTTTTGTCAAGCCTTTTTGATGTTTTTGGGTACTTGTGGCAGCAAGATGGCAGACAATTCTGCCAGCTTCCTTTAGGTGAGACTCATGTTATGTAAAATAAATACCAATTTCTCGACCTATGAGTATTTTAAAAAATGTATTGGAGTTCGTTCAGGTGCTTGTAAATGCTTAAAAGTGTTGGCATATTTCACAACCAGTCTGCTTAAAAATGACGCTGATACTATTCCAGTGACTTTATTTTACCATTGCATTTTTTTCCCTAGTGATTAACGGCAGCTGGCATTAGTTTGTCTGGACTTGTCCTATTAAGGGACATTGCCCCTACAGGTCCTGCCCAAGTAGACAGGTGCATGCTACGCCTAAACAGGACATTATGAAATGATCCAGAAATATCTTTGCGATTTCCTCAAGTTTCTAAAAATCATATGTCTTGATAAATGCAATCGCAAGATTAAACATCACATATGTAAATCGTAGATGTATTTGTGGATCTGCAAAATTCAGGATTTCCTCTTTTAATGTTACTTGAGAAATTGATTGTCTTTAAAGGTCCTTAAAAAGTGCTTGAATTCGGCCATGAAAAAGGTGTTAAAACCCTGATGTATGTAAAATTTATGATATTTTTGCCTATTTAAAGTAAAATCGTTTTTTAATTAAGTTATTTTTACCATTAGAAGTTGCTAAGTAATACACGTTGTCCTTTTAAATATGTCCAAACAGCTAACAGTTATTTTTTTTTCCTCTATTAGCGTTGATTTGTTGATTAAAATTTTACAAAAATCCATTAGAAACGTTGTGACGAGGCCTGTCCCTGTCATTATGCTACAACTACAAAATGAGTTTGTCCCAAGGCATGTTCATGTATTATTGGTATGTTTATTCTTAAACTTGTGTTAAAAATTGCGCAATTCTCCTTCACTAGTATATCTTAATAAGTGTCATTGCATAATATTTCAGGTTTTTGTGCATATTTAGTGACTTCACTGTGGTATGATTTTTCAATTCCAAATGACCTCAGCGGCATTAGATCTTTGAAGGTTCCACTGTACTTTACATGTAAGGTGCAGCTGTTGCCTTTGTTTAGTCCCGAGTGTGCTGAGGGAAAGGGCAGCTGGTAGAAAATAAGAGGAGCAACCACGATGATGCACGTCTGAGAGGTCCCATGTGGCACAGACCTTGAGATACGGCTTAGTACGTCCTGCTGAAGCAAACATACTCACACTAACACACATAGCAATGTGTTTGACAGGAAAAGAGCTGACCATATGAGTTTGGAGATAATGCACTTCGATATGGTTGATAACGGTTGACATTTACGCTTAATACCTCTGGAGGAAAGGCTTTGAAAGGGATGAGCAAAACATTTACCTGCGCATGTTTTCACAACGACTGTTTAATTGTGTTTTATTGGGCTTGCAGTACTGCACACAGAAAAAAACCCTTGTGTAATCGCACTCATTCATATACTGCTGTGTTGGATTCAATTTGCCTCAATGCATGAATGAAAAATGATACAGAAGCATAAGAATGGGCCTACCCTTTCTAACCCTGCTTTAGTCCATCCTACTTTGTGCTTGGTTTGGAGCAAAATTTCTCTACCTCTTTATTTTTTTTTCCTCTCAGTCAAGTACCCCCCTTAACAAGTGTTTTATTAATGACCTGGGGAAAAAAGTCGAATCCCATTGGCAGACAACTTTTACTAACTAAAATGAAAATAGTATATATTCTCTACTAAGTATGTGTTAAAACTAAGCTTAAAAAGCCTTTATATTTTTTTCCCCACCGAGCTTTTCTGCATTTATCTTTTAGCAACGCTGTTCGGGACACGTAACACGTTAGGTGGGGGGAGGGGGAGCAGGTTGGAGAGTGACATTGTTAGTGTAGCATGAAAATGGTAAAAGTTAGAAAAGGCCTGTTTCAAATGCAGTCCGCAACCCAACTTAGACCCCCCCCCAAAAAAAAATTAATAACGTTTATTAGAACCTGTCTCAGAAATGCACATACTTCCCCGCAAATCATAAATGTGCTGACTGAGGCTGCAATCATGACTTTAAGCCAGGAGACAGATGCAGGAAGCTACAAAGTTTTAAATTTAAGAATTATTTTTTGTATTTTTGTATTTAAAAAACAGGGTGAAAAATCTGGTGTATGATATAATAACGTATCAAGAGCATCTCAGGTGCAGTAGAACCTTCTCATGGACCGCATCAGGCCCCCGAGCCTTGACTTTGACATATGTGATTTAGAACAGTGGTTCTACACTGGTCTGACTTCAGGACCCAAGGAAGATGTTCTAATTGCTTCTCAAGTAAACCCATTTAGAACTAAACTATTTAGATTCCTGTCTGGTGACAACTTGGTCAAAACAGTTGCTTTTGGGATGCTCTGTGTCTCCAAAAGTTCTCTCCTCCCTCGTAACTCTCCATTTCCCTGATTTGTCAGCCGCTCCTTGTCCAGAAAGTAAGTCACTCTTGAATAGCGTGTGTGTTTTTTCAACTCACCCGTAGGACGATCAGTGCATCTTGTATTGTAGCGTGCTCGCAATAGCAAGCCCATGGCAAACTGATCTGCGTTGAAAAAAGGCACGCTGTTGGAACGGTGCGCTTTCCTCACACATCTGTGAATTGTACACCGCTTTTTACAAGCAGGCGAGCGGCCTGACTGCATGATGCACCAAACACGGTCGTGCGTGTATGCGTGCACTCGCACGTCAGTTGCCGTGTGCATAGGAGAGGTCGTTTGAGAAGAAAATTGCAGTTGCTCTCACATATAGGATCATGCACACACACATGCGCAACTATACACTCGTACACCCAAAGTCATACCCATGCACAAACACTACTATACTCGTACATACTATTAAACTCTCAGGCACACTATTATACTCTAAAATACTACTATATTCTCATACACACACTATTATACTCTCGCAAACATTAATATACTATCATACACACACTACTATGCTGTCACACAATTCTGCTATACTCACCTACTACTATTTTCTCTCACTAATACTACTTTACTCTTATACACACCATACTCATACACTAGGTTTTGAATGTAACCTGTGTGTATAAGAGTATAGTAGTATATGTGATAGCATAGTGTTGTGCGTATGAGGGTATAGTAGAGTGTGTAACAGCATAGACGCATTAAGAGCATAGTAGTATGTGTAAGAGAGTATAGTAACGTCTGTTTAAGAGTATAACAGTATGTGTGAGAAGGTTTAGAGGTATATGTGAGGGAATATAGTAGTATGTGTGTGACAGCATTGTAGTGTTTGCTATACTCGCGCACACACACACACACACACACACACTACTATTTCACATATAGTGTATATTACAGTGTGTGTGACACTACTCTCACACATAAGCTACTATAGTCTTTGACATATGCTAATATACTTTCATACACACACTACTGTGTTTGAAAGTAGAGGCAATCATATTCAAACTACTCACACAAACTATTCCCTCACATACACTATTATTCTCTCATACACACATTACTGCTATCTCACTTTTATATACTATTACACTCACAGTAACTACTATACTCTCATACACACACTATTATGTGTGTGAAAACATAGTAGTGTTTTAATGAGAATATGGTAAAATGAAGGAACAAGAACAGTAGTGTGTGAAAGCATAGTAGCGTATGTGAGCATAGTAGTGTGTGTATGAGAGCAAAATATGTGTGTGAGAGTATAGTAGTGTGTACAAGAATAGTAGTGTTTGTGCATTGGCATAATTGTGTCTGTATGACAGTATAGTGGTGCATGTGTGTGAGTATGATGCTATACCTGAGAGCATGAATAATTTACTTCTCAAACGGCCTCGCATATGTGCACATGTTCACACAGACACAAACACACACACAATTGAAACACACATGCCCGGCACTGATGTGTGTTTTTTACGTTTTCTACATTTGGGTTGTTATTGTTTCGTGGCAGTGTTGGGTGCTGCTGAGCAAAAAGTGGAGGCTGAGGAGGAGGAGGAAGAGGGAGAGGTGCTGGATAGACACAGATGTCTGTTGGCCCTTGCAGCGCTACGACACGCCAAGTGGTTCCAGGTCGGCACCCGCTCACTTCCTGTCTTCCTGCCTGATGCCGTTTGTAGCCTGACGATTGACTGAAATTGCCAACGGAAACTAAATTGCTCAAGGTTGCAATATGAGAGTACCCAAGCAGCACACGTCATCTTATCTCATTACTGTACTAAGACTCGATAGACGAAAAATTGGATCACATCGTAAGGCTACAAAGGCAACTTTCGGATTGTTTTTTTTTTCCTTTTGCTATTTTGTGAACCTGCCTGTTCTGTATCATGTCCATTCCTCCCTTTTAAAACATTTCCCACACCTGTCCTCCCGACTCACTAACAAATCAAAAACATGCACACAAAAAAAAGAAATGGCACATATTTCTCGCACAAACATAAAAAGAGCCAAATCGGACAATTTTTTTTTAGTTTAGCCAGTTTGGTATTGATGATTATATTCAGTTTCTTTCACAGATGATACTCTATTCAATTGCTTTGAAATCAGTTGTTTCACTGTTCCCTTTTCCATTGTTCGTAGGCTCGGGTAAATGGACTCAAGTCCTGCGTTATTATTCTCAGGATACTTAGGGACATGTGCAATAGACAACCTGCCTGGGAGCCCCTCAAAGAATGGGTAAGTCTAGTAGTGTGTCTTTGTCCTCAAGCATTAAACACATTGTTGCTGACTTAAATAACAGAATTCCTTTTTTAAGTGGTGTCAAGTTAAACGCAGCCTTATTTTAAAGCAGTCGTTTTAAATCGTGCAACTGTTATATACTAAATGTGGAGGAATGCTAATGCAGCATTAGCCTGATGATACTAGATTTGATTCAGGGCCATAAATGGTTGCAGGTCAAGTGCTGCTAACGCATCTGTTAGCGTTAGCAGTTGGCTACTGGCACATTTTTGGGGGCCAGTAGCCAACTGCTAATGCTATCAGTTAAAATGATCAGTGCAATTTTAACTGATAGTACTTGCTCCAACTCGAATAAATTGAGTACATTTAATACATGTTTTTAAAGTTGCTTCAAACTATTTTCATTTTCTTTTACCAGAACTCTAAATTTTTAACAAAAAGCCTTCCTGGATATGCATATTTTTTATACTATTGTATTTATTCATGTATTACGCACACTCGTGTATAACACTCACACCTAATTTTTGATTAAAAACTAGTTTAAAATTTTGTGTTGATATTTTTCAGCTCAAACTCTGCGCTTGGATGCAATAGGAATCAAACGCGGCAGTGAGTGCGCCGAATCAAAGCTACTGGACCACCAGTAATGTACATTACAAATGAAAAGGCATCAGATTTCACATTGTCATCCTAAAGCTCAGAGATAAAGACCTATAGACCTAATGAGAAGTTCACACTGTCGCCAAAATTGAATTCTTGAATTGGGTATTAATTGCAATTGATAGTATGTATTCTACCAGAAGAGCTAAAAATAATGAAAACCTTGCCCGAAGGGAACGTACCCTTGTACCCTAGTGCAAGATGTTTTCCTCTTCCTCGACAGGGGCAGGACAGAAAATAATTGAGCAGCAAATGTAAATTCTCTGCATTTATATAGTGCCTTTCAGGTCAATGAAGACCTCCCAAAGCGCTTTACAATGTGCTTCACACTTTCCCTTTTTACACACACGAACTAACCGATAGCACTGTCAGCCATGCAAGGGAACTAACTGCTCATCAAGGTTTTAAGGTTTTGTAGTGAGTGATGGAATTCTGGCCAACCGCATTTGTTAATATTTGAAATCTAAAAACGGCAATCAATCAGAGACAAGTTTTTATAATGGCACAAGCCAATAAACGCGATTCAAAGTTTGCAAGCACCACACTATGCCACACCCACCGTGTGAACAAATTGAGTGTTATTGCGGACTCCGCAAACATAGTCCCAGAGTCAACAAATGAGGAGAAAACCAAGCTTGCACCGAAAAAGGGCGGTACATCAGTTGTTTGGACCTATTTTGGTTTTGACGAAGCGGACGTGGAGCAGAAGAAAAAACCCGTTGCAGAATTTGCTTTTGCGTAGTCGATAGGTCCAGAGGAAACACAAGTAATCTGTACCAGCACTTTAAAAAATATCACATATTACAATACACGGCATGTCAAAAAGGATTCCAAGTAAAAGACGAAGAAGGTGGTTCTACATTATGTAGAACGCAGCCAAGAGCTGACGTTGGCTAGCTTTAGCCTAAGGTTAGAAATGGTAATGGGATAAATAATTTTCTATTTCTCTCCAGCAAAGTGACAATATGTTGCCTCAAATACTATGTTTACTTATCTTTGAACAAATCCAGACATCCTTATTAACTTTATTAATGTTGAGTTGGTGCTGTGGTCAAAGCATAACTTTGTCCAAAGCACTTGTCTCGATTTAGACTTTGCTAAATCGGGTAATTTATAACCCCTGTCGCCCAGCCTCTCTGTACACCACGCATCAGATTTGCATGTACCCCACACACACCATTTGACCATTTTAAAGTTTGAAATATAAGGAAAAAAAACGACAAAAAACAAACAAAAACTAACAAACTGCAATGCGATTGGATGGACATGCTTGCAGAGCTTGTCCAAGTGTATGGAGTCTGCTTTGCGCGTTTGAGGGTGGGCTCTTAGACATTGGTCAATTGTTTGTCAAAGCTGTTTATCTTAAATGTATCATAACCTTGTATATGATGATCAGTGCAAAAAAAAAAAGAAATATGTCAAGCAATCATTAAACTATTTTTTACTCACATTACCTGAGACGAATAACACTGTAATAACGGATGAATGGATGAGATAGTCTGCCTTTTCATAAGACATGTCTATTACTGATGGTCAAGTTGTTAGGATACGACTCTTGTCAGTTACCATTGCAATTAATCTTTTACAATTGCAGTCAGTGATATTTTTTTGACTGATTAGAAACTTGCATATAACACAAACCCAAACTGAGTTCTTTTTTTGAAAAAATGTGCTTTATACATAAACACAGTACTCAAAAATATGTTCTGTTTGAAAGCTTAAGAGTGTTTGTTTTCAAACAAAAGAACCCCAAAACTGGGTAATTTTGCTTGGAAGAACAAAAACAAGTGTAAATATTTGATAAATACAACTTTTACATGTTCAGTACAATAAAATGTGGATTTTGAAAGTTTATAAAATGAAATACATTTTGCAGAGATTAAGTTAACTCTTGAAGTACCATAGCCAAGCAATTTGGCTTTTCTACAAAGAATGCCCAAAGGACAGCCAACTGACTGGATTAGTTTCCCCATTGATCTGCAAATGGGGCAAACTCTGGTGTGGATAATAAAACTCAGTAATGACGCTTCGCCATACTAATGTTTGGTGGCGGGAGTAACCAGCCGTTTTTTTTGTAGTACTACTCAATTTGTATTTTTGTGGTATTTTTGTAGTATTTCTGCAGTCTAGTTTCTGTATTTTTATATATTGTACTTTTTTTGTAGTACGTTTACAGTTTTTTGTAGTGTTTCCATAGGATATATTTGAAAGTATATCCGTAGTATTTTTGTCGTATTACTGTAGTTTTACTTTTGTAGTACTTCTGCCTTATTATTTCTGTAGCAGTATTTTTGTAGTATTTCTGTCGTAATATTTATGTGGCAGTATTTTCTATTATAATATTACTGTAGTCGTACATTGTAGAAGTATTTCAATACTATTATCTTTGTAGGGGTCCTTTACACAAGCACTTTATGCATCTATCAACACCACTTCCACCACATTCCATTTGAACAACCCCACCTTGCCGCATTCATAGGACAATGGTGACAAGTGGGCCAAAGAATTGTTAGTTCTAAATAACACAGCTTGTTGGCTGTCCGCTGGTCATTCTAGAGGGGTAAAAAACTCCTGGGACTTCTTGTGTTAATTGCTTGACTGTTTCACTTATTTCTTTATTTCTGTTTTTGTGCTTCCTGCTAGCCCTTGGAACTCATCTGCGAGAAGGCTATCGCCACTTGCAACCGGCCTCTCGGGGCAGGAGAAGCCTTACGCCGGGTCATGGAGTGTCTGGCCTCAGGCATTCTTCTACCAGGTCTGAATTGCTGCTTGTATGAGTCACAATAACAGCTGGAGACTGAACTTAAAATCACTCTATTGAAAAGGATAAGAGTCATACTGTAACACATTGAATTTGCGAGATTGCCGTGTCTGCAAAATAAGAGAAAAAAACATGGGATTTAACTTTTTTTTAATATTTAGATTTGCCAATAATTTGAATTTAAAACAACTCCCCCAAAATGGGATGTTGTTTTAAACAGAGTTCATTGTAGAAAATATTTACAAAGATAAAACATTGGGGTGATATTGTATGAAACACCTCTCAAACAGCCTCATTTTCCTCTAAACGATCCCAAAAATAGTAACTATAATTTAATATCCCCATAATTCTGGTTCTCCCCCACCCAAAAATGTGCCTTTATGTTTAAAATAGTTTCCAATAATTGGGTCAATATCTTTAAAACAGGCTTCAGAATTGGGGTTTAATGTACAAAACAACTTAAAAACTATCATGTTGAGAAAAACACAGAAAATGTGCCTTTTTTACCCATACAACACAGGTTTTATTTTTTGTAACACAATTTGGGTTACTTTTTGACATGTATTTCTGAAAGGTGGTGACCAATTTTTTGGGGTAAAAAAAGGCATGTTGCATTTAAATTCCGTTTTTTTAAAAATTGACATTACTTGTCATTGTAGTCTCTAATGGTCATTAACAATAGGTAGTTTTTTTTCCTGCACTAAAAGGCACACCAGATTATAAGGCACGTGCACTTCCCCCAAAATAGTATTTTTCTTCATAAATTTTTCATATATGATGCGCACTGGGTTATAGAGCGCATATAAATACAGTACGAGCTAATATATTTATTTGTGGCACATATTATACACTTAGTGTGAATATTAGTGCAATGAATAATCAATTGACATTAAATGTCACCAACCTAATTGTATTAAATCAGGGTTGTGGCGGTGAGAGCGCAGAAACCTGACCTCTAATGATACAGAGGACAAGCAAAAAGGATTTTTTTATCTCTTTATCATGCTATATTTACTCAATGTGCTAGAAATGAATGGTAAAGAATGTAGAAAGTCATTCTGAAAACTATAGATAAACGCAAAAGAAGCACAACAGGGTAAACGATTCATCGGTGTATCAGATGAATTTGACTTTGCGTTTATATCTTTCTAGACAAAACACAATTTTTTCCATTTTCTAATGTTTCTGGCACTGTAAATATAGTGTGATCGTAAGATAAAATGTGTTGCCTTTTCCTATGTCATTTGTATGTGGTTAAGTGTCGGCACTCTCACCGACGTGACCTGGGTTTGATTCCTGTTGCATACAATGTATTGCGATTTTGGTCAGCGATGATTTTTGAATGATCAATCATTGCTAAATTATGCTCGTATGCCACAAAAAATCGTGCAGCAACGCATACAAATGAAAACTCTGGATTTGGTTTGAGCCTTATTTTAAGCTAAAGTGAGCGATACAGGTATCTGACGCCTTTATGTTACTGTGTTACAAACTGATGTCGACATTAAAAGAACAAAATATTGGCTGCATGTTATTTTATTATGACATACAGGTTAAAAGGAAAAAAAACTTGTATTGGTCTAAAAAAGCTGTATTGAACATTTTTTATATGTGAACGATGTTTAAATTCATACAATATCATTCTTGCCACAAAAAAAAAGCTTAATATTGTTATTTTCTTTCACCTTGACCAGGCGGTCCAGGTTTACGTGACCCATGTGAGAAGGAGCCCACAGACACATTAGCCGACATGTCAGATGAGCAGGCAGAGGCCATTACCTATAGCGCACAGGTGAGCCTCCCTCAAAAGCACATTTGCATACATTTACACGCCAACCCCAAGCTGCTAGTTTAAATTGTTAAACATGAAAAAGGTGTGGCAATACTACATAGTTTTTGCAAGAAATCTATGTGTATTTCATCTGTATATTCAAATCATTTTCCGAGATGATGCATTTTGAAGACTGCATGTCTTTGTCGTCTTGAGCTGAAACGTCATAAGAGGAACACCTGCAACCTAGCAATCAGGTCTCCAAATTTGTTGCATATTAATCGAAGTGGTGAGTTTTTTAAGTTAGGTTTTGACACTTTTTGTGGAGAATGCCTAGGTGTTGTGGTGCAGGTGGATGCAGTAATGGTACAACAAAGGGCGAGCAGCCAAAAAGGGGCTAACTGGCAAAAAAACAAATACGCAGAGTAGCAGACCGATCAAGAAATGCGGCCACAGCCTCGGCGGAACACCGTGAGGTTGGCTGACCAAAACAATACGCAATGAGCTGCCAGGCCAACTGGGTACCAACAACAAAAAGTGGTAATGGCTATGGCAAGAAACGCGGAGTGAGGCTGGCACTAAACAAACCAAGGAACACTGTTGGCTGCGGCTGCATCGGCTCGCTACAACGGGTCAGGTGCAATCGACATTTCGTTCTGTGTACATTGTTACACAGAATGACAATACAAGGAAATTATTATTATTATTATTATTAAAATCGGTGCTAACGCAAGGCTAGCCGTTCAAAAAACACATTGTGAGCAGCCAGGCTAACTGGGAATCAACAACAAAAGACTAACAGCAAAGTTTATAGAATGCAAAGCTGGCCGGGAATAAACCAAGAGACACGAACATTTTTAGCTAAAATCCAGGCTATCTGGTCAAACAACACACAGTTGGGTAGCAAACAGCGACACCTGGGAGCAAACCGAACAGGAAAGCTCTCGGCAGTCCTGACACTAACAGGGAGCTAGCTGGACAAAATTCCAACGTCACACGCAGTTTTAAACAAAAAGGGCTTGTCTTGGAACCAAAAGGTTGCAGGTTCGATTCCCGGCTCCTCTGAGTTCAATGTCGAAGTGTTCTTGGCAAGAGACTTAAGCCCTAATGCCCCCAATAAATGGTAAATGGACTGCATTTATATAGTGCTTTTCAAGCCACTGAAGACCTCCTTAAGTGCTTTACAATGTATTTGACACTTACCCAGTCACACACATACACACACACACACATATCGATAGCCTTGCGTGCGTGTGTGTGAAGTACATTGTAAAGCGCTTTGGGAGGTCTTCAGTGACTGGATAAAGATCTAAAGAAATGCGCTCCATTTACAATCACCTACTTCCAAGCAGAGCAGTATGCAATTGCTGTTCTCTACTGTCTCCTCACATGTTGTGTTAATGGGATTCTTCATTTGGAAGGTATTGTGTTCCTTCGATGACATTACAGCTCAAAAGCAAACAAGCCAAATTGGTCAATTATGAGACTAAATTCCTTGAGTCTCCTGGTGCGTGAAATATTTTGCAACATATTTGCATAATTTTGAGGAGAAACACTAAACGTTCTGTGCCCAATTGAAAAAAAAAAAACCTCTCTCTTTGGGAATACCTTTAAGACGTCTTGAAAGCAGCACATTGTCTCCCAAAGCCCACGGTCAAAGTCTATGCACACATGCATGAGAGCGGAGTCTTCAAAGTGAGCTGGCAGCGCTCTGTGTTTCAGCGCCAGGTGTAGGAAACGGCCATTTCTAGCCATAAATCCATCTTTGACACATCGACAAGAGTATGCGCGTGCTGCATGTGTGGTGTCATGTCCTTCTTGACACTGTAGTTCGATGGAGTCAAGCAGCTTTCCGAGCTGGCGCGGCTTAGGGGATCCCGTGCATCCACTTTCCTTTGAAGGCAACCTGGACGAGGCTGGAATGTCAATGGGGATAATTGTATTGGGGCAGATACTAGCGCAGATAGGAGTGAGGGAACTGTTGTGTCAATGGGCCTCATGAATATCTCAGACACTCAAGCTCCTTAATGAATTCGCATTAGCACAGTCGCTGCAGGCCACCAGTGTCCCCGCCTTGTCGTTTGCGTGGCTCCAGAATGTGCACTGTTGAATGATTGGGATGGATTGACACGTGCTGATTAGATAAAGATTGCTTTGGCGGATGGGGCGGGAACATTTTTTGACTCCCAAGAGCCGTCGAAATGAAATATTTAGGGTTTTTTTCAAATTAAGAGCCATAACATATTTTTAAACAAGATTCAATAAAACTGGCAAACTGGCTCTCCAGATAAAAGCAAATTCTTCAGCACATTGTATTCTACTAAGACATTTGTTGATTTTTTTCCATATCAGCAAATAGACCACTTTAAATTGGTCTCCCTTTGACAGTTACTTAATTTCGTTGAGGCCCAATATGACCATCATATTTGTCGTAAATAATGCTTTCAAAACAAGGTGCGAACAGAGTTCTTTCCTAAAAATGTCACAAATGACTGCAAACAAAAAGAATACGGATGTATATACCTTTAGCAATATAACTCGCAATTTTGGGGTTTTATCATTTTGGAAATGGAAGTAAAATATTGAATGAGGGAACATCTGCTTTCTAAATTGTGACTTACAACTAATTCTCTATTTTTAGTATGGATTGGCATTTTAGAAAGTGTATTTTGTCAGTTTGATTTATGAACAAAATGCTTGATTACTCATCAAAATAATTGTTCTTAAATTACTGACACAGATTCATATTAATAAATATGGTCAGTTTTACTTGGTTTGTATCTCTTGTAGTGGTAGCTTTTGTTTGATTCCAGAATTTTTGTTTGATAAAGACACTTTTATTTGATCATGACTACTCTGTATTTTAATTTTTGAAATTATTTAGTATTTTCAGTCTTATGAGTTCATGCTTTGCCTCACCAAGTAGAGAACTCAACGCAAAATCCTCCCAATATGCAATGCCAAGTAGAGTTAAGGGGAAATCGAGCGAGAGTACAATGTTTATAAGAAGAACTTCTGTCAAAACGCGTACATGTGATCTAGTTTGAAGCCTCTTTTCATCTTCTCTATTTTGTGTGCACTTTGTGCTTGACAGCGCGCTCTCAGGCTCATAGCATTTGGACAGATCTGCAAAGTGCTGGAGATGGAGCCTCTCCCCTCAAACAAACCATTGCAGAAATACCCCTGGTGCGACAAAGAAGGTTTGTGTTAGAAGGCCTGGCCTCAAACTTCTTGCATTCAAGCTATAACATTCCAAGGTGATGTAGGTCACACTCTGGGATTTCTGAATGAATAGTTTCCCTGTTGAATTTTAAACATGACCTCACCTTACCGGACCTTTTTGTTTTTTCCACACTGCTTTAACAGCAATACTAGTATCGTCTGCCTGCGTCACATTTCTGTTCCTCTCTTGTGTGTTTGTATTCAATCATAGTTTTGTCAGTTTACAACTTTTGTAATTGTGTTGGCAGTAGCGGATGATTAGTAATAAGTGTCGTTCTCCCTCCAGGCTTGGGTTTGAAAAGGCCATATGACGACGGAATGCTGGACGACAAGGACCTCATCAAGAGAATGAAGAGGAATCTTAGGAGAGGTTTGCACAGAGAAAGTGTCCTTCCTTATTGTTTTGATTTTGCAAACATCTTTTTCTAAATGTTTTGCTTGGAAAAATGATTGAACATCCTCGGGCAGCCATCACATTTCTCATCTAAAAAAGAACCAGCACAAACAATGCAGTTTCTCTTTTGTGTGTCCTTTACGCCAGCCTCTCTCCCCTTTTTAGCCGTCTTACATCTCTTGCTTTCTGATCAATACTATTGATTGCCAACGTTTTGCCAGGCCACTACTATCCTAGTGTTTTTCTCCTCTCATGGAGAAGATGAGCCACTTGTGATAGAGGCAGATAGGCTATTGCATTTCGAGCCACTGCCAAGATAAGATTGCTTCGGACATTTTGGTAAAGCTGCACAAATATCCTAGACTGAGTCACCTGTATTTTGAAACACTGAGACCTAATTGCCTTGCACTTTAGGCAGATTTTGCACATGTATTTTTTTTGTGCAAGTATTTGTGAAAAAACTATTTCCTTTCTGAGACTGGTACTTTAATTTGCATTTTAAAGTTACAAATATTCATATTCTTTGTGACCAGCTCCATTGGCCCATTATTATTAATCAGATTTGTCTTACATTCATTTTTTTGCGTGTCAAATTCAATTCAGATGTTATTTATCTTGTTTTCTAACCAGTTGATCTTTGATCAGTTCTCGACAGTAAAGCCATAGACTCCAACCAGCCAATGAACGCCCTCATGCGGTTGAACCAGATTCGTCCAGGGCTGCAATATCGCCTCCTGTCCCAGTCTGGCCCGGTTCACGCGCCAGTCTTCACAATGTCTGTTGACCTCGAGGGAACCATTTACGAGGCGTCGGGGTCCTCCAAGAAAACTGCCAAGCTCCATGTTGCTGTCAAGGTAACAAAGCATGTTGAGTAACAAATTTGAAGCTGCTTCGGAACAAAAAAATACCTTCAATGTTTTCATATTTGTGTGTGCGGAGGTGGGCAAAATCCATGTAATCCTAAAGTGGTCTTGAACAAAAAGACTCTCAAGCGCAAAGAGCAGGGATAATCCGCTATTCGCTTCATTTCCGTAAAAGGCTTCCTACCAGTCTCCCTGTTTTCTGTTTTCACCCTCTTTCTTTCCATCATGTCTCTGACAAATGATCTCTCAGTCAGTAAACACAATCATCCTTTGGATCACAAAAAGTATAATTTTTTTCTTTCTGCTAAAAGCATGATGATGTGAAAGCTTTGGCGGACTTATTTTAGGAAGCTGGTGTCTTTCAACCTCTATCAAATTTTGAAATAAAAATCTAATAATAGGACATTTTGTGTACTACATTTGTTTTATCTTGACATGAACCGACAAGATTTCTGCTCGCTTTTGCAGGTCCTTCAGGCGATGGGCTACCCTACTGGTTTTGACTCAGACTTGGACCCCATGAGTTCGGACGAAAAGTCAGACGGCGAAGGCAAGAGCGAGACGTCCTCTCACACGAGCAATAACGCGACACTCTCTTCGGACAGCTCCAACACCCTGGAGGTGGGCCTCATAAATCAATTCCAGGCAGTGGCCACTTTATACTACCGCTTTTACTTATTCTGAACCGTGTAACCTTCTAAGGTGCGAACTCAGGGCCCCATACTGACAGCAAGTGGGAAGAACCCTGTCATGGAGCTGAATGAAAAACGGCGAGGCCTCAAGTACGAGCTCATCTCTGAGAGCGGAGGCAGCCATGATAAACGCTTTGTCATGGAGGTGAGTCCTTTAAAATTTCAACGCAAAACATAGAGTTAAAATTTTAATTTTGGAGCAGCAGTGCAACGTATATTGGGCTGGAATGGGGATTGAAATTGGATGTGTGATGTTCAAACTTTAGTAGACATCTAAAATAAGGAGAGAAGCCATGAATGAATTTTGAACTTGCAAGCATCGAGAGAAGCGTAAGCGTTGGGGGTATCAAAGAACAGTAACATAACTAGCCAATAGCGACGATGATGTAAAAGTCAAAACAAGGATCTGGCATCCTATGGAATTTCCTTTGCATTTGTCCAATATTAAAAACATAAACTTATTATCCAGCCTGATCATGTCTTCTACAAAAAGGATGGATTGAACCTTGGCAGAATCTTTGTTTAAAAGCTCAGATACATGGACCTGGTGTCCTAATTTTTAAATACATTTTGGGCCTATTTTACTCTAAATCTTTTGATTATCGGGCCGCATTTGGTTAAAAACTTTGGTAGAGTAGGAGAAATAATACTGATTTAATTTTATTACTAATATATTTTTAACATTTCAGTACCCAGGTTTCTTGTCAGTCTGACTCGATAGACCACGCAATAAACAAAGAAAAATGGGAAAAAAGGTGGGTGGAAATGACGCTGACACACCCGTTCCGTCATTATGGCGTCATGTGAAGTGCTACCCCCCTTCCTGGTCGCACCCATCAGGACAGCTCTATTTAGAAAACAGTCTCTTTTCGTCTGGTATTTATTTCATGTCTAAATTATCATCAGATACACCAGAGCTATTTCCCTCGTCATGCTTTTTTTGTCTTAATGTGTATCTTTCGAGTCATTCCTTATGTTTTACAGGGGATACCTGAAAAACACATGAAATATAAATTAAAATATTCACAGATCTATAAAAGAAATGTGTTGAATACAAAACAGTTTAGCTTTTTACACACTGAACAGATTTAAAGTCCAACAACACAAAATCCCTGAAAATATAAAACAATAAAATTAAAAACATTAATTCTTCAGTGCTATAAATAAATTATAGAATGCAAATGAATAACTATTTACTATTCTATTTTAACAAATTTAGACACAGATTCTCTGAAAAACACGCAAAACAAGTGAATAAGTATAACAAAAAGCAAAGGATCAGCAGTTGCTAAGATTGAAAGATTGAATGCACTCTGCTTCATAGCGATCAATATCATTAAAATGAGTCAAAATTTGGCTTATTGTTCTGCTTTTTATACATACAGTACTTTATTTTCTCGTTTTCCTTGTTGAACTCAATTATTACCCAGGCTGGGACACACAAGGATATGCACGCACACAAAAGTACCAACTGTGTGGTCAATCAGTCAAGTTTGTCCATGGAGTGAGCCTGCTGTCTGTGAGGCGTGTTGTTTTTCTGACATGCCTCACCGCTCCGTTGCTCCCCTGATTGATTAGCAAGCCTGTTCTGACAGCAGGTCACCGCTTAACAAGTCTGCCTGTTCTGCCGGACCTTAGTTGAGTTGCTGATTTCTGCTAAGCACATCATTTGGGGGACCGCTCACTTGCGCAATGAAACGGTTTTGACCAGAATAAAAGTAAAACCACTAAATCCTGTATGTTTCCCACCCACGACAGGTGGAGGTGGACGGACAAAAATTCCGCGGGGCAGGCCCCAACAAAAAGGTAGCAAAGGCCAGTGCTGCTTTGGCTGCGTTGGACAAACTCTTCTCTGGGCCCAATGCTGCTGCAAACAAGAAAAAGAAATTGCTGCCGCAGGTCAGGATCTGACCACATGTACTGCAATGACATTCATAAGTAACCAAACATGCATTGTTTGTTAACCATGTATAATCATTTATAAGTACAATAGGGGAGTGCTTTGCGAGGCTATTGGATTGTAAAGGACTTAATTGCTTCAAATTTACAAACATAGTCTGTGCATAGGGCCTATTCTATTAATTTTATTTTCCCGGGTTAGTTTTAGCTAGATATTTTAGGCTGAGGTGGCTGCTTAACTCATGAGCAACTTGCGTTACTTCAGCACTTAGCGTTGCAACATGCATCAGTGACTTGCATTAGCGACTGCCTTGGCAAGCTTAGCCTCTAGCGTTAGCGTCTAGCGTCTCCAACACCGCCACTTCCATTAAAATAATGGTGCAAAGGATGAAAATGCATGAAAAACCATACTTATTGTACAATGCTGCTGTGTTTTTTTACCAGCAAAATTAAAACCAGTTGGGTTCATAATCAAGTAATGATTAGGGTTGCATACAAAAATGCTTCACATTTGTGCAATGATTTGTATTGATGAGCATTAATTGCATAACATTTGATGCAACGGGAATCGATCTCGGCGGGAAGCACTCCAAAACCTAACCACCAGACCACTAGGGATACAGACGACACGTAAAAAGGCATTCGGTTTTCATTATCAAACTATTTTTAAACACAATTCCGTATTGTTGATGTTATTAATGGCCTGGGCTGCGAGCAAATTGTCAAACATTCAGCCGGTCTGGGGTACAGAAAAGGTTGGGGACCACTGAAAAACAGTATTGTATCGTCGAGTCGCAAAGTCTTGACGAAGCTCATTAAGTTCTAAACTAAATGAAGAAAAATGTATCGTGAGAAGGAATTCAGTCATTCTGATCTGCCTAAGGAGAAGGGCATTGTGAGAAGTAGTTTGCTAGTCCTGAAAGATAAAAAGGCATGGCCGCATATATTGAAAATGTTTGTCACTTTGTTTTTTTATTTCTCTAACATATCTGGTACCGTAACGAAAAAATTGGGTGATAAAAAGATGAGACCTAATAACTTTTTCATGGGTTGTCTGTATCCCTAGTGTTTAGTGGATAATATCCAGAGCTCGCCCCACTGCGATATGGGTTTGATTCCTGTTGCATCCAATGTTGTGCAATTATGAACAACCATCCACGTCACTGGTGGTTCGTGTTCTGTGCTGTTACAATTGCTATCACGTTCTATTCCCGTTGCCCCCATTCTTATGAAATTGTGGTAAGTGATAATTGCACAAATATGGTAATGCATTTCCAATTTTTTTCGCATATAAGGCGCACCAGATTATAACTTTCAAAATTCTGGACAATTTGAGGTTTTTTGGTCCGCCTCACAATCCGTAAAAATACGGCAATTGGATATCTGAATAGCAAAATATCTGATACCTTATATATGGTATGGTAGCAGCACTTAAATAGGAACCTGTAACAAGATGACCCTGTTCATGAACTGTTAACAATTGCCATTTTAGAGCCAGATTTTATTTTAATTTTTCAATTCTTTTAATGGCATTTCTGTTGTGTCCCGGCGTTCAGACGAAAGGAGCTCTTGCTGCAGCTGCAGCAGCCTCTGCAGTGGCAGCTCAGGTGGCCCGAGGAAGGGGACGGGCTACCCTCGCTCGGGGAGCCTTCGTCAGCGCTGCTGCACCAGGATACGTCACGCCGGGTAAGACGTTGGTGGGATTCCTTGTTCCAAATATGAGATGTGAACGTGTTGGATGTGTTACAGTTACTCGTTACTTCATTTAGAAAGTGCGTTACCCCCGAAATGACACTCTAAAGTAGCGCGTTACTCTAAAAGTAACTATCCGATTACAAATTACCGTATATACTCACATTGGAGTGGACCCCTTGAAAGTGCTTAAAAATAGCTACATAATAAACTAAATAAAATAAAATGTGTACACCAACCACCCTGTGGCAGTGACAAAGGTTCCATGTTTCTTGGCATGCGCTACCCTGAGAGCTTGAAAACAAACAGTTGATACACTCCATATCCATTTTGTATTTCGTCTTTAAAGAACCTGAATATGTTTTCGATTTCTTGAAAATACGTTTGTTTTTTTTGTCTCCAGGCATGGTGTATTACAAATAAAGATACCGAAATTCAGCACTCTGTGTTCACATTTGCGTTTCGTTGTTCCCGTATAAGCCACACCCCCTTCCCATGTGCTGCCTACAATTAGAAACTGGTGAAACACAAACATGTGCATATCAACTGAACATCCCACCCTGATTTCAGTATTTTATATTATTGTTGCAAACATGGCTTGAGAGCGCGTATACAAGTTAAGACAAATATCAGAATATCACTCGGCAGGGTTCGTACGAGTGCTTGAAATCCTTGACACTTAATGTGTTTTCAAAGGGTAAACTTTGTGAATTTTGAGTGAAGTGCTTGTAAATGCTTTAAATTCTTGCCATGTTCCTCAAGACATCTGCCTAAAAATGACACTGGTCTTTGGTTACTTTGGTTTGCCATATCATTTCTTTTTCCCTTGTGATTAACAGCAGCTGGCATTAGTTTGTATGGCATTTTCCTATGAAGCGACATCGCCCTAGCTCTCTCGCTCTCTTTGTCTCTCTCTCTCTCTCTCTCTCTGTCTCTCTCTCTTGCTTTCCCTCTTTGTCTCTCTCTGTCTGTCTCTCTGTCTGTCTCTCTCTCTCTCTCTCTCTCGACAGGTGCAGACTACACCTAAGCAAGGCACTATGAAATGTTTTAGTGCAAGGATTATGTATCAATTAAGGGCCACGTGAAAAATGAGGCTAGCGTTTTCCAGTGTTAAATTTTAATGGGACGAGCTTCTTGCAACTGAAAATGTAAGCTACAGTTTACTGTCATTTTTACGCAACACCTATATGGGATAGATTTATCTGAAAAATATTTACACTCGTATGGGTCAGAGCCACACATATATTTGGTATTTACTCAAGATCTAAAAACCATTTGTTGTGATAAATGCAAACTCAAGATTAAAAATCGTATGTGTAAACCACAGACATATTCTTGGTTCTGCGAAACGCATAGTTTCAATCAAATTCCTTTAAAAGATACTGGAGAAAATGGAAAATTGGTCCTGAAAGTCCTTAAAAAGTGCTTGAAATTGGTCATGAGAAAGGTGTAAGAACCCTTACCATGGAGAAAATACGTGTTCGAGTACTCTGTGCTTGAGACGCCGCCATCGTAACTGTATTTAGTTATATTTTGTAGGTAGTTATAAACATCCTAGCCATGCCGTGTTTATACGTTTAGAGTTGGCAGAGGGAGAGTCTGGTATTACTATTTTGGCCGAGAAGGAACAGTCTTGGAAAAAATGGCAATGTATTTTATTTCCTGATTTAAAACATAGCGAAGTAACTCACCATGTTGTAATGACAGTTGATTTACAAATGTTACCAATACCGTGTTAACGAGTAAAATAATTGCGGTTCCTTTTGACTTCGTTGCTCCCAAAACTGGATGTGACTGTTTCCTCTCATTGGCAGGCTTTGGAACGCCGTACGCATACAGCCCCGCGGCCGCTGCAGCTGCTCCTGCTTACGGTATGTGCAATTGTGTTTGTTTCCTGCCATTGTGGCGCCCACTTCCTGTTTCTTGCTTCCTGCCCCAGCTTATCTTGTAACCTTACTGAACAACAACTGCTATCATCCTAATGGTTCGACCGCTCGCGTCTGGCTTTGTCACGTCTTTCTCAAAATCTTTCAATTTCTGACCCTGTGATGAAATGCTGATCAGGGCTGGTGGCTTTCTATGCTGTGCCTGTGCGCGATCTTTTAAGAAATGTGCTCTTTGGTTAAGTGTCCGGTCCCACTTGATATTCAGCAAAGTGCTGCCGTCTGACTTTCCGGTCCTAAGCTTCCATCAAATGAGACTCTTCTAATCCCAAAAG
Source organism: Urocampus carinirostris (assembly GCF_059441175.1). Lineage (NCBI taxonomy): Eukaryota > Metazoa > Chordata > Actinopteri > Syngnathiformes > Syngnathidae > Urocampus > Urocampus carinirostris. The sequence goes on from NC_142364.1 coordinate 17,897,658, forward strand.
GAAATTAGAGTGCTGGAGCATTTTATGTTATTTTTTTTCGTTCGAAAAGATAGAAGAAGCAGAGAATAATCAATTAAATAAAGATATCTATCGACTGTGAGAAACAGAAGGATATTCTTAACCACGTTTGTATGCCAAAATAGGTGCAAGATTGGTCCTTAATTTCTTTGGATGTGGTCTTGAAAAAAGGTCTTTAAGTCTTAAATCAGAATGGAAAAATCTTGGGGGGAACCCTGATTAAATTGCGTCATTTCCTGTGACACATTAGACAAGATCTCCCACTAGTATGCCCCGGCACATTGGTTAAGAAACACTCTCCTATCATGTGAGTTGAAAAAAATATTCTGGTATTTTCTCAAATCAATGGTAAATAAATAAAAATTTTAACATATTTGATAATGGGCTTGTTCAATAGTCTTTAACGTTGTGCCCCCTAAGAACGCATAAGTAGCCTGAGGACAGGTCCTGAAGATAGTTACCCAGTGATTGGCCACTAAGATTTTCTAGTCAATTGGATTTCTAACTAACATTGTTAGTAGATGACTTGAATTTTAATAATTACAACCTGGTAATAACATAGTAATAGCCCTTCACACCAATCAGTTACGAAAAGTGGTTTTCAGCTTCAAATAGGTTGATGACCTCTGGAATATCCATCCCCTATTTGCACCGAATATCCTCAGTAGAGTTTCAGGGTGCTGGAGCCCATCCCAGCTATCTTCAGGCAGTGGGCAGTGAACATCCTGAACTGGTTGCAAGCCAGTCGCAGGGCACACAGAGACAGGCAACGCACTCGCTCATTCACACCTAGAGACAATTTGGACTGGCCAATTAACCTGACATGTTTTTGGAATGTGGGAGGAAACCGGAGTGCCCGGCGTAAGCCCATGCAAGCACGGGGAGAACATGCAAACTCCACACAGGAAGGTTCTAGCTCATTACCTCAGAACTGTGCTGCGCACACGCTAACCACTGCGCTGCTATGCTGCCACCCCTGGAATAGTTATTTATTTATTATAATTTTAGCGGTTACACATCTAGATTCCATAGCATTCTTCTGTTCTTTTCAAGAGTGCAAATATATGATAATACAGCTGAAGGGGTTGTATTAAAATGGTACCCCCCAGAAATAGAACAATGGTCTCATACAACTGCAAAGTTGTTTTTACCAAACTGTTTGGTTTTGCCAGTCATAAGTTGTCGCCCAAGCCAGGAGATTTTTATCATGTGTAGGACACTGATGACTTTCTGCAATGACAGACTGAGTGCTGACCCCCCCCTGCGCTGCAGAGGTCGATCCACTACCTGCTGTTTTAAGTAAAGTTGGCAAGGTGGAAATGAGAACTGTGCCTGCCTTCGCCACACGCGTGTCAGTCAGCAACTGTTTCGTCTTTGCAAAATTGATCCGGACATAAAAAGTTATAGTTGATCCTTTAAAACTAAGGGTGTCACACAAAAAGCCGGCCGGCCGGATCGGGCCTGCCGACGGATGTCATCCGGCTCACTAGGAGAAGATTGAGAGTAAAATGAGTCGCATGTCAGACGATGAAATGAAATGATCTGCATTTATATAGCGCTTTTCAAGTCAATGACTTCCCAAAGCGCTTTACAATGTGCTCCACATTTCCCAATAGCGGCCTTGCAGCCATGTAAGGCGCTAACCTGTTTATTGGGGGTATTAGGGGTTCAGTGTCTTACCCAAGGACACTTCAACATGTAACACGGACGAGCTGGGATTCGAACTGGGATTCCTTGATCCCAAGACGAGCGCTCTACCTCCTGAGCTACTGCTGGGTCACGAGACAGCAGTCTCAGTAGGCAAGCCTAACCCTCCCTATCCCCAGCCACTTCATCGAGCTATAACTTGCCTAGGCCAGCCTAGAGACGTAGTCTCTCCAGCGAGTCCTGGGTCGTCTTTGGAGCCCCCCGCCGGTGGGACATGCCTAGAACACTTCCTGACGGAGGCCTCTAGGAAGCATCCTTATCAGATGTCTGAGCCACCTGAGCTGGTTCCTCTTAATTCAGAAAAGCAGCGTCTTTTAATGAGTCACTCCCGGCTGAACGAGTTTCTCACCCTATCTCTAAGTGAGAGCCCAACCACCCTGTGGAAAAATTAATTTCAGCTGCTTGTGTCCGGGATCTTGTTCTTTTGGTCATGACCCACAGTTCATGACGGTGAGGGTAGGAACGTAGATCGACCTGAAAATTGAGAAACTTGCCTCTCGGCTCAGCTTTTTTTTCTCACTACAAAGGACCGGTACAGTCTCCCCATGACTGCTGACGCTGCATTGAGCCATGTGTCGCTCTGCCTTTCCAAAATGAAAATGGTTATGTCCCAATGATCCTAGGAGTAATGTTGCCCTGGGACTTGGTAACTTTGGTAGGGTTACCGATGACAAACAGGTCCTCAGACGGCCAGACAAAGCCTAGTTCATAGACCCCTTATAATAAAAAAAGAACATTGACTTTCAAAACATTAAATCGTCTAAGTGAAGCAGTGTGGTGACAGTTGTAAGATATGGACAAATTGCAATAAGCAGTTAACTCCCTAACAGCTTATTCATTTAAAAAAAGATGATTAAGTCCCATCGTCTTGTCTGGTCAGAGAGGGATGAGGTTTCGTGCACGTACACAGGAACACAACCCCGGGAATGAACGCGATCGCCATGTGATTAAGTCACTAGAAAGTTCATGCATCTTTTATGCATCAGTTCAGTGTTTTTGCAATAAAATGTTCATTTACAAGCAAAGCGCCCTTGTGTTTATGGAAAGCATTGTTTAGATATTGAAATTATGACGAATGCGATTAAAAGTACCAAAGTAAAAGATCTGCTTTAAATACATCCTTTCACAAAAAGCCGTATTTCTTTGAAGTTTTCTTGGAAAAAAAGGTTTTTCAGGAAAATAAGCAAAGTGTTGTTTACTGTTTTACTGGACAGTAAAAGCTAGGAACATATTTATTTTCCTAATAAAGGATGAGGGTTGAAGCTTTCTATCAAAGTCATATGCCTGAATTTTCTGAAGGCCTTCAAAATAAGTCAGAATGGCAAAAGTTGGCCAGCACCCATTTGAGAAAACTCCTGGCATTTAATGGGATCATTTACAAGTCCGGCCCGAATTAGAGGGTATTTTCTACCATGTGGCCCCTGAACTAAAATGAGTTTGATGCCCTTGCTTTAGAATAAGAAAATCTGCTATCTCCATCACTCTCAACTTGAATCCATGCATCCTGCTTTCTAACCGGGCTCTTTCTGCTGCGTAACAACTAACCCCTGCTGACGGCCGGCATTGCCGACTCTTCAGACCTCCTGTCCAGTGCGCCGGACGCGGCCCCCCGTAACGTTAGCTGTGTTCTTCTCGTGTCTCCAGGTTTGCCCAAGAGAATGCTTCTGTTGCCCGTCATGAAAGTCCCCACCTACCCCATCCCCCACTACTTCTTTTAGAGCGACAGACACTCAAACAAAACCCTTCGCTCCGCAACGGGACAATTAATGGTCTTTCTCTGCACTCTCGGTGATCGGGAGAAGATTTACAGACTTATCGACTTTCAATAAGCATCCCTGCATCAGTTCCCTCTTATTCTTCCCCCAAACCCTTCCTCTCCCACCTCTCAAACATACTGCAGGTTTAAATGATGAAGTCAAAAACTTGTTACTGTGAATTTCTACTTTTCTCTCTTGTTGTATTTGTTTTTGCTCAAGTAGCGGGTTCCTTTTGTAATGCATCACAACTTTTCTTTGTAAATGAATAACCAGAGTTGTAAAAAGGGATGTATAAAAATTATTCATACATGATGAATAAAGTTTGTTTCCTATAAAAAAATGGAACACTGACTGGTTTAATTGATTTTTATGAACATTTTCTGCACTATCAAGGCACACGCCAAAAATGAGCGTTTAGTCTTATATTTTCATGCATAAGGTGCACCAGACTATAAGGCGCATGAAAATGAGACTATAGAAAGCACTATAACCGTTGGGCTCTTACACTTGAAGTATCTATTAGTGCAATGATTGATCAGTCGATAAGTGTTGCAGACCAAAATTGCAAAACATTGTATGCAACGGGAATCTTACCCTGGGCTAGCTGTGCAAGCCCCGACACTTAACCACTTGACCGGTGGTTCTCAACTGGTGGGTCGGAACCCAAAAGTGAGTCGTGGAGCCATTTACAGTGGGTGGCAGGCCCTTGCCTTTGCAAAATGATGCTGGGAAAGGAAAAAAAGTAACTCTCCTTAACAATAGATGGCGATAATGGCTTGCAAATGCAAGTTGACACCCGCTTTGTCACACTACAGAAAAAGACGCTGATATAGCGAAGAATAGATGAGACATGGATTTCTTTATATTACAGACTAAGCCACTGAAGTGAATCCTTTTGGATTTCATAAAAAGTATAGCATTAAAGGGGCATTGTGTGTGATTTTACCACGAACTGTTGCTTACGGAGTCTCAAAGTGACCAACAAGCATCATTTTTCTCATTTTTTTGCCTGGCCTTTAGTGGAGAAAGAAAAATAAACCAGATAAAAAGAAAAGAAGAATTAAAAAATAAATAATTACAAATGAAAGAAGATGATAAAAAGAAAATAATAGATAAAATAAGATAGACGAAAAAAAGTAGAGAAAAACAAAGAAGCAAAATAGGAAAAAAAAGAAGACGGGTTTTTGTGTTCCCCGTAGCAGCAAGATGGCCGACAATAAATTTGTGAAGTGGAAATATATTTTGGATTTCGTTCCCGGCTCGTAATTAGGGTGAGAGGCCGGGTCCTGAAGTCAGACCTGTTAGGAAACCCCGCTGCACTTGACCACCAGTGATACAAATGACATATATGCTGAAATTGTGTGACAAACTATGCGGCTTATAGTCCATAAATGTCTGTATATATTATGTATGTGTTTGAAAAAAATCCTTGACTAATTATTTTTTTCTAATCCCTTTGTGCAAACTTGAAGTGATTTTGCCAATAGGTTCCAATTAAGGATGCACTTAATTAGCAAATATTTAATTGCTAATCATTGATCCTCCCGATACTGAAGTAAATCCCGTCATTTGTTTCAGGGAGCTAAAAGCAAGATGGGTATTTGTAAAGCTTTTAGCCAGATCCCGCGTTTTGCATTCATAGACACGAATCCATTACTTTCTCGTTGATGAATACTTGCCAGGTGTCCTAGAGCAAATCACGGACAGAGTGAGCTGCTGTGTATTCAGAATTATATTTTAAAGGTATTAGTGGCAGGACAGCAAAGGACACCAAATGACATTTTTGGACATAATATGACTATTGGGAATAAAACTATTCCAGTCTTGAGTTTTGAAATTCCTTTTTATACAATTAAATGGTCCCAAGATGCTAATGTGAACACCCTCTAATAATTATTAATAATAATAATAATAATAATAATTTCCTTTGTATTGTCATTCTTTGTAACAATGTACACAGAACGAAATGTCGATACACCTGACCCGTTGTAGCGAGTCGATGCAGCCGCAGCCAGAGGGCGCCGCCATTATACCAATTAGGTATGTCTCGGTCGAGGCGCGAACCAGCGACCTCCCAGTCTCAAAGCGGGCACACTACCATCTAGGCTACTGAGCCTATTGGGAATAAAACTATTCCAGTCTTGAGTTTTGAAATTCCTTTTTATACAATTAAATGGTCCCAAGATGCCAATGTGAACACCCTCTAGTGTCCTTTGTTATAATCTGGAACTTGAAACTAGAAATGAGAAATCAATTTACTGGAGTGTTTTTCAATCAGTATGTCGGGAGACTTTATTTAGTATGCCCCAGGAAATTGCCCAATGCTATCTTTACAAATAAGCATGCCATTGTTCAGTATGTTTGCTTTCTACCAGTAATCGTCAAGAGTCCAGTCAAGTCATGTTTATTTGTATAGCCCTTAATCACTAAGCGTCTCGATGGGCTGCATAGACCACAGATTATTGCAAACCGCAGACTATTATTACACCATCCCACGATCTAAAACCTGCACGAGGGCAAGGAAAAACTCAAAGTAACTGTAACATTCGTCCATATCAGTAAGTGGCAGCGGATTACATTTTCTTTATACTAATCTGCTCATTCAGTAATATATTTGAAAACTCCTTGGTGTTGTTTAGGATGCAAAAATAATAGACAAAATAAAATAAATGTATTGCACATAATTCTGCCAATTTTATTTATTTTTATTTATTTTTTATTTTAAAATTAGAATTGTTTTGTTCTACAAAGTGATATTTTTTGCTCATTTGAATATTTGTGTCATTCTTCAAGAGAAAAAAAATATTTTAAAAAGCTTGAAAAGCAGGTTAGAATTATAGGCAAAACATAAATTACTGCAACATTATAATCTAAAATGAATAATCAGTCTTGCTTCTGGTGATGACAAATGATAAACCTAAATAAACAAATGGATAGATAAAACCGTAAATTAGTTTTTGAACATTTTTGACGAATAAAAATGGGTCCGGAAGCACCTATTTACAATACATAAATGGCATTTTCTGCGCTATAAGGTGCATCACCAAAAAATACTGTTTCGCGATATATTTTATATATATTTTAGTTACTTTGGACTATAAGGCTCATGGAATTAGAACAACAGTAAAAGCTAAGGATGCATACAACATAAAATGTTTATAATATAAATGCGTTTAATAGAACATAAATTCATATGGCATTTAGAATTACCACTTTATTTTTTAGCAACAATTAACATGCTAACCACAATAGTGTAATCGAAGACCATTATGTTTTCAAAGGCAGAACAGTTACCATATGCAGTGTTATTTAACAACAATTGAAACAAGAGTATGTGATTTTGTACAAAATATTACCATCATTAAAGTTCTTCATCCCAGTAATCACAATAAGTTTCATACATGGGACAGTTATTGTCCAAAGCAACAACAAAAGACTATTTGCAATAAGCGTTCGAAAATTGCCGTCTGAGCTGCTGTCAAGAGGGCACTCAAAGACCACTCTCTGTTTCTCAAAGGCAGAACAGTCATTGTTACTTTGTATTGCCAATCCGACGCACAATACTTTCTTGTATACAAAGTGCACTTATACATTTCTGGCCAATTTGTGCCCCGCATAGACCGAATAATATGGTATTTCTTAAATACAGTACTATTATTTTTTTTTACATTAAGGAATGAAGACTATCTTTTACGTATTTAATGCCATAACATATAAATACATTGTCCCTGCGTAACAAAATAATGAAAAATGTTTGTATTATAAAACGTTTGGCACTGCTCATCAGTAAGTATCAAGCCTCTGGAAAAGGTTACAGTATGATATATCACCATTAGATAACAGTAGTGTCTTTGCTCGGATCTTTGTACACACATCAAGGAAGCCTCCCTTCCTCTTGTTGCTTCCTTTTTCCGGGCAATGAGTGTCTTTAGGCTGCCCCGAAGGGCCAGTAGGCCTAGTAAAGCAGTGTGGTTGTGAAGCATAGACAAATGGTCTAAAGAGCTTCAGCAGAGCTTTTACATTTCTGGTCAGAGAGGGATGACGTTTCGTGCATGCCCAAGGGAATGTGATCACTATGGTGAACGAAATCACTTAACCGCAAATATTGGGCGCTGAAATTTTCTTGCAAAGTTTATGCATTAGTTCAGTGTTTGTGCAACAAAATGTTATCTTGCAAGCTAAGTGCCCTGAGAGTTAGCATTGTTTAGATATTGGAGGTATGGAAAAAAAAAAAAAAACATAAGTGAAAGTTCTGCTTGAACTACATAATTTCATAAAAAGCCTTTTTTCTCAGAGGTTTTCTTGTAAATGAGTATTTTCTAAACGTTTGGCACAGAATGAGTAAAAAATGATTCGTAGTATTTGCTAGTCAAGGATGGGAGACTATTTGAAATACGCCTGAGAAGTATCAATAGTTGGTGTCGGTATCGACTTCTAAACACTGCTCCTCAATTTTCTCATGTGATTTATAAATCTTTAAAACTTCCTTCTAAGCAATTTTTAAAATGTCAAACCATCCCTTAGCCAGTGGCCCCTTTGCGTCTTACATTCAGTTATCAGGGTCATTTAAATTCACAAAATGTCGCCATACTGCTGGCCTCTTTCATTTGGTAGACCATTTCCAAAAAAATGGTCCAGTCCTTGAGGAGTAAATATCTGACAATCTGAGCAACCTTCCCATTGGTTCAATTTGAATTTTGCGTGCAAGCCTTTTCATGATGGTTTCCTTTTTTGTGTGTGTCTTATTCCAGGGGGTCTTTTCATTGACAATCCCTTCTACCAGCCACGGACCCTGGCGCCCTTCATCATCCATTTGGGCCCCCAGGATCTCTTCGCTGACTTCTAGACAAGTTGACCGGGTTTGGGGCGCCCCAAACCATTTTTTTGGTCTTCTTGCTGCCGCGCTCCGATTTCCGAATGGACAGCGGAAAATGACGACTCGTCATTTTTCTTCTTCTCGACGAAATGTAAGGACGATGGTGATGTGGGGGGCTGGGCTACATGACCTTATAGCAATACTCGTATTTGGCGAGAAAAGTGTGAAAGAGCTGGTCTTTCTAGCAATAGCAATACACACAAACTCCTCTTCAGCAAGAATGTCCGTCGACTTGACGCGGTGTTGCAATAGCTCGTCTTGATTGTATTCCAAACTTGCGTATGAGTGTGCGTATGTACATGTGTAGACACACATATATACATATATAGTGAATATATATATTGAGCAAAAATATAAATGCAACACACTTTTTCCATTTTTTTTGGGGTGAGTATGTCTACATCTCCCTTAAATACAGAGTGTTCCAAAAGTCTTAGCCAGATTTTGACATAGGATATTAAACCTTAAACAAATTCAGTAATCTATATGTTTAATGTCACTCCGTTGGTCACACATCAAGCCAATGGTCGAATTTTTGCTAAATGTGTCCCAGCATTGCATTGTCAATGGTTGCAACAGCTTCTGTTTTTGTGCCTCAAGCTCATCCACGTCTCTGAATCCTGAATACAAATCCCCATGAAAATAAATGGCATTGTGTGAGATCTGGACATCCGGGTGGCCAGGACACGAGATTGTGACCATCGCCAATCCATCTGTCTGGCAGTTTGGGCTTTAAAAACTGTTGCAATTTGGTCACCAGACTTTATCTCCTTCATTTTATCCATTAACCAGTTTTCCAGCATATTGATGTACATCTCCCCATTGACTGTTCTTCTTTCAAAGAGGAATGGTCCGTAGACTGCCTTCTTCAACATACAGTGGAACCTCGTTTCTCGACCAAAATCCGTTCCAGAACTCTGTTCGAAAAGCGATTTGTTCCAACACCGAAATCATTTTTCCCATTACAAATAATGTAAATTGTTTTAATCCGTTCCAACACCCTAAATGTTTACCTTTGTTTACCTTTAAGACACAAATAACATAAACATAAATGTAACCCTGGCGAATCATACGTTCGCGTTATCATAATCTTCCGTACGAAATATTACGCTAACATGAACGTGTAAAAATAAAAAAAAAAGGATAAAAGAATTATGGATAGGATTTTTTACTTTTGTGGTGGTCAGCAGAAGGCGCAGGAGGACAGTGGAGAGGGATGGAGGAGGAAGGAAAATTATTGTTTGGAAGGAGAGTCCCCTTCCATAATAACTTCGGGGAGCTCTTCTGTCTGAGGGGTGTTCACACGTTCAAATCTCTTTGCTACGGATAACTCAGCTACAGGATGTTCTTTTCTCTTAAAATATCTATCCAATGACACTTGCCTCTGCCTTCTTTTTAGCACTTTTCGGAAGTGGTTCATGACAGTGTCGTAAAAGTCATTGATGACAGCTTCATCGGGGTGGTGGAGTTCGACGAAATTCTGTAACTCGGCCCATTTGCTACACATTTGTTTAATCTCGAATGCCCCCAATTGAGTGGAGGTGCAATTGCACCTGAGAAAATTAAAAGGAGTAAAATAAATGTGATATGAAACATCCACCCCTAGACGGTACCACTGCACTACAGTTAGCCATAGCTGTATCGCGGAATTCTTAACGTGGTTTTGCGACTTCACGTATTTTCATCACCCGTACGCCGCTCAGCATCCCACCCTTGCGTACGCACTCACGCGTCGTACCGGCGTTCGAACTCCGATTTTTGTCCGAACTACGAAGCAAGAATTTCTCTAATTTTTTGTTCGGACTCCGATTTTTTCGAACTGTGAGTCGTTCAAAAACCGAGGTTCCACTGTACGATATGAAATAGTATCTCAGCAGACGACACTTGCTCTGAATGGGTCAATGTTTCTGATGTTGATGCCGCCTCATGTGGCTATGAAGGCCAATTTTGGAGTCATACTCTTCCCCACAGTTAGAGAAGGCATGTCCTGAGGTTTGAGAGAGGTTGATTTCTGCCTGCTGATGCCTCTGCATGTCTTGCCATCCTCTTTTGAATACAAGTGTTGTTTATTACATCAGTTGCTTTCTGCAGGTGTCTCTCCAGGGCTAGTCTTTTTGCAGCTAGGCTCTCGAGGTGCCAGGGCTGATGTTGCAGCGCCTCAGAAGTTCTTTTGTATAGTCCTTGTAGCGCCGCAGAAGGTGTCGCCAAGTGTAGATGATTTTTGACCGGAGCTGCTTTTATATCAATGGTGCTGGTTGCTATTTGAATGTCTGTGTGGGGGATTTGGTCTTCCCAGGTCAGGTTGACATCTAATATGGTACATTTCCAGGCTTTTTATATGGAGTCCATGTTTCTGCCCCATACAGTAAGGTGGAGACACAGATTCCATTGTATCCTGCAACTTTGGTGGTGGTTTTCAGGTTTTGGTTTGCTGAACACCCTTTTTCAGAGGCGTCCAAAAGCGAATGAGCCCTTACCCAATGTGAGGAATCTGCAGAAACTGTGGTGCCCAGATATATGAAATGGTCAACACTGAGCACGATTAAACGAGGCTGTTCCAACCATTGACAATGCAATGTTGGGACATGTTTGGCATGAATTTGACTCTCGTTTTGATGTGTGACAAGTGGTGCTCAGATTGAAATCTTTGAAAATTCCATTTCAAGCTTGCTGAATTTGAGTGTGTTTTTATATCCTAAATAGTTTGAAATATTCAATGTCAAAATTGTGGCCAAGACTTTTGGAAAACCCTGAATTGTTCACAAATCAAAAACTGTTGAACACGTTTAGTTTGTCAAGATGACCCGAGAGTTCTCCAAAGAGCTTCATTTTCCTCTCCCATCAACAAAACCTACACTACTATCCCATCGTTCCCAAACTTTAAAATTCATATTTAAAACAATACTAAAAGTGGGTTAAATCAAACGTCCCAATCTTTTAGGTTGTTCTAAACCAGGGGTGTCGAACAAATTTTTACCGAGGGTGTGTCTTTGAAGTGACCTGATTTAACTTGTATAAAATGTAATTAAATGAAATGAAATGGCATATAACTTCTCCTTAATGTAAAAAATCTAAAAACAAACGTAACAGTTACATTATAAAAACTGTAGCTACGATACAGGGTGTAAGTTATACACTCTATATAACCAAATGACTAAAACTTAATGCAAATTTTCATGGTTATTTATATTGAATCAGTGCCGGATAGTGGCGTTGAATAGTCACTTGACAGATATCTTAGTCGACAGGCATTGTGGGAAATGTAGTTCTTGGTCAAAGCACTTATGTGACCCATTTATTATTCCTTAGACGTTTAAACATTCTAAAATATTGCGGGCCACACAAAATGACTTAATTTGGCTTGCGGGACATGAACAACTCATTGTTCCAAACATGTTTTGGATTATTTCTTCGGGTTTTAGTTACGTTAAACAAAGCTAATTTCATGCATACGGACCCGATTTTGCCTTCATTTTTAGAGGTTGTTTGACATTTATTAGCAAATGATATGAATATTTGGAGCGGTTTTCCACAAATTAACCCCAATATTTGACTTTATGACCTAAATTTATTCGGTTATAAGGTAAAATTACTGTTGTTGTTTTTTAATCATAACAAAAACACCAATTTTCTTTTGACTAAAACTAAATGACCCAATATTTGTGTCGTTGTGCTTGGTCAAATTAACCCAGGTAGTGGATCAGTTTACTCAATTTAACTTACTCTTGATCCAGATATTTTTAGGATGCTGTCTGTCCCATCTTACCAGATGTTCTGAGGGCTTGATGTCACAAATGTTGTGGGAACGAGCAATTGGGATGTTAGCTCCGAATCCCCGTGAAGTAAAGGTTTACTAGCAAATTGGCGAATAATATTTGCAGAAAACGACTATTAAATACGTACGGGGGGAAAAGTAGCAGTGAGTTAAATGGGAAAATGGAGTAGAAATGAGTGTTGCGTGTATATTTTTGTTACACAAAACAAAACGGGACGATGTACGTATGTAAATACATTTTAAAGGGTAACTTATTGGTATCGAATATTTTAGGATGATCCAGTGAAATAAGTAATAAAACACGATAGCTTTCTTCCAGTTTTCTATACACGATCTAATATTAGAACAAATATTATCTTTGCTATTATTCCTATTAATCGTCGCTCTTAGACTAATTATAATGTCGTTACTTGATGTCGTTCTGAGCCGTTGCCAAGAGGTGCTCGCTTCCTATCAGCTAATCACGAAAACACAAATAAAAACACACACTTTTTGTAAGAAAGCACACGTTGTAAAGCCTCACTGCTGGCAGGGAAATGCGAATTGCGTTTGTTTGTTGTGTGCGCGCTCCATCTGTCAAACATGTTCAGTCAGCCCTGAGGGAATTTGCCTCTTAAGCAAAAGCACACGGGTCGGAACGCGGGACGACGTTATTGAAATGGATTTCTCACGTCAAACTTTTCAAGTGAACAATTAGGAGTTGGCGTTGCATCGTTTGTAGGGTAGAAACGAGCCTCGTAACTTTGGTCCGAGTGGAAACTCTTCACGTTCAGTGGCTGTACTTTGGAGCTTATGCAAGGTTGGTCGATTTCCTGTACATTTTCGACTACAAACTGCTTCTGTTTTGCTTAATACTGCGGCTTTAAATACGGTTTTTTTTGTGGTGATACCGAAGGAAACGGTAAGCCGCTCTCTTCCACAATGCATGTACTCCAGATACAAAGCACTGCAGTGAAATCTAGAAACATATATGACACCCTTTTAGGAGAAATGAGTCTGTTTTTGCTAACATTATTCATATAATACAGGGGTTGGGAACCTATGGCTCTTTGGTACATAGGGCGAGCCATAAATGGCTCTTTTCACGAGTACATAGGGCTCGCGAGCTATCTATGGCTCTTTTCATGAGTGTATAGGACTCGCGAGCCATAAATGGCTCTTTTCACGAGTACATAGGGCTCGCGAGCCATACACGGCTCTTTTCACGAGTACATAGGGCTCGCGAGCCATACACGGCTCTTTTCACGAGTACATAGGACTCGCGAGCCATACGCGGCTCTTTTCATGAGTGTATAGGACTCGCAAGCCATACGTGGCTCTTTTCATGAGTGTATAGGACTCGCGAGCCATAAATGGCTCTTTTCACAAGTACATAGGGCTCGCGAGCCATACACGGCTCTTTTCACGAGTACATAGGGCTCGCGAGCCATACGTGGCTCTTTTCATGAGTGCATAGGGCTCAGAGATAAACTAGAACTTGTGCAATAATTTAGTGTAGAGTTGGAATTAAACCGAGACATTACTGGTTGCCCCCCATTGAGTTCGGTCTATTGTATATATAGCAAAAAAAATCACTACAATGTGTCACACCAACAGGCTTTGTTTTGGCTGTAAACCGCTAAATAATCCTGTATATGGAAGCTCAAAGCATTCTATCTTCATTGTTTAAAACTTTGGGCGAAGCTATACACAGGAAAAGACGTGCAAACTCCTAGCCCAGCGCCGTCTGCACTGAAGGTACACGTGTTGGTATCCTCATTTGCAGTATTTCTGTGACATTTTTACGAAAGAACTGCTGGCACCTTGTTTTGAAACCGTTATTTAGGAGAAAAACTGTCAAAATAAGCCTCAACACTCCTAAATAACTGCCTGAAGGGAGACACATTTTAACTGGTATATTTATATTGATATGGGACACATGGCGTTATTATTTCATAGATTTTATTAAATCATCAAATGTCACACAGTGAAAAGAAATGTGCTGGGGAATTAGCTTTTTTCTGGAAAGCGGGTTTGGCGGTTTTGTTGAATTTTGTCTTCAAATGAATACGGCGTGGCTCTCACAATTATTTTAAATATTTTTGCTTGTATGACTCTTTAGGTCAAACTGGTTCCCAACCCCTGATATAATACGTGACAGGAGCAAAACAGGAAGTTAAACTTAATTGAATATTTACAAGGGTACTCATTTTAAACTCACAGATCGACATGGGATTGGACAGCAGTGGAAGTTATCCATCAAAAAACATTAGAATTGTCTTTCCAAATTATTGGGGTCCATGTCAGGTCGCTGAAGTTTCCTTTAATCCTCGAGGACTGATAAGAAGAAAATGCAATCTGGTCGGATACTGCAACAACACAAAACTGGTTAGAAGTCTGTGTTGCAATTTGGGACTATTCTCCACAGTATGGTTGCCCTGGTACTGTCATCTAGAAACAATGCCGCATCCCTCATTTGTGTTTTCTTTTGGCGCAGTAGTAAACATGTGCTTGTTTTTGTAGTCACCATCTTTAATGGTCACATGATCCGAAAACACATGACGTAAACAACTCTCAAACTAACTAAAAAAACGGAGCTTAAAATGTAAGAAACGGACGTAAATCACTTTATTTGTAAGGCTGTTTAACACTGCGGCCCCAAATCGGATGCAAAGGGAAAATTAAGTTTCGTTCATAAATCTGAGCATGCAGCTTTTTGTCAGGTGCGCTTTGTCGTCTGGAGTTTATAATAAATGTTTCTTATTACATGACAATATATTTTTAGGCCATTAGGAGAACTTCTCCCTTAATTTCAAGACACTAGGAAATGAGAAATTTCTTAAAGATGTTGGACTTTTGCCTGAAAAAAATTCTAGTGGCCCACTAAACTAGTGTATATTATATTCATTTTGTCACCGTTTAGCTTTAATTTGAACCATTTGCAATCACTAAGCACCTTCAAACTTGAGAAATGCCACCCGACCTTCCTTGCTAGTTGAAGTCTTCTCCCCCTCCTGTCTGGTCTGGGTGCATGCCCCCAGCATGCATTTCCTTCCAGATGGCCTGCATTAATGAGGCCGGCAGCAAGCAACCTAATTTCTCTCCAGAGTCACTTCAAAACATTCATTCTGGCCAACGCACAGGTTTGCAAATCGGTTTCGTATCAAATTAAACTATTCGGGACAAAGAAATGATACCCAGAAACCCTGTACAGTTTAAGAGCTTTAGTAACTGTTGAATGTATTTATTCACCAATTTTATTAACCGGGGTCTGCAACAGGTGGCTCTGGAGCTCTTAAAAATGTTTGATAATGGAAAATGAGATGGTTTCTGTAGAACAAAAAAGCATGAAACATGCATTCCCTAACGTTTCCAATGACTATAGATGGGAATATACTCAGACACGGGTGTGTTTTCATGAAAAGTTACCGTTTTAATCAAATGAGTTTCAAAATGAGTAGAAATTATATTTTAGACGATGAGAAGGTTAGAAATAGTGTTTATGTGAAAAAAAATGCTTCGCCTTTGGCGAAGAATGGAAATTTCTCAGCCACCCCAAACTTTTGAACAGTAATGGTCTGCATGTCTCATCTCATCTCATTAGCTACACCGCTTGTATAGGGTCGCGGGGGTGCCGGAGCCCATCCCAGCAATCATCGGGCAGTGGGCAGGGGACACCCTGAAATGGTTGCCAGCCAATCGCAGGGCACACAGGGACAGACAACTCGCTCGCTCATTCACACCTAGGGACAACTTGGACCGGCCAATTAACCTGACATGCATGTTTTTGGAATGTGGGAGGAAACCGGAGTGCCCGGAGGAAACCCACGCAAGCACGGGGAGAACATACAAACTCCGCACAGGAAGTCCGGTAGCTGGATCTGAACCTGCATGTATATAGTGCTTTTCAAGTCAATGAAGACCTCCCGAAGCGCCAAACAATGTACTTCACACTTTTCCTTTTTACACACTAGCTAACCAACCGATATCGGGGGCATTAGAGATTCAGTGTCTTGCCCAAGGACACTTTGACAAATAACACAAGAATTGAACCTGCGACTTCTTGGTCCCAAGACGAGCGCTCTACTTCCTGAGCTAATGCCACCCCAAGTAGAGGATGCATTATGTGTGTCTATAAATAGGTATGATTTATTTGCAGCTCCAAACATATGTTGTTTTTTGGGTCCAATATGGCTCTTTCAACATTTTGGGTTTCCAATCCCTGGCACGGAAGAAATTAATAAATTGAATTAGCGGATTCAATACAATACTATGGGGAAAACGATATCCCTTATTTGGGAACAATTTGAGGACATTTTTTGGTCGACTTTTTTTTTGTATAAAAAACTTTTTAGGATGTTTCGATAGAATGGGACATAAACAATCGACGTTTTAGAGACTAAAACACGGAATAGAATGGATTGTTGATGATTTTGAAGGGAGCAATAAGGAAAAATATTAGCGCTCATAAATAATACGAACTTCTTCAGAAAACACAACTTACATGAACTTTGACACATTCATGTGGAATTCAGTGTCTGGCACTTGAGGTTCTCACTTACATGTCACATTTTTTGCTTATAAAATGAGCAGATAGTCAAAAGTTCAAGGGTCTGTTTTTTTGCACACATCACCAGTACTGGAAGATAAAATCCCGGATTTCTTTTTGTTTTCCTGGCACCTGAAGCATCAAAACTTTTGCAGGCTCGAATGGCGCAATATGTTCGCTATCATCCGTCTGCCAGCTCGGGAAATTTAATATCGCAGAGATGCGTTTCCGCCTGTCTTCAAAACGCACTTTCCAATATATTGTGAGGCTAAATTTAGGCCACGCACAAATGGGCCAGGTTTGATATATCCCGGATGACAAATTATGAAGATATATATTAGGGCTGCAACTAACGATTCATTTCGGAATCGATGAATCGGTCGATTATTTTTTTTTCGATTAATCGAATCGGATTTCTAATTTCCCTCCTATTTATTCAAATATTATAGTTTTGGACCGATAGACGATAGCGCACAAAACAAAATATTCTTAGGTATAAAATGATAGACAACAATAAAAAAAAGAGTCAGAAATGACTCTAGCCAACTCCCACTAGGGGGATATGGCTGCGGTATATATATAAAATACAAAAAATTCAAGAGGTCCTCCTCCGTGGTAAGAAGTGGCCAAAAAAATAACAACATTCCAACCATTTTCTCAACCGCATCAAGCTCTCTTATTCCACTTTCATTTCAAAAGAAACGGCTCGCCTCTCCTTTACACTTCACACCAACCATATTGAATGGATGCGCAAGATATTAAACAATGAACATGTCATAGTTCTTAGCGTGCTGGACATACAGTATAGAATGTTTACACATGAACTAGGAAGAGGAAGCGGATTTCTTCTTCAGGGTGGATGCTGGGTGACCTCTCACAGCGCCACATGCCAGTAGTGGCGGAAAGAAGCACTACAGAACTGTCCTGTACTCGGAAAAAGGTGCACACAATACAAAATCTAACTTACAGCAATGTCTGGATATTTTTCGACATCCCCAAAAATAACGATCGTATCTACCCTTTTTCGTAAGTCGAATGGTCGTAAGTAGGGGAGCGTCTGAACATAAAATACTATTTTCCTACCACAGACCATATTAAATTTGGACTATCATACGAAACAAAAAAGTAAAAGCAATACATTTCCAATTGTGTAGATTTTTTTTATCCACAAAAGAAAGTAAACAAACCCACTTTTCAAAATCTTGTCAACAAATTTTTTTGGGGGGTTAAATTTTGGAATAGGATAAACATTGCCAATATGAAAACGATATAGGCTCAAGTATTTGAATTCTTCCCTTGGGTAGGAGTTAAACATGTCATTATTATTATTTTTACTTTATTACTTTATTTAAAAGGGAGAGAGAGACTAAGGGGGAGACTAGGGGAGAGAGACTGTATCGGTCTTATTCAAACCATGATAACTTCTAGTATCAGCTTACCCTCTTTTAGTGGTTTGAAGATCAGAAGCAACAAAAAATTGGACATTCATTTCATTCAATATCAAAGTATTTATTTAATTTTGCGGTTGGGAATATTTGGTATCAGAAGCACTAGTGTTATCAGTCTTAACTGGAATCAAGCAGTCTTACAAAGTTTCTTCAGACCAATATTGATATCAGTACTCATCCATTGCCTAGATATCGATACCAATACCAGATAGTAATACAGTATCACTATTTCATAAAATACCATCCTTTGCATGAAAAAATATTCACAATTACAAATAATGAATAAATCCCAGCATCATTTTGCTTAGAACATTTATAAAATCCGGTATCTACCTTATTTATTTGTGGTTAATGCGCACCACTAATTAAAAATCGTTTAAAATTTGTTTTCACTCTTTGAATATGTGCGGCCATGATTAAAATAATTTATTGACACAACACAATACCACCATCAAATTTATAATGTATTTATATAATGACCTTAAAAGAGATGTTTCCCTCATCCTATTTTTTTTGTGTTTATGTCTTTCATTCTCTAACATCAGTCTCTGGTACCATGAATAAGAATAGTGTGTTTATGAATAAAGCCCAGTGCCTTTTCGCTTAACATATAAATCACTGGTGGTCTCGGGGTTACCTGTATTCGACATTAAGGAGCTGTATTGAAATTGGAACGCGCCATCATTGCAAATTCTGTCAAGCTCCTTATGTTGTACATGCCAGTACATGCATTTCTTAGACTTGCCCAAATAAACAACATTTTTTTTCGTCTTTCTTTGGGTAAGTGTTTGGACTGTACTGTACTTTGAACCGGCCTTCTCTTACTTTCCCCATTTTCATGCTACATTAACAACTAGAATGGAAAAACCTAAATGCGGGACGAGCATGAATTTGATCTCCACCCCTGTCTCCCCATTTCTCTTACCTAACGTGTTCCGCCCCGACAGGGTTGCGTAGGGTTACTTTAACTGCATTACTTTCAATTACTTTTGGATGACTCCAATACCAAATATGCTAATAAAAGACAAAATAAACTAAAAATGAATAAAATGATGACTCACAACACGTGGTAAGCTTTCTCTCCTGGCTTTTCTCTGGCAAAACTAACATAAAAATGAAAATAAATCCAAACAGCTTGCCAACATCATTTTTGCCCTTCCATGTATTCAGTTACTCCCCAAGCCTGCACAAAATTTAGTAATTTTTTTCATATTTAGCTTCTTTTGTCTTTTATTAGCATATTTGGTATTGGAGTAATCCAAAAGTAATTGAAAGTAATCCAGTTAAAGTAACCCTACCCAACCCTGCGCCCCGAGCAGCTTTGCTAAAAGTAAGATAAAAGCAGATAAGGCAGAGGGATTTTTTTTTAGGGTTCCTTGAACTCAGTAGAGCATTTTTAACATGTACTTAATAGCGAAAATATTCAACTTTTTAAGGGAAGCTTTTAAAAGATCTTAGATGTGTGTGTATTGTTATTTAACTCAAATTTATATATTATTATACTATACTCAAATACCATGACAGAAAATACACGTAAAACGATTTAATAGTTGACCCTCCAGAAGATACAATGACATATAACGGGACAATTTAATGGGAATAATATATATGTATCTTGTAAAAATGGACCGAGCGAGTGCAAATGCAGCCACTGACGTAAAAGTAGTGCATGGGTGCGCTTTCGATTCCCGAGGGCCGGCATAAATAGCTCCGGCATCACGTTTCCCTCGCACAGCCGATCAAAATAACTGCGGATCATATCATTTGTGTTTGCGGGGGAGTTGTTTTTTTTTAAAGGGGTCTCCGTCCCCCGCACACAATCACGTAGCCACGCATTCTCGGCATGTGGGGCGGGACGCGACATGTATTTTTGGGAATGTACACAATGTTGTTATTGTGATTGTAGAGTAGAATGTATTTACTCCTCGAGTAAACATCCATATATTTATACGCTCTGTATATGGACCACGTGCATTTATATATTGTACGTTTTCAACTGGAAATGTGTCAGCGCATCACTGTTTTTTGTCGTTCGGAACGAATGTACCGTGATCTTGTAAATATGATTTTTTTGGTTTGTTTTTAAAAATCTTTTGTGGTAAAAAAAACACTTTTCTGATGCCGCCTAGGATACTACAGAGTAATATGTAATCCTCACCAACGACCGACTGGGAGGAGGCCACAAAACGGAGACGATTAGGATGTGCTGCGTTCATTGTTTGCGAGGAAAACGGTCACAGCAGTACTGCTTTGCACTTCTTCATTTATGCTTGTGGGGGTGAAAAATAAAAGAGAAAGTGCTGAGTCATGATATTCGACTGTTTTTTTCCCCTCATGTGATTCTTTAAAACTGCTTTTATTGAGCCTATACAAAAGAGCTTTTTGAATATTAATATTTCATACCTGTCAACCTCCACTGCTCCATGCCTGTACAAACTGTCGTATTTTCCCTAACAAAATAATCGTACACCATATTTTTTTTTTCCCCTGGCAGCAGACGCATGTGATTGACAAATTTGCGTTTTTCCGTAGATTTCCTTGTACGTCGTACTCGTCTTAAAATGCATAAAAAACGTACTTTGTACGGCAAAACCGTACAGGTTGACGGGTATGATATTTTAATATAATGAAAATATGAGGATATATTTCATCTAATCAACACACCATCATCAAGGAGATACAAAAATTAAATATATTATAGTGGTTCCCTCTACTAACCAATTTAATTCGTTCTGGGAGTACCTTCATTACCTGAAAACTTTGTAAGTAGAGACGCATTTTAAATGTGAAAGCGCTAATCCGTTCCAAGCCCCACAATAATACAGTATATTTTTTAACAAGTCATAAAATATCCAAACATGAAACAAATGCATGTTAAAAGTAGATTTCTGCTAAATTATAAGAGGTGCATGATGTGAAAATCAAAACAAAGAATTAAGCATACAGTGGAACCTCGGTTTTTGAACGCCTCTCAGTTCAACCAAAAATTTCGAGAAATTCTTGCTTCGCTGTTCGGTCAAAAAAATCGGAGTTCGAACGCCGGTATGCTAGGGTGCGATGCTGAGCGGCGTACGGGCGTTTTAGCCCCTAATTATGCCTCCGAAGAAGGTCAGTGCACGCAGGACAGGTGAAAAAAAAAACAAGTTGTTCGTCCAACTGTTGCCTTTAAGAAAGACATAATAGCTAAATATGAAAGAGGTGTACGAATTTCCGATCTTGCTAGTGAATACAGCATGGCTAAATCTACTATCAGTACGATAGTAAAGAATAAGGAGGCTGTGAAATCGAGTGATGCGGCTAAGGAAGTTAGCGCTATAAGCAAGAGGTTGAAAAACTTGACGATTTTTCTCTCCCCACCGTCCACCACAAAGGTAAGAAATCCGATTCATAATCCTTTTTTTTATTTTTACACGTTCATGTTAGCGTAATCTTTCGTACGGAAGATTACGATAACGCAAACGTAGGATTAGCCTCAGTTACCTTTGTTTACGTAAAACATTCAGGGTGTTTGAATGGAGCTCCCTTTCCAATGAAGCGCTAGTCACTTTTTGTGGGGACCCGGGTGCTAAATGACCTGATTTTTTTTTCCGTACGGAAGATTACGATAACGCGAACGTACGATTAGCCTGGGTTAGCTTCATGTTTACATTCAAGGTACATTCAGGGTGTTGGAACGGATTAAAACGATTTTACATTTAATGGGAAAAAACGATTTCGGTGATCGGACAAATCAGTTTTCGAACAGTGTTCTGGAACGGATTATGGTCGAGAACCGAGGTTCCACTGTATAAAATATCCATTTACCTTTTTGCCTCGCGTTTCATTAATACTGATCCAATGATGTCAGCTTTTGCTGGCATGTGACAATCCATCGGAAATGCGTGAGGCAAATGTAGAGAACTTGTCAACGCGGTGACACGAAGAGCATGATGGTAGGAGCACGCAGGTAGATTTTAAGCAATAGCCAGGTTGCTAACATTTGGCAAATTCTCGGTGGCTAATAGCACCGCGCATTGTACTGCTCTGTATTTTTTACTTCGTATACTGGAAAGCCTTTAACTGGAGGCGATATTTTTTCGTTCAGGTACTTCGTAACCTGAAACTTATGTAGAAACATTCATAAGTAGAGGTACCGCTGTAAATGGTTATATTTATTCAGTGTTAAAGTTCATTTTTATTTAACATCATAAATATTTGATTTTCTTTTCAAAATGTTGACATCTTATGTAGATTTTTTGTACAACTAGTATGCACGGTACTACTGTGCCCAACAGATGCAGAGGACGATATTGAAATCAAGGATTTTGATTTGGGGCACACCTCAAATCGAAACTTTAGAATAGTAAGATAGCAGAAGGTCAAGCCATCCAATAATTTATTTTATGCTGCTTGGAATTTTTTCCCTTAGAATATAGAATTGCCGTTCTGTCTTCTATCCAAAAGGAGCAAGGCATAAGACTGCATCTTAAAGGTAAGAAAAACATTTTTTATGGCAAATTTTACATATTTCTTTCTTGCTCAGCCTATTAAATGATGAATACGACGTAGGTTCAAATATTTGTAAATCTGACTGTGCCTCTTAAACCTCAATGAATGAAACGGACTCTGTGTTTTGCTGCTGTTTTGGTTAGCAACAGTTCTTATTTTTGCATCAGGATAGGAGGTTACCGTGTAAACTCACGTCAGCTTAGCGGCATTGTGCCACTTATAGTACAAATACATTAGATAAACCAAATGTCAATCCCCTGCGTTGTCTTAGAAGCCCATCACATAAGTACACAAATATATACACACATATATATATATATATATATATATATATATATATATATATATATATTTTTTTTAGCTCCATGTGTCAAATAACCTCAAAATTGTTCACGATGCGGCATGAGCGAATGATGATACGTTTTATAGTGAGGCTCTATAATCAGAGTCGAGGCCACCGTGGCCCGTAATTGCCAAGTGTGTTCATAATCGTATGTACGGACACTTGATCTGTCAATCATCAGCAACACAAAACCTAACGTTTAACTTTTGAGTTTAAAAATAACTTGCACTCACCTCTAGGATCCTGAAACGTAGTCTTAAGCGACGCAAAGAAAATGATCTCTGTTGTCTGATTAGTTTTTTTTTAAAAAAAACTTTATTTTAATGCTACCTATGGTGGTTCGGAAAGGTGAAAATAAGCAAAAATGGCAAAGTAAAGATACAGACAGGGGAAGAGAGAGAGGGACAGAGAGAAAAAGGGGGAGACTTAGGGTGAGAAAGAGAGAGACAAAGCAGGTGAGTAAGGGTGAGAGACTTAGGGGAAGAGAAAGGGAGGAGAGAGACTAAGGGGGGGACTGAGGGAGAGGGAGAGAAAGACTAAGGGAGAGAGAGGGAGAGACTAAGGGGGAGACAAAGGGAGAGGGACTAAGGAAGAGACAAAGGGAGAGGGAGAGAGAGAATAAGGGAGAAAGATAGAGACTAAGGGGGAGACTGACATAAAGGGGGAGGAGAGAGACTGGCAGAGGGAGACTACAAAAAGGGGGAGAAGGACAGAGAATGGCAGAGAGACGAAGACTAATTGAGAGAAACAGGGAGAGGGGGAAAAGCAGACTAACAGAGACAGGGAAAGTGAGGGAGACCAACAGAGAGGGAGACAGAAAAGGACAGGGAGGGAGACCAACGGAACAAGACGGGAAAACTTACGGAGGGAGACATGGAGACTAACGGAGAGTGACGGACAGAGAGGGAGACTAATGGAGATAGACGAACAGAGAGTGATATTAACGGAGAGAGACAGAGAGGGAGAATAACTAAGGGAGACGGACAGAGAGGGATGGCTTTGAAAGTATAACTGCGACCAAATCGTTGTCATCTCTTTCAGCCATACAGTAGTGGGTCAAAAAAAGCTATGATGGAGCTTGGTTGATCTGTATAGTGCTGCCTTCAATTTAACTGAGTATCCAATCACAATCTGTCAGGTTCAACATGAGGCCTTCTAGCTGGCTTTACTGTCTCCCGCTCAGGGTTTGATTGGCTATTGCAAATCACTATCAGCTGCTTGTGCCTTTCACTTAAAGTGCTCAGATGCCAGCACTGTTGATCCTGAAGGTCTTGGGCATATTTCACACAGGCTGAGGCAAATTCTGATTGGATAAAAAAGAAAAATACTGAAAAGAGTGTAACCAAATAGACCAATATATCATGAAAAATATAAAATATGGATAATTGTTATACACATGTATTCACTTGGGGAAAATGTATCTAAAATGGAATTCATTTGCTACAGTTATATTAATATCTGGTTATGTTAGGCCAGCAGAGAAACCCTTGCTGGCCCTGACAGCCCACCACAAATGTCTGAAATTAAGATAAATTTGTAAATGAAAACTTTAACTGCGTATATGTCGCAAGTACAAACAATGTATTTTTAGCCTTTTCACCCGAACACAACTTTTCATAATCTTGATTTTTTTTTTCATTTGAGCACATGGGCAAATGATCACTTCGAGCACAATTTTATTTTTATTTATAGAGCTTCCCCCGCACCCCACCCCATCTATTAACTTTCACATTACCATACTTGTTTGTTCACATAGAAACCCAAAGAGCTGCTTGTTCAAATCTTTTTTATTCAAGCTTTATAAAGTCAGCACAATGCGTCCTAAGTTATGTCCAAATATGCTTGTCAGTGTTTTCTCGGTGTATCGTTTTGTCCTCATTGGAAGAAAACAGCAGTCACACGAGTGGATAATTCAGCGGCACTTACATAGTAGAAAACCATAAAGACGAACATTGTAGTCGTTTGTATTTATATATTTATAATATACACGCGTTTTGCCCATCAATTCAAACAAACCTCCCACATTTTGACTTTCAAGTCCAGATGAATTCACATAACACACAAATGTTACCTGGCACGTTTTCAACGACACTTGAAGTTACATACTTTGATCTTTTCTGACTTTCTTTGACTCTCAATGTACGACATGCACCCATTTTTTCCCCGCACAGCTTATAGGAAGTCTGAATAAACCATGGCGAGCGTCAAATGTCAACATTAATTTCTATTTTAATGATACATTGGGACTATAAAGGACACCTAAAGGGCGTTACTGTCTACGTATATGGACCTGGTTTCGTGCAGGATTTTATGACTCTAAAGCAACTCCATAAACGACGCATGTAAACATAGCATTCAAACGTGTTTTCATGGGGACCATAAATTACAATGTAGGGACCAGCCTTTATTTTAAAAAAAATGCACACAGGTTTTCATGATGTATCAGGACTATCCTGTTTAAACTTATTTCTAAGTGGCGGACACACAAGTTTGGGGGCCAGCCCTTCTGAAATTAACTCACTGTGTGGACATATAGCTAAAATAATTGAATGCAACTAAAGTGGTACAACCCAAAGATTGTCTATTAAGGTAAAAACTCTTCAATGTTAACTCATTCAATGCCAGATGTTTTTCTCAAATTGGAAAAGCTGGTGCTAATTTTTTCATCTAAACTCAGAAAATTCAGTTCTGTAGCTATATAGGCGTAGTTTGAACATCTTTTATTAGAAAACAAGTATGTTTCTATCTTTTACTAATGTTTAATAAAGAAGAGTTGAACATAGCTAAGTATTTTCAAATACTCTCTTCAGCTCCTCAGCTTTCAATTTGGTGCTTTTTTTTCCTTTGCACTTGTAATATCTCCAATACTCAAACAATGCTTTCCATAAACACAAGGACACTTTGCTTGCAAAATAACATTTTATTGCAAGAACACGGAACTGATGTACTAACGTTGCAAGAAATTTTTAGCGCTCGATGTTTGATCACATGATCTCAGTCATCATGGTGATCGCGTTCCCTCAGGGAGCCATGATTCTACGGACGTGCACGAAACGTCATCCCTCTGACCAGACAATGACGATGGAACTTTATCTTTTTTTGATAGGGATAAGTTATGTTGAAGAGTTAACTGCCAATTATTTTATATCCATATCTTGCAACTCTCAACACACTGCTTCCCTTCGCCTACTCGCTATATAAGACTGCCTATACACGCTCATTTGCAAAATACAGGAAGCAACACTAGGAAGTTAGGCATCTTTGTGTGGACACATATCTGTAGTTACATAGACATATGCAATATCATAAGAAAGCTTCCACCCTCATTCATTAGAAAAAATGTTTTTGCTTTTACAATTGTATAGTAAACTGTTGAACATTGCTTAATTTCTAGAAAACTCGTTTCCAAGAAAACTTCTGAGAGTTTTTTTGTGAAAGAATGCATTTAGAGCAGCACTTTCACTTTCTTTGCATTTTCTATACCTCCAATATCTAAGGGCACTTTACTTGCAAAAAAACATTTTCTTGGAAAAACACTGAACTGATGCAATACCTTTGCAAGAAGTTTTCAGGGCCAGATATTCTGGTGCAGTGATCTCACAATTTCGGTTACCATGGCGATCACGTTCCCTTGGGCATGCAAGAAACGTCATCCCCCTCTGACCAGACGATGGGACTTGGTCATCTTTTTTTCGAAAGGTAAAAGCTCTGTTGAAGCTCTATTGATCATTTGTCTATGCTACACTACGCCTATTCGCCATATGGGGCTGCCTGCACACACTCATTCCCCGGAAATAGGCAGCAACAGTAGGAAGTGGGGCTTCCTCAATATTCGTATGTTATGGCATTGAATGAGTTAATGCTCTAACAAACCGCAGATTGTTTTTTTTTGCTATTCATGAACATGTCAAAGCACGCTGTGTCCATAGTAGTCATGAGTACGATAAATATTTAAATTATGTTATGAATGGAATTATTCAAGGATAATCTATATTACCCTAAAATCCTCATTATGTCTTAACATTTTGATCTTTCTGTCGCGCCGTTAGAACACTAAACTTTGACTATCGTCCATGCATGCATTAGTGCTTTTTCACTCATTACCAACACACTTTTAATATTTAATTGATCACATTCATCAACATACATAAAAAAGGGAAGTTACGTGTTACAAAAAGAAAAAAACGTACCGAAAACGTGTTTTTTTTGTAGTTTGTGCCAGTATCTCTTCTGAAGAAAGAAGGCAGAATGTGCGTCTGTCATGTTACCATGGTGACAGAGGTTCTACCTTCATCCTTGTTTATATCAGCAGTAACAAGGACACGGGCCGAACAGTGTAAAGCGGAACACTGGATGGGCGAGTGGCAACAAAGTTTTTCTTTTTCCTTGGCCCGTTTGCTCAGTGTACTTATTTGCAGTCTAATCAGAAATGAAAAGGATTGGGCGTGGCAGAGGGCACCTTACTTAGTGAGACTCATCCTGGGGTCAGGCGGTTTCTTTGCCTTGGTTGCCGGTGACAGTTTTGATGGAACTAAGCGTTCGGTTGAACCAGGTCTTTTTGGCTGCCTGGACCTCGTTGAGGGCCAGGCCCAGATGGTGCTCCAGGTCCTGATGGAGGAAGAACGGACAATGTCAAGTTTGATCAAAATCTGAAAAACTAAACATTGTATTTCACACATTTTTCTAAGGTTAAGTTTACAGCCCTAAACATTTTGCATTCATGTATTTTAATTTGACACAATTTAGATATTGTGAAAGAGTTGTAAATGTAAAAGTAAATCCTTGATTGTGCACACTTACGCGTAAATATCAATCCTGGGTTGCATTTGCGAACATTTATTTTCAGCTTTGATTTCAATAAAGGCCTCATAATTACATAAGATGACATTTGAAATGTCATTGGCTAACCAATCTATCAATCCATATTTTAAAGATTTAAAGCTGAATTGTTCATGATGTTTTTTTTCTCTCAATACAAGCCCTCATAGGTTGTCACAGGCTGAGGAATGTGAAAGAAAGCTTGCAATTTGCCAAGAGTGTTGTCAAACAAAGGTAAGAGGCCAACGATTATACTGAAAGTCATCTGTCGAGTCTGCTTATTTCAAAAAGGAATTTTAGAACAAATGGACACAACAGTAATTGTCAAACGTCTCAGGAATGCTTTTAGGCAGATTTTTTTTTTGTACCTGTCGGCATTATTGTGTGTTTTAGAGTGAATATTTTACACGGTTGCATCTTCTGGACTATCGTGAATATAATGGCTTTATAGATTTTTGGTATCTTGTTTCAGACAGATGGTGATGTTTCCCTGATGAGTTTATTTCAAAAGGGTCATCATATCTTGAATCCCACGAGTTTAAGCTTTCCAATGGTATGTGGTATTTCAGAGACTGGTGACATGGTGAGGACATGACTTTTTTCTCAACAGTCTGACGGCCCGCCGACAGGACGGGGAAATGTTAAGCGGTTAATAAGGGGAGCAATTGGCCGGTATGAAATCAGAGACTGTTAATTATATGTAATAATTTATAGTGCATTTAAAATGAAAGCTACTTTATATTTAAATGAGCATGTACCCCAAATTCTACTGCATTATTTTTTATTTATTTATTGTTGCATGTGCATAATGGAACAAGTCGATTGTAAGCAGTCGCGAGTGGTCTTTAGTAGTAGCCTTATGAACTGCCTGTAAACTCGATTGTCCTTCCAAATAAAGCTGGTCGATCGAAATTCTCATGTTTAGAGGAGTTTGTATGGACCGGTAGCCATGTATTTGCCTGTTCCTAAAAAATGGAAAGAGGTTTATTTACGGATTTATGTCACTACTGAGGGAGCACTGCGCCCAATTGGTTTTAGATATAGGTATTTTTATTTAACTTTTGTCAGTATGTTCAATAAAAGATGTATTTCCCCTTGTGTTTACTATCATTTGCCACATAATGAAATCAACTTCATGCTAAATTTACCACAAAATTAATAATTACCCGATTATACGAATAAAAGTTTGTGACTATTAAAATATTAGTTGGTTGCAGCCCTAGTGCATACTTTTGTTGTCCTGCACCAAGATGTGATGCAAACACAAAAATTCCGGTACCTGGATCTTGCACTCGGCCTCCACCAACTGCAGTTTTGTCTGCGCCAGCTCCAGTTCCATCTCTCGTAGCTGGTACTTCAAAGCCTCCTTCTCTTCATCCGTTTCCTCATCGTCCCCTGCAGGCGCGACCGTGGCTGGCGCTCGAACGCGACCTTCCTTGTTGAAAAGGCCGCTGCATTTGTCGCAGCCCTCCACTTTGGCCTGGGGAGTGAAGAGTGCAAATGTAAAGCCACAAATACCCAAGGATGTTGATAATGTTTCTTTCTTAAACTTATCAAATAAGGAAAAAATTCTGTTCAAGCAAATATTGTTGTCCTTCTCCTTTTATACGTGTACA
This sequence comes from Urocampus carinirostris, assembly GCF_059441175.1. NCBI lineage: Eukaryota > Metazoa > Chordata > Actinopteri > Syngnathiformes > Syngnathidae > Urocampus > Urocampus carinirostris. Next base: position 17,927,032 of record NC_142364.1, read on the forward strand.
GTAATCCCTCGCTGTATCACGGTTTACTTTTCAGGATTTCTATTATGATTGGCTGAACAGAATCAAAGTAGTACAAAAAAGCAACAAAAAAAAGAAAATAAAAAAATGCACTTAAATGTCAAACTAATTAATACAAATGAAATAATATTTTTGATTTTCCAATACATGTTATACAGTAATCCCTCGCTACTTCACGCTTCATTTATTGCTGGTTAATTGCTTCATATATTTTGAATTGAATTGTCTTTAATATCAACATATCGTATTCTATAGCAGACAACAAGTGCTATCGAAGGCAGGTTGAGCGCGTGTGTGTGTTAGGTGGGCGTGATTTTGTGCGCAACTGTGATAAATTGGTGTATGCTGTCAGTCAAACAAGACAATGTGGCCACCAAAACAAACTGCGAAGCATGGTGACAGCTACCTTATAACGGTTCGTTACGTTTAAAAGAAAATCAATTAAATCGGACTCTGAGGAAAGTAAGAAGAGCGCAAAGAAATGGTGATCACCGGCAGGTGCTCCGTGTATTACAATAAGGTTCAGGAAGCAGCTGACATGGGATTGGGAGCGAAGGCAATAGCGCCCGCTGCAGGTCCGGCCTATGCTATGGCTAGGCTACATAACAACTCTCAAAAGCCTGTAATCGCACCAAACCCAAATAAATCCATTACCAATGAAATGGAAGACCTGAAACTAACTCCTGGGAAACCGCTACATTCGGTACGGTTGTATTTAATTAATACAGAGAGACCTGCCACAATTTGAGGATACCTGATGCTGGCCAGCCACTCTCTAAATTGCTTTCCAACACTGAAAAGACAATCCCTCCAGTTTATTTTTCCTTTTGTATATTTACAATAAAGAGCATTCATTCAACTGCAATTCTGCGTTCTGTGTTTTTATTTTTAGATTTATAATTGGTTATTTGTTACAGTCGACTACTCTGTCAGTAAGGACATCATTTCAAGGTAGGTTTAACCCTTGGGGGTTTTTATGAAAAATGTAGCTACTTCGCAGATTTTTACTTTATGCGGAAGATTTTGGTCCCTTTCAACTGCGATAACTGAAGGATTACTGTATATTAAGTTTAAAAAAAAAAATTCTAGAACTACAATTACAAATAATTGACAAAATCTGAAATTTAGAATACATTATATTTAAAAAAAAAAAAAAAAAAAATCAACATATTTATTAAAGCTAACTCCAGCAAAAGTATATTTTACGATATAAACAAGCATTTCAATTTTAATGTATTTCCATATTCAAGTCTTTACAAGGCAAATAAATGCTAATCACTAGCTGCTGTTTTTTGTTTATCTAACACCAAAAGTAACTATCTTAAAGGTACTTAAAAGGATGAAAGGAATGAGTTAGAAGTCTAGCATTCATTTTTCAACTCCTAACTATTTGAGGAGACGTCGCATTTGGTTAGTTAGACATGAAGATCGCAATGTCTCTAAAATGGTCGTTTGATTTTCTATTCTCTTTTCAGATTTCCTCATCCCTCTACATTTGCCCAGCCTGTAATCGTCCTTGTCACTTGAAGCTGCGTCGTAACGATCCGCTGAGCTGTAATTCTGTTCCTTCGACCAGTCCTCATTAAAACCATTGAAACTTTCCCTTCCATTATTCTTCCTCCATTGCTTCTAATTGCAAACGGCTTTAACCTTATTCTTTTTTTTGCAGTGGGACGTGTGTGACTTTTGTTGTAATAACTCGTGTTTACCCTCGTGTAGCCAAAGAAATAAATAAATTTCAGCCATGTTTAAGAGTGTGCAACTCACTTTGATCTTCTCCAGCTCACCCCGATTGGCCGCTTGCTGCTTCTCCAGCCGCTCGCTCAGTTGGGAGCAGATCTGGAAGAAAAAAATTAACCCACTTTTATAAAAGGTGCCAGTTTATCGTATGTGCAGTTATAATGGAGCTTTCCAAGCCTCTAGTCGATATGAGCATTCCTGTACTCGCATATCCTCCCTGCAGCAAATAGTCATCTTTGTCTTGCTCCAGGCTTTTTTCGGTCGTCTTTTCTCTTTCATCGACCTCCCACGCTCCTACAGGCTGATCCAGCCGTCCTCACGTTTAATGTACATGCCCATTTCCTTTTTCAGGATTCTAAACACTGATGTTTGGATTGAGAAATATTATACCTGAGCAGCAATGGGAACAGCTGAAAGGTTTGAATCAATGCTATGCAGTATGAAACCTCAAACTCTAAAATTAAAAAAAATATCCGGATGCTTTGGTAGATACGACTAAGGACAATAAGTACCGTATTTCCCGCAAGGCGCACCTAAAAACCCCAATTTGATCAGGAATGTGAAAATGTGCCTCATATCCCGCCGAATAAATTTGAACAAATTGGTAAAGCATGCAGTAATTTTAGGTATACAGAGACTCCTCGCTACGCCGCACTTCCGTTATCACTGCTTCACGGATTTTGAATTGAATTATGTCAATGTTCAAAACTCAAAGTTTGGTTGGGCATCATACTCAAAGCATTACAGATATATATTACCATATTTGAGCAAAGATTAATCCGTTGACAAGTATTTTCTTTTGCTCAACATTGGATGAAACAGGAATCAAACCTAGATTGCGGCGGTGAGAACCATTGGGATAGTAGATGACATAGAAAAAGCATTAGATTTGATCTCATCATAACACTATTTTTATTTTGAGTGCTACGTTGTACAATGTAGTAATGAAGCATTATGGAAAATAATTCAACAAAACCAACATTGTGCACCGTGACCAAAATAGTGTGATGAGATATACATGGCATAGGAAAAGCATTAGATGTTAACAATAGTGGTTATTATACAAATTATTTAAGATTATTAACATAATTACTATTTTTACTATTATTATTGGGCAAGGCTGCGAGGAATAGCAGACAATAAACCAGTCCTTGCTACAGAAAAGGTCGCCAGTCCACCGTCTTAAACAATACACTAATCACTGCCATATAAGAAATATTTCCTCATTTCAAGTAGAAGAAATAATCTACCGGCTGAACAAAATCATCTTGAATGGTAGACTGAATCCAATAGTGCTCCAGAACATTTATGGATCAATTTTAACAAAAAGACAGTTTGCTCACACCTCTTCGAATACAAAAAAAAACGGACAGAATCATGAGAACAAGCAGGCTGCTTTTGAGCCCATCAAAGAATAGACGGCAATTTTCCGGCCTTACTTATCTCCATCTTCCATCTATCACCTCCATCTTCCCTCATCACAAGAACAGCTTGATGTGAGAACCAAACACTTTGAGTTAGTCATCGCGCACGCTGATAGCAGTAGCATTTACACTTACTATTAAAACTCATGTTATTATTTTAAGGCCATTTTTGTTTCAAATCACTGTGGTTTGTCTGCCCTCCTTTTGCTATGTCTGTCCGCGCTCATACGCGAGTGTTGCGTAACACCTCCGCGATGGCAATAAGGAAGGCAAAGGATCTGTGAAGGGTTCGCTTTTCAAACATCAAGTGACAGGATGACATCCTAAAAGGATGAAAAGGGCCCTCACAGACAGAATATGCTCTCAGTCTTCGCAGAGTTCAGCGGGAGGACACGCCGTTTTGATAGAGGTACCTTTCGCTCTCAAGCAGGATAATTTATGGAACAAAGACGTTCTATTTTGAAAACGATGCCGCTCATTAGTGCTTAATGTTGTGCAAATGAGATGATAAGAAGCCAAGACGGCAAACATTTAAAGGGCACATTTAGTATTTTTTGTAACATGAAAAAATACGAAAGGGAGTTGACATGATTGTCCGCGAGTTCGGTGCTACGAGTACCCCAAAAACACCTTGTGAATGAATGAGCAAAAAAATTGGTGCGGTTCAGTGAAACGTTTTTGTTTGCACTGAACAATACATTTAGTGTTTGATTTCAGTATCTCCTTCTATAAATCATCAACCCCGTATTTTGCGAATTTCTGTGCTCACTTCCTTCACCGGATGAAAAATACTGTTTTGGAATGGGCCAATCGTCCTCCACAACAAATATTTGTATGAAAAGCATCCAGGAAAATTTAGCAGTGATTGGAAAATTTCCTGGCTGGTGAAAAATTGCGTTGGCAAAGTAACAAAGGCAACACGTCTGTGTGAAGAACTGACTGTGCAGTTATTTTATGCAGGGGGGGAAACATTCTACTCCGAGTGTTAGTACAGCTTTGATTAACAAGCTGATAGAATTCTCACTACCTGCGTCTGCTTACATTGAGGCTAAGCAAAGGTATGCTGTGTTCAGCGTGCTGATTAATGGCGGCTGCCGCTACTCCGCCTCGGCTCATTTTCAGCTCAGTTACTAATCACATCAAAACTGCAGGGCACGAAGAGCCGTCAAATAAATGCAGCCTTCTTGTAATGATGATGTGACGTCGCTACATAACTCAGCTAGCAGCCTGGATGGTGCAACTGAGCCCCAACATGTGTGCAAGGTTGAGTCAAGCATTCATAATTTGTGGATAACCCGGCTCGTAGCAATATTCAACATCCCCTTGTTTCTCGGAGACCTGAGTGACATATCACTTTTTTAAATGAAGGCTTTTACACACCACTGGGAACAACATTGGTCGAAACTTTCTTTGGTGGCATATATTTTGACTGCGGTTTATTTTTTTTCCTGTCCAAGGTTATTTTTAAAGCTGTATCTTAGATATATTACACATACTACAACTATTGCAGGTGTACCAAGTAATTCACTGGGCATTTTTTTAAGCCCATGAAAAAAACATCCAGTCCCTCTAGACCAAGGGTCCTCCAACCTTTTTTTTGAACTGCGAACTACTTTCTGTTACTTATCACTGCAATAGCACACATTTATATATGCATTTTTAAATTAAAAGCTTATCATTTTATTAGTATGTTGCTACCAGGTTAATTATTGAGAGGAGAGTTAAATAGTCTCAATAAAAAAAGATTTACTAAAAAAATCACAATGACCCAACACTGGTGAGCCATTGTCAGAACAGGTCTTGGGCGACCACGTTGGAGACCCCTGCTCTCGACAATTATGGATGTACTTATTTTTAAATAAACCGATCAAGCAACTATTAAAAAAAAAAAACAATTTTCTCTCAAAATGTAATTGGCCGTGTGACCTATCATTCTTTGCATAGCTGGTTTGCATTTATATAGCACCTTTCAAGACACTGAACACCTCCCAAAACGCTTTACAATGTGCTTGACACTTACCCATTCACACCGATAGCGGTGTCAGCCATGCAAGGCTCCTACCTGCTTATCGAGGGTTCAGTGTCTTGCCCAAGTTTAAACATCTTAGATTAACCAAATTGACTGCTTATAAAAGATGGTGTTGATATTCAATGTTGTTCTTGTCTAGAATGTCTTTATATTGCTTTTATATGAATTACATTTTAAATTTGAATTAATAAAAGGACAAGTTAACACCGCAATGCCACAATTATCACTATAAATTTAGGTTATAACAAAATGGAAACACAAATTTTTCACTATTTTAAATATGTGTTTACAGCTATGGCCATCAATGTTTTATTTGTGTCCATTTAAAACTTGTCAATATCAAATGCTACACGTCAAGAGGTAAAAATGAACAAATCCACTTTTCGAAAAATAATAATTTTCCTTGTTATTTATCTCATTTCCCTTTTTTTTCCTTATTCATATTTTTCTCATAATGTAGAAAATCCACATAAAAAAAAGAGTTAAAAACTGATGAAGCGGGAAAAAAATATTGCAAAAAGAATATAAAAGAGAAAAGCAAAAATTTGTTTTTAAAATTAAAAGCGTCGTACCTCGTCAAGTTTTCTGCTATTTTTTTACATTATGCTTCGAACTTCATTGTGATCTATAATTGGATTATCGTACGGAACTAATTTTATGGCCAACTTGGTCTGGGAGATAAATCCAATTAATTTGATATCTGTCATTTGTAAAAAGAGCAAATATAGGGATAGAGGTGAAAAAGATCAAACATGATAGTTGCCTCAAGGTTTGGTGATAAGCATAGCCCAGAGAATATTAAGTGCAGCGAGCAAGGCGTGCTTTGATTGCAGCCTTGACATCCCTCCCAGCAGTTAACCCTTCCCAATGGCACGTTAAACCGCAGCCTTTGAAATGTGTAAATCGCATTTCATCACACCACTGACGCCATTCATACATTTTCAGCTACAAAGCATGCAGAAAATACAATTAGAAATGATACCTGCTTGTATTCCCCGATAATGGAGCCGTTCTTCTTGATCTCGGATTCCGATTTGTCCAGCTCTCGTCTGCACATCTCCTTCAGCTGTAAACGCATACATTAAGATTTTAGAGGTCGTGGACCAAGGACAAATGTGGCCTACAGAGGCTGCCATGCAGCCGAAAGCGGAGGCAACTAGTTCTTGACGCTGAGGGCAGAGTCACATCTTCTAAGCAAGCACATCCATCTTTTTTTTCTGCAACCAGAAAGACGCCAAATGTCACAGGAAAGGTGACATCTCTGTCCCTCCCACGCTTTCTCAATCCAAACAACAGAAAATGAAGCTATAGAGAGATCCCTCGGTTTTAGCAGTTAATGGGGACCAGAAAAGTGAGAATCCACAAACTAGTGTCGCACTATTTTATTTTATTTTTTGGGCATCCTTCATTAGAGCAGACATGCCAACTTACAGAGAGAGAGAGAGAGAGAGAGAGAAGACAAAAAGAGAGATGGAAAGAGAAAAAATTAAAACCATATTACAGTTAGTAGATGTTTTGTTTTTTTGGGGGCGCACCTTGATTGAGCCTTACCAAGAGTGAGAGCGAGAGAGACAGCGATGCATCGTTTAGGAGGCATGACAGACATAACTGGACACAAACTATACTCAGCGAGAGGCAGGGAGAATGCAGAGCAGGTGTAAGGTCACAATACAGTGTGAGAGACACTACTATATGAATTGGCCAATCGGCATCAGAGATCTTGTGAATCTTGGCTGTCTAAAACATTATATAGAAGTGCAGGAAGAATTTCTTGGTGATCTTTTATATATTTTTTTTCTTTTCTTTTTTAATTAAATGTCCAATTGGCTTGAATCTTGGCTGCCCAAAACATTCCTCGTTTAAGTGGGAACCATCAGTTATATTTTTATTTAAATTAATTTTTTTTTCCCTGCAAAGGAGTGAAGCAGCGACAACTGAAGTGCAAAGTATCGACATTTGACGCTTTGACTGTGGCAGAGTACACAGGGGCATGACGACAAGTTGTGATTATTTTTGAAACGTTCAATTTTATCGCCTCATAAATCTGAAACCGTGGTGCGCTCTGACCTGCGCCGACTCCTCCTCTAGCCGTCTTTTCTCGTCCTCGGAGTCGACGAGTTTCTGTTTGGTCAGCAACAGCTCTTTGTTCAGAGCGTCGGCCTTCTCCTCGGCCTGACAAACACAAAACAGATTCAGGGGTGACAAAGATGACACTAACCCAAATGACAAGCTTCTCGGCTGCCGCAGTGATTCGATTGGCAGCAGGGTGACAACTAGCATATATTAGCATTTCCGTCTATTCTCTAAGCTGGCGTGCTGAAACCCAGTTATATCATATTTTGTAGGTTGATAAATCCAGGGCAGTGCACAAGTGTGTTTGCTTCACAGTATTGAAGCACACGGTTTGAATCTGTGTGCCTTGTTTTTATTTGAGAAATTGTCTATATTGATTTCATCTGGTTGTGAAAAACGAACAAAAATCACAATACCAGCAGAGATTATACATCATAAAATTTAAACTAAAACCCCGTTTAATCCTTCACTGCCACCCATAGCCATCAGAGGTGTTGAGTGTATTCATTCCCATGACGTCTATATCAGTCAAATAAAGACTAATAAAGATGTGATGATTTTTATCAATTTCTGTCTTAGAATCAGTTACGATGAAAAATAAAATTCCACATCTGGATTCTTCCATTATTTGTACCGAGTAAGGTCACAGGGGTGCTGTATCCCATCCCAGCCATCTCTGGGCAGTGGGCAGGGGAGACCCTGAACTGATTGGCAGCCAATTACAGGGCACACAGGGACAGAAAACTTACTCGCTCATTCACATTTAGATATAAATATAAATATATGGTGTGAGTTGCCCCCCCAATAAAAATACTTTTATGTCTCTTCGAGCCAAAAAGGTTCCTGAACCACTGGTCTAGTGGATAGGATCTGGCACCCTCCAAGCCTCGTTCTGGATCCGAATACCGTTGCATCCAATTGTATGCAATTGTGAACAACCATCCATGTCCCTGACAGCCTGGTGGTTAGGATATGGTGCTCTTACTAGATCCTTGTGTTATGCAATAGTGGTAAGCGATACTATTTATCAACTGACCAATAATTGCACAAATAAGGGTAATTTTATCCGCAAATATAGTACACAGGATTTTAAGGTATATGTTCAAATTTCTGGCAAGTTTTGGGTGACAATTTGATTTTATAGTCTGGTGTTTGTTTTTTTACCCCTTTCTTTAAATAAAAGATGGTCAAATAACATGAATTGAAAATTTGTTGGCCATCGTGCTTGCTCCTGGCAAAATATTGTGTAACTTGCTCAATATGAGATATTTGGAGATTATATTTAAACTGCTATGAAGCCCGATATGTTTTTTCCATCACATGAAAACAGAAAACGCCAGCCTTCTCTTTGCGACTCACGTTGTCGAGGTCTTTGCGCAAGGCGATCTTGCTGCTGACCAGCTCGTGTGCCAGGTCGTCGTTTTCCTGCTCCAAGCGCATGTTGGCCTCCTGCAGACGACGGTTCTCCCTCTGCAGGTGAGGACAGAAGTGTCACTATTAACAAGACCAAATGGGGAAGATAGCTCGAGAAGACGAGAGTGGGCAGGGCTTAGCCAAGCGGGAAACAGGAAGTGAAAGTTGCAAATGAACCAAACAATGTAAAGGAGAGAACAAACCGGGGTCTAATGAAGTGAACCGAGACCTGTAATGTTTAACAGGACATGACTTGCATGAGCATGGTGAAAAGAACAAAACATCAAGACTAGAACAATGTACTTATTTATCAAAGACATTTAGGGTTTTAAAAAACAACACATTTTTCAATCTGACTACTATAACACAGTATATATAATGTATGACCTGTAATCGTGCATTTTTGCATAGCACCTTAATCAAGGAATAAAGTAGCAGCTAGCAGTACCCAATAACAAATCACTAAGAACCTTTTTTTTTTTTTTGCATCGGCTCATCTCAATATTTCAAGACCCAAAAGAAAAAAGGTAATGATCAATAATGTATGTAAATTGAGTGGGGGGAACCTCATATCTCTCAATGGGAGCTTCCTGCTGCTCCTGCTGCTCCCTAATGGTATGGTACTCCTTCTCAAACTTCTTCAGCTTTTTCTGGCTGATCTGAAAAGTGACAGCATATATGTTGGTTTAGAGGAATATGACATTACACAATCAGCGCTTCGGGATTCTTACATAATATTACAATTCCCTGCAAGTACAAAATAGGACACTCTCAAGCATATGTAAATGGTAAATGGTCTACATTTATATAGCGCTTTTCAAGTCAATGAAGACCTCCCAAAGAGCTTTACAATGTGCTTCACACAGACTTCAATTGAGTGAGAAGTTTTTTTTTTCAAACAGTGTGTCGGGGAACACTCGTGTGCCGTGAGACCTTTTCTTGTTTGCTGCAGGAAACAGCCTAATTCTATCTTTTATAAGAAGCATTTTTGCTTTCTTCCAGTTATCAGCCAAGTACCATTCATCTATATTAGTTGGTGGCACAGATTACTATTTTCATACTAATTATTTGTTCATTAGGTAGTACAGGAAATGGATTTAATACCGGATTTTGTTTGACGAAAGTGTTTGATATTACACATTAAAATAAAAAAATCATATATTCAGTTCTAGTAGTAAATAGTAGTAAAATAATAGTAGAATAATTATTTTTCTGCTCAGTTTAGATATCATTTTTGTTATTTTAATAGAAAAACATGATCAAAATTTAGATAAAGAGGTTAAGAACAGTAAAATATATAAACTAAAACAAATAACTTGAAATGCCTCCCAAGCCACAGTAACTGCCAACGGTAAAAAGAAAAAAAAAAAATTGAAAAAAAAAAGCAAAAAAGAAAAAAACTATGCTGTCAAGTTTGGCAACATGACCATTTCAGCTTTCAAAACAAAACATGAAACTGGTGCTGGGGATTATTATTTTATATATTTTCGACAGACGATACGCCTAAAGAATTTTGGATGAAAAAAAGATTGTGCCTTGTTAAAAGAAAGGTTGAGAAACACTAGGTTAAAAATATGTATTGCCTAAGTTACCTTGAAAGTCTGAAAATCGGCCAGATGGTCTCAATTTTGTGTGCGAGTGTGTGTAAGTGGATGTGTGTGCGTATTGATCTCAAACACAATTCAACAGTGACCCCTACTGGTAATCCAGGAGTGGCATAGAGACGAGATTGTTGGAGAAAAAAATGACAATAACTTTGATTTTACCCTCCAGTGCTGAATAATGGGCAACAATTTCCCGCACTGCAAAAATTAGTTGAATTGAATTGTTTTTATTGTCATTGATAACAACGCGGTGAACGAACTATCTTACTCACCTTCATGCTACAAGCAAGCTCCATGAGTTTCTTGGCGTTTTCCTCAGAGCGGTACCTTTTGGGGACTGGAACCCGAAAAAATTTGAGGGCGCCCTCAAAGTCGGTCTGGATCAGATCGTCTTTGGATGTCTGAGGAAAATACATAACAAAATGGGGTTGGGTTTACATTTCTGGCTTTTTCCTACATGAATAATCATTTCGCAAATGGTTTAATGTTAAATTATGCAACTAAAATTGATCAATTTGATTTGGTTAATGTGCTTAAAACATTTGAAGATAGATCCGCCAGTTATTGGTATTACAGCTTTTTCCCCCACTGCAGAAGTCCTTCTAGCCCCTCTGGTAGATTTTTTTTCTTGCTCATTTCAAATATTCTATTTTTTTTATCAAAAGAAAAATCTTTAGGTTTAAAGTCAAATAATTCGTATTTTGAGAAATAGTTCTGTATTTAAAGTAAAGTCAGAAAATACCAGATTACTTTATGTATTTTTGTTCTGCTAGAAAAAAAGTTTGAAAAGTAGACTCATTATTATTTTACTAAAATAACAATTTAAGATGTAGTAAAATAAGATAACAAGACAATACTTAAATTAGCAAAATGGTCTGATAGAACACGGTATTGACCAATGTGAACGAAAACATGAATAAGTAGCACTATATATTACACACTGTCAGTTTACTCTACTGAAATAAATAATTTTGGTCATTCGAGGCACGAGTTTGAATATTATTTTCTTATTTTATGACTAAACACAAGCTATTAATGCAGTACAATAAAATAAATAATAATGCTTAAAATGAGTAAAATAACTGGCTAATACAGTAATCCCTCATTTTCGTGGGGGTTTAGTTCCGAAAATGTTCCATGATAGTCAAAGCATGCAAAGCAAAAACCTTTATATTTCCCATTCATTCATTAATTACCCAAGAACAAACCCAATTTACAGGCTCAAGTATTGGTTTAACAAAAGTTTTTTAAGAAAAAAACTATTTACAAATAACTTCTGTAATGTCAAATTATAATTTTTAAAATTTTGGTTTCGTTTTATAGCACAACTGTTTGGATTAAGGTCACGATTCACTTAACTTTACGTGACACTTTTCCGCTGTCATATGGAAAACTGCATTTACATTTCTACAGAAAACATTTATTTTTCCATTAAACATTTTTGGGGAGAAGCGCCAGAGAGCGTCAGAGACACACATGTGGCTCCATAGCAAGTTTAGCGGACCTAGAAGTCCAACTTTGATGGTGATAGAAAGCATCTTCCTTTGTTTAGCCCATCAGAATGCAACATAATGATCAATGAAAATCCGTGGAGTAGCCAAACTGTGATAAGTACACCATGATATAGTAATGGATTACTGTATAACCATTTTTTATGCTTAACAAAACTTCAATCTCACTTTTCACTCTGGCCAAAGGAAGAATTGTAGTCTGTTATTTTGCCTTATGTGCTATAAATGGTTGTGGTTCAAGGAAATTACATGCTAAGGAAGAGACATTCTTTGAGATCTTATTCTGCTTCATTTACTTCTTCTACTTTAATCGAGCAATTATTAACAATCAACAAAATGAGGGATGGTGGATTTTGGGTGGAAACTGTATTTCCACACTCTCTGATTTATAGTCAAAAACATAAAACAAAAATAAAATGCATAATATGAATGTTTTTTTTACATAATTCTTGTGTGGAAAAATAATGCAGTGCTAAAATACAAATATGCTTGAAATGTTACCTTGAGAAGTGCAAGGGCCACATTGAAGATGACACTGATGCCCTGAGGACCATAACTTGATTTAAATACAGTAATGCTATTTGATGAGATTGAAAAAAGAATACAACAAAGTGTGGAGTGTGCTGTGCTTACCTCACAAAGCAACAAGTCAATGATATGGAAGACCATGTAAAGAGGAAACTTGGCTGTAAAGAGGGTGAGGAACCACTGGGAGGCGTACATGTGGGCCTCCAGACCCACGTTGAGAAAATGGTTGTACAAATCTGGGATATATTCCTGATGAAGGCAATGGATTGAAGCAGAAGAATATTGTGAAGAATGAGCATATTTTTTGCATCTTGATGACGTCAGTAAGCAGCACCTGTAACTCCAAGTGCACGTCACATACCTGCATGAGTCTCTCTAGCTGGAAGAACTTGCAATGCAGATCTTCAAAGTTCTGCTTGAACAGGTCCCTGAGGCCGTAGTCGAACATGATCTTGACGAGGACGCTGAAGGCTTGCTCCTCTGGCATCTGAGCAAGAAACACAGGATTTTTGGGCAAAAGGCATAAAACCCTGCAATAGTTTAACAGCAGCAATTATAAATTATATTCATTAATTAATGTCACTGGATTTGTAATAGGGGTCCCTGAGATTTAGAACAAATTTGAGAAGAAGCAATACTCTAAAATGTTTTTAAATGTATTTAAAAAGACTAAGTCAGAAGTTATGTACATAATGTGAATTATATTAGGATGGGTATCCAATCTTAATAATTTAAATTTTTAAATGGGGGAAATATTCACTACCAGCTGCAAACTGCAAATAAAAAAAAAAAATATATATATATATATATATATATATATATATATATATATATATATATATATATATATATATATATATATATATATATATATATTACCAGGTATGGAGACATTTTTAGTACATTTTCTCATTTAACTAGATTTATTTTGTCTTCCTAGTCAAATAAGCAAAAAAAATTCACAAAATTCAGCATATTTTATGGAAATATTCAAAATTAATGGTAACATCTTGATACAGAAGAATGAAAATTGCTTATGACATATCCCTGTCATAGTAACAGGATAATACAATCAGAACGTGTTAAATCGTGTTTGTATTAAATTGGTGGGGTCCAAGCACCCTCTAGTGGCCAGTTTTCGGTGTAATTGTTATTTCTGCTCTTGCTCTATGTGTTTTATATATATTTATATATATATATATATATATATATATATATATATATATATATATATATATATATATATATATATATATATAGCCATTTTTGTTTTTTGTTTGTCTTTCTACTAAAATGCAGAAAAAATACATTATTTTGACTCTAATTAGGTTAACTCACACAAAATATATAATAGTCAAACAAAAGTAAACATTATACCATATATGGATATGTTGCTCCATTTAAATATTTGGGGATTATAAATGGTAAATGGTCTGCATTTATAAAGCGCTTTTCAAATCAATGAAGACCTCCCAAAGCGCTTTACAATGTGCTTCACATAAACTAGTTTTTAAAATGGTTATAATAAAAATAAAAAACCTAAAATGAGAAGAATGAAAAGAAAAGTAATCCAACAATGCTGCAACAATGGGCTTTTTTTGCAGTGAAAGGAGAAAGTATTTAGAATGGTCTTTTGAATTTTGTCTGTAACATTTTTATATCTACAGTAAATTCCGGACTATAAGCCGCTACTTTTTTCCCAAACTTTCAACCCTGCGGCTTATTCAGTGATGCGGCCAATTTATGTAATTTTTCTAACGGCTGCCAGCGGCGCTCGAGTACAAGAGGTAAGATTTAGACCGCAACTTTTTAGCTTGTGCACAAATTAAATTAGCGTAGACATATCTTCATCATGCAAATTGCAAAAAGAAAGGCACATGACACAACATTCAAGCTAAACGCAATCGGGCAGTCCGATGTAGAAGGAAACAGAACTATCGTGCACAAACCTTACTTAGCGAGCGTGAGGCTAGCGTGTTTTTGAATAAGTGAGCGTGGGACGACGTCTACATGACAAAGTCTCTTTCCCAGACCAAAGGAAGACGACTTTGATGACGTCAGCTATGAGGAGGTAGATGAGGACGGCTTACCGTGCTCACTACAAGTACGGTATGTTTTTTTTTAACAGAGCTGTTTGCTGTGTTGCGAGCGTGTTCCTAGTAGCGTTTTGCTACCCTTCACAGGCACGGTTTGGATGAAAGTTATAATATTATTATTAAAGCTTTGAAAACTCTCTCGGTGTACCGTCTTTCTTTGTAAATATGTGTAACCATGTATAATATATATTTGCAACTGTATATTTTTGTAATTATTTATTTTAGAAACTTATTCTGATATGTTTTGTACAAGCAAATGAGAAAGAAGGGGCGGGGCAAACGCGGGCTGACGGGAAGTGGAGTAAAGGTGAGACGTGTTTGTGGATGCGGCCGACAAAAGTGGATATATATTTTTCCCACCTTTACCTTTGGAAATATACACTTTTTTCCTTGGATTACTTTCAACTGGCACCTGGACTCTGCAGGTCTGCATTAAATGTTAAGTACCGGTATCATTTTCCGTTCATTTTGGCGGCTGTGTTTTTTGGACTGTATCGTGTTTGTATTGCGTTTATTCAATGTGGGCGCATGCGGCTAATATACAGGTGCGGCATGTGTATGTACAAAATCCTTTTTTTTCCCCGAAATGTGGTGGGTGCGGCTTATAATCAGGTGCGCTCTATCGTCTGGAATTTACGGTAGTTATTTTTTCCCCATGTTTTTCATTCAAAACAGTTAAAGAACAACCCTTTAACAAATGGATCGCCAAAATTTCATCATTCACCAAATATTTTCCCATGGTTATCTTTTCTATACCCGGAAAAAGCCTTGTGCTGGTTGTCACACTTAAAAGTTGAGTATCACTCGTCTAAGTTGTGATACACTTTTACCTTTAGGTGGCAAAGCTTCCTAGGAAAACTAATATCTTCTGAAATAGCAAGCGTTTTTTGTTGGTGTGTTTTTAATAAGTGATTTTCATTTCATTTCATTTCATCAGTTATTACTGATTATTTCCTTTACTTTGTCATAAATTGTGCAAGAATCAATGCAAAAACAACACAAAGCTAGTTGTACAAGGTAATACATTGTTGATGTTCCTTTCGCCTTGTTTAGTCAGGAAATGTGGGAAAAATATTTCCTGTGAGTCAAGATGGCAACACTGATGAAGTAAACTATCATTAAAATTAAATTCTTCTTTGTCTTTCAATGAAATTATATTACACATTTATTCTCTTTGTCAATAAAAAGGGAAAACAAAATAACACCTTTCATTATATTTACAGTTAACTTATTAAAACCATCTAATAGATTTGCAGTAAAATCCTTGATTTTGTAGGTGAGTCATGCTTTTTTTTCCTATTTATTTAGACAAGAAATCACTCTTAACCCTCAGCAAATCTGACCAGATGTTTTCACACATGGCACAGAAGGAAAAAAAAATCCAAGGTACATAGATATCAAAGCACAATAATAAACAGCAGTGCTTAGTGCATTAAAAGGTAAGCAAGATAACCAAATACATTTTTAACAGGAATATAGCTGATAAGAGGACTTTAGGCACGCAAAATATTAACACACACCAGAACCCCCTACACTGCGCTCCGGTTTGTTTTATCAAATATGTGTTTTTTGCTGAACTGATACGGAAACTCACGTGCAGCAGTAACACAGCAGCCAAAAAGGATTGTCCCTGGCAATAGCCGATCTCCTCATCGTATACCGAGTACGCCTGCAGGAAAGACACAAACATGCACGTGTGTGCAGAAGGTCATTAAATACGCTCGACAGTTCATGCAAAGGTTGATAAATGAAATGTTTCAATGAAAATTTCAAGAAAAAAAATGAAGTCTCATAGGTCTCATTTCAAGATGGTTGTGCATTGAATATTGAATTCAGTAGGATAGACCCTAAAACCATTTTGGTTGTATCCCAAGTATTAGGCTTTTGTTTCAAACAACCAAAATTAAAAGGGTAATTATGTTTTAAACCCAAAATAGATAGTCATCAGTTCAAAAGATAACCACACCGTATAATTGGGGTCCTGTGGTACAAAATAATACCCCCAAAACACCAAAAAAGATAATTTTGTTTTACAAACACAAACGTTTGTTGTTAATTTGTTTATTTTTCTCTTGGGGCACCAATAGATTTGATCCGTCCCGCGGGCTGCTGTTTGCCCACCCCTGACTTAATTATATCATGCATATATATTTAGATATATTGATTCTTAGGGGAAATGGTGGCATGGTGTGGAAGCCCAAGGTTCAAGTGCAGTTACTGGCCATCCCTTGCAGAGTTTGCATGTTCTCCCCGTGCCTGAGTGGGTTTCCCCTCGGGCACTTGGGTTTCCTCCCCATTCCAAAGACAAGCATGGCAGGTCAATTGGAGACCCCAGATTGTATCTGGGTATGAATGAGTGTATGAATGGCTTCAACATGGTGGGCTTGTATTGAAAACCACAAACAGAGGGCACAGTACTGTACAATTAGGTTGCACAATTTACCCTGATTGCTAGTCTGTCTCTGTGTACATAATATGAATTATATCTAGAAGGATTCTGATTGGCTGAGAACAAGCGCTGTTGGATCTCTAAAATGTCCAGTCCAAATCGTTCCTAGGCGTGAATGAGCGAGTGAGTGGTCTGTCTCTGTGTGCCCTGTGATTGGCTGGCAACCTGTTCAGGGTGTCCCCTGCCTACTGCCAAAAGTCGGCTGGGATGGGCTCCAGCATCCCCTGCGACCCTACTGATGATAAGCTGCGTGGAAAATGGATGAATGGATATTTATTATTTTTCATCTATTCAAATATTGCAAACAAAAAATGCATTAAAAAAAACAACAAAAAAACAAATGCTTTAGATGGATGACAAAGCTCCAAGTCTGTTGCATTAATTACATTACATCAGTCAGATTCAACCTGTTTAAACACAGTATCCAGAGAAGAGTTGAACTACCAGTAAACAGGACAGAGATTGGACAAAATGGCAGCGCTGGCCTACTGCGCTACAAACGCGAGTAATGAGTCAAACTGAGTGACAAAAGCACGGATCAATCCATCAGTGGAGCAAAGGCGGGGCGAGGGGGAGTTGGGGACAACTGAATTATTAAAAGGTACCTGAGGAGGTGCTTAACTGCGTGGAGATGGATGCCCTCGCTCGAGTCATGCATACATAATGAATGACGTGAAAATTCCTTGCGTGGCAACCGCGGACACGCTTGGAAATGAGCAGTTTGATTATAGGCAAGAAATGCGCTTTTTAAGGTTAAAGTATGTGCTTATAATGTGATCTGATGCATGCAGTGAGGTAAATTTTTGGTGAGGCACAACCAGATATACAAATAAATGAATTTCCATCTAGATTGATCATTTGATAGGCAAAACCAGACCGCAATATATAAACTGTAGCATCCAAAAAAACCTTAAGTCCACGAAAAAAAATACTGGATGGCTTGACAGCTCTCTAATACTATCATTAACTCTATTTACTAGGCCTAAGATTTGCAACAAATTTGAATCCCTAACTGATCACGGCAGCGCAGTGTGTTAGCGCTTGTGCGGCACAGTTCATGTCATGGGAACCTGTCGTGGGTTCAAATCCAGCTCCAGACTTCCTGTGCGGAGTTTGTATGTTCTCCCCGTGCTTGCGTGGGTTTCCTCCGGGCACTCCGGTTTCCTCCCACGTTCCAAAAACATGCATTTCAGGTGAATTGGCCGGTCCAAATTTTCCCTAGGTGTGAATGAGCGAATGAGTTGTCTGTACCCGTGTGCCCTGCGATTGGCTGGCAACCAGTTCAGGGTGTCCCCTGCCCACTGCCCGGAGATGGCTGAGATGGGCTCCAGCCCCCCCGCGACCCTAATGAGGATAAGCGGTACGGCTAATGAGATGAGATGAGGTCTCTTTATCGCCCTCTGCCATGAAGCAAGAGAATTGCATGCCTCACTCTGCATCTGCAGGCGCTCAGCACATTGTTACATACTACCATATTTTGCAGACTATAAGGCGCACCCAGACACAAAATTGGCCAAAAACAAACATGCACCTTATAATTTAGTACTCCGTTTATGCGAACATAATTGTAAAAGTGTTTCCTTTTTTGTGCAATTAATAATCAGATGATAAATGCTGATCCAAAACAATTGTGGCGATGAGGACCGAAGCGAATAGCAATGGTTAGAACACTGAATCCTAACCACCAGGCTGCTTGGGACATGGATTATTGTGCACAAATTCATAACATTGAATGCAACAGGACTCGAATGGAGTGTTGTGGAGTCAAATGAGAAAGAAATTTAACACTGAATAAATAAAACTACTAAATCTTATATTTCCAGGATAAAAGTTGAGGCACAGACTCATATGCCTCACCTCAGCTGACTGCACGCCACTGTCCGAAATGTAATCGGATCAGCAGTTTAAAATGATGAGTCCAATTGTAAAAATCGTTACTTCCATTTTTTTCTAACCATAAAAAAGTAATTCTTGAAGACAAAGGCCATCATTGTTTGTAATCATGAGTTCCTGAAGGCGTGTTCGTCCGGAACAATTGCCTCAGGAAAAGAAAACCGAAAAAAGCTGAAAGTAAATTACATGAATATGTACAACATAACTTTTTATAAGGAACACATGACTCTTTGAAACATCTTAAGTGACACTGGATGACTTTTAAATTCCTTGTTATGAACACTATCCTTAATCAAAGTTCAAATTAGCATAATTACTTCTTTTTAATGACGTTTACCTTTCCTTGCAAGAATTTTATCCTACAGTCTCCAAAAAAAGAGTGAGAGAGAAATAGAAAGAGCAAGAGAGCAATAGAGAGAGAGCAAAATAGAGAGATAAAGGGAGAGAAAGAAAGAGAGAAACAGAGGGAGATGATAAAGATTGAGAGAAAAAAACAGGAGATTAAGAAAAAGAGAATGAGAGATGCACAAAATAAGAAAGAAATAGATAGAGAAACATAGAAACAGAAAGAGAAAGAAAAAGGAAGAAAGAAAGAGAGACAGTAAGATGGAGAAAGAAAGGGAAAGAGAGTGGATGCTGGGTGAGCTCTCGCAGCACCACAGTACTGTTCTGTACTCAGAAAAATATGCACACAATACTAAATCTAACTCATAGCAATGTCCGGATATTTTTCGACATCCTGAACAAAATGTTTGTATGTACCGTTTCACTTAAGTCGAATAGTCGTAAGCAACGTTCCCTCTATGCTGCGTGTGTGCGCAATCGTGCACTGCCCGCACATTGTCAGCGCACAAGAAAATCTATCCAGCGCAATGTTCCCTCTAAACTGCGTGTGTGCACAATTGCTACTACCCAGAGCTTTTCCGCGCACAAGAAAATCTAGCCAGCTCACAAAAATCAGGGCTCGAAATTGCTAATCAAGAAGCAAATTAAGTCAAAGTTGCGGTGCAAGTAGGTAAAAATACACATGTTTCCCTGACGTTGTGTTCTAAATGCGGTATTTTGAAGTCAAGGTCGAAGTAGAACGAAGTTGAGTAAAGTCAGTAGAGTTTTTCGAGAACCGGCTTCTTCGGCTCGGCTCACTAAAAGGAACCGGCTCTCTCGGGTTCTAATCAGTCCTTCAGGTTGTTTTTGCTTCTTTCATCCCTCTATGAACAAATATGTAAAATTATGCACAAAATGACTTAAAGGAAGGGGGAATAGAACAAAAAAAGAAAAAAATACCAAAATGAAAAAGTAGTGAAAAGCTGAGAAAAAATAAATAAAAGGAAGAGAAAAAAGAAGGAAAGATTCAGGAAAAAAACAGAAAAAAGGCAAGAAAGAAACAAAGAAAAAATAAGTACAGAACACAAAGAAAAAAGTATTAACTAGGAAAAAATAAACACAATGAGATTTTTCAAAGGAATAAAAAAAAAATAGAAAAAAAAACAGAGAAAAAGAAGAAAAAGTTTGTGTTACATTCAAATAATTTCCAATTATACCAAGTCAATCTTGTTGCCAACATTGTACTTCCACTAAAAAATGTGATTAAATACAGTTGTGTATCGCGCAACCGACTAAATAAGGCCCCAAAAATGTTAGTATTATGCCACAGAAGATTCCAGGAAAAAAAAGAAATGGAAATCTTGTGAAAGAATTGTAAAAACAAATGACGTTTGTAGGCCAAACAACCTTTGCAATAGCACATAAGTCAATTCATTCAAAAGTGAAAAATAATTTTGCATTGCCGGAAACTCAGCAAATTTTAACGTGATGTCAAGTTTTGGACATGTTTGATAATGACTTAGTTGCCACACTTGGGATTGCTGTTGCTCACTGTTGTTTCAAGCGTTGCTCACCGACTTTGTGAGAAGGCTCAGACCCGTGGAAAATTAGAGGGAACATTGGTCGTAAGTAGGAGAGTGTCTGTAATACCCCTCCAGTGTTTTGGGGACTGGCGCCTGGCTTTGATGACATCAAGTGGATCTATTTAGAACTGAAGGTCATTGTTTGGCTTTTTTTGCCCTGCTATTCTTTAAGCGATGTCTTGCGGGGCAGATTAAATCTGTCGATGGGCCTGATCCGGCCCGTGGGCTGCATGTTTAAAACCAAGATATGCTGAGAATCAAAACAGCAGTGGTCAAATTACACCACCAGTTTTATGGACCAGGAGAGATGCAACAGATTGCCATGATCTAGCGAGTTAATGGCACCATCTTCTCAAGAAATCTCTCATGCAGAAACATCCAAAAGTGAACTCAATTATCAAAATTATTTTGTTTGAATAGAATTCACATTTTCACAAGCTCCTGACCCTAAATCTTTCACAGCTAAATGCATTTGAGTTAAGGGATTTCCTTGTAAAATCAATTTGTTAGGCCATTTATGCAGATTCAAAAAAAATCCTTAAATATACATTTTGCAGTGGTTGCTTGCAGATGAAATTAAGGATGAGTAGAAAAAAATTAATACCATGCAGAAGAACATAAAGATGGGTTTATCTGGTCTAGCATCGCTCGGTTTGAAATTATGCATAATCAAAAATAAGTTTTTCATTCAAATGATTCAAAGAGAAGATTAAATTGGGTCAGCGAGCCTATTATGAGGACTGCAGTATTCATCGGAACGAGTGAAAATTTTGGGGGAAGAACTGCATGTCTCCCTGAGGTGGCAACAATCTTATCTTTGCATGCTTCATTAATCAATCCAGCATACCCACAAGGATATTATGAATACTGAAAAAGCGTGACTCGGTTAATGATGGGTCTGACATTGTTTAACAGTTTTTTTCTTGTTTTACTCAAAGAATAACCAGGACCACGTAAGAAGTCAGTCTCTTCATCCGGGTTAATTATTTTGATGGGGTCAATTAAGGGTCTGCTCAACTTCGCATCTTCACTTGCATACTGTGTGCTATATGCACTCCGTGATGGTTATATGTGAATAAAACACTGCCAATGAGAGCACCACTACCCCCTAGTGTAGTGGAGATGGAATTGCACTTGATTCTCTGGAAAGTTAAAAAAATGTCCCTGAGGTAAAACATGGCTGAGCCCCCCTTGACTGAGCCCCGTGCCCCATCCCCACTATTTTAGAACTACTGGCTAAGGAGAAGGAGCAGCAGTTAATTCCTGGTGTAGAAAAATACATTGCTAGTTTCCTGCATACAAGATTAGGGAGCTAATTATCAATGTTTAAAAAGAAGCAGCTAGTTTCCCGCGTAGAAGAAGACAATGTTAGTTTATGAGTAGAAGAAGAACTTAGTTTTCTGTGTACAAGATTAAAAAGCTAGTTTAGCATTGAAGATTAGGAAACTAGTTTTCAGCGTAGAAGATGCATATAAAACAATAGCTCGTTATCAAAGAGGTCAACTAAGATGATATTTTTTGGTAAAGAGGACACACAAATATTGAGTAGAAGAAGCTGGAGTTAGTTTTTTTAAATAAGAAATATGCTAGTCACCGATGTTTTTCGATGAAGAAGCAGCTGGTTTCAGGCATCGAAAGTCAAACAGAGCTTGTATTCGACAAAATGGAGTACTATCTGTGTTTAGAGTAAAAGGCCAATTGTGAAAGCAGCCAGGCCATAATTTGGAGAAAGCCTTAATAAAATAATACTAATATTGATTTTTTTTTGTCATCACAACTTTAATACTGCATTGCAGCACAGTATTTATTTAACGTTTTTTAGAAGGCTGCAAACTGAGGACCCCTGGAGACTGGATTTTCCTGAGGGCAACTTTGGGAAAAAAATTGTTGAGAAACTTTTGAGTGATAATTCAAAAAAACAAAACAATGTAGAAAATGGATGTCAGACCAAGAGAATATCGATGTACCATCAAATAAAAAAGACTGTCAGCAAGCTGCAAGTGTCACAGACCAATTTATTTCACAAACAAAACGTATTCGCATTCCTCTGAGACGTTTTGTATAAATAAATGTGACTTGATTTCTTTGTTCTACTCTTGTACCGTTCTCACCCGTTTTTACGACTGACCAACGGCTAGTGCACGCTAAAGTCGAGAACACAAACATGTGGAAATAAAACTTCAAAATACCTTGCATATCTTATACAGGGAGTCTTGCCCATCACCTCCGGTGTCTTTGAAGTAGTCATGAGCTGGGAATGTTCTGTTAATGTCTCGAGTGATGGCACTGTCCTGGGGGGATTCCTAGCAAAGAGATAAACAAGAGGAGGCGAGTTAGATAAAACAAATATTACACAGCCATCCATTCGTTTCCAAACCGCTTATCTTTAAGATGGTTCGGAATTGTTGTTAAACCAAACACAAGCATGACTTGCCACAAGACAGGCAACAGTACATCGTACTGTGCTTCAACATGGTGGGCTTGTATTGAAAACCACAGACGGAGGGCACAGTACTGTACAATTAGGTTGCACTATTTACCTTGATTGCTTCTATGACCAAGTCATGTTAATAAGTCTGATTGAGACGAGCAATAATAATCAATGATTAACTTTTCTTTTAGATCTGTGTTACATCATAAGACTGTTCAAATGTTAAGTAAAACATAGCATGTACGCAAGAAAACATGGTTTTATGACAGTGGCACGTGTGTGAGTGTAACAAATGAGAGCAATGAAAATAATTTCCCACAGGAAACTTTTTGGCAATTCAAAACCACACAGAACAGATTGCGATTTGTACTTAGCACTGTAGCTTTATTGCGGCTCATGTTGGGACTTGGGGTGGTGTAATACGCAAATTAGTCAATTTAGTTAGCCCCCAGTGCCGGAATTACATTCGACCATTCATTAAAGTTTTTTGCATGCAGGCAAAAACTATTAAACATTCAAGATTAGATAATTATACAAGGGAATTTGCTGTTGTAAGAACTTGGTATTTTAATTGAAAGAGATTATCTGGTATTTTAGTGATACTACAAATGAACATTAGGGCCACGCTAAAAAGACAATTTCATTCATTAAACACTGCAATAAGCTAGGATTGGAGGTAAATTCTTTGTATGAATAAAGCAATTTTTAAAACTGTCAAATAAAATGTGTTTATCTAAATGTTTTCAATAGTCACGTTTATGACTTCATAATTTCATAAGTGAGCACGTGTACCAATTATTGCCTGCGAGCAAAGCGAGGGTGGTGATAACGTTTTTATTTGGGATCCAAGACATTTCGTTCTGTATACACGTGTACACGAATGACAATAAAGTAAATCTGAATCTGAATCTGAAGTATGTAAATACATTGGTACCTCTAATTTACAAATTCAATTTAATCCAGCAGTGATGTTAAGGAAACCGTTGTAAATTGAAACACGTTTTCCCCTTGAAATAAACTGAAACACTATTAATCTATTCCAAGGTCATCAAATGCAACCAAACCCCCATTAAATCAACTGCAACTGCAATGTAAGTCCACCAATGTTCAGTGAATGTTCATAAATATACCAAATAGTATTAATACATTGCATACCTACATTGCATATTACCGAATCTTATTGCAATATGTATTCTGTGTAGCACTATTTAGTTATTCTATATAACACGCTACAGTGGGCATTTGCACGTCACACTGGGTATTTGTATATTGTATTCTTTTTGCTTTATTATTGTATTGTTCTCAGCTCAGGGATGCTGCTGGAAATGTGAATTTCCCTTCGGGGATGAATAAAGTGTCTATCTATCTATCTAATATAACAAGAAATAAGGGTAAAGAAATGCAACTGATGAAGTTACTGTACGGTCCAAAGCTTTTCACGCCAAAAATAGTTACCAAAAAATAAAACAACAACAACCGAATGAAAAATGATAAAATGTAAAAAGTCACCTAAATGACTTGGTATGCTTTTGCACTCACTGGACGCATAAAATAGCAATCCAGTGATTGTTTTGTTTAGACAGTTTCCATCCAACTCCTTTTGGCATTATCGGGATGTATTTTTGTGATAAAAGTCTGCAGTTTTTACCTGCAGGCGAACACTTCCTTAAATTCTGTCGTTAATAACGTAAATGTGTCCCCAGCGAGCCATATTTCTTATATCAAGATCATAAGAGGCTTTTCAATTATGGACTAAACAGTTTGGCAATTTAATACAGAGGAGCTGTTAGGGTCTCACCTAGCTGATAAGCCAGCACAGACTTTTAGTGTTAGCGTCACAGACTTTGGATAGTCGAAAACTGATCATATACCAAGGAAGAGTTTAGTGCGATGCCAACCTCGGATGCCGAAACATTTGTCGGGTAGGTTGATTGTAAAACGAAGTACCACTGTACATCTGTTTGTGTGTCTATCCACTCAAGAAAAGGGGGAACGGGTTTATATTTGACCACCATCATTCACAGGCTGTAGGTTAGGTTACCCCAGATGTCAAAAATGCTCATAAAAGCAGACACAGGACATTTGGTTTCGTTAACTCAGGACTTTTTTCCTGGAAATATATTCTACTCTCCCAGGCCAGAACCAGTTTTGCCAAGATCACAATCTTGAACAAGCAATCAGGTAGGTCACCCTAGATCAGACATGGGCACTCTGGTCCTCAAGGGCTGTGTGTCCTGCATGATTTGGAAGTTTCTCTACTTCAAATCAGGTGATGCAAATCATTAGCTCTTTAGCAAGCTGGCAGGAGCTTGGAATCACCTGTATGGGAGCAGAGAAACCTCAGAAACCAGGCAGGACATGCAGCCCTCGAGGACTGGAGTTCCTAGGTTTGCTCTAGAGGTAAAATGCCAGGAAAAAACAAAAAACGGACCCAGCAAATTTTCCAGAAAGACATTCACTTCTTCTGGCCCATTACATTCAATTTCAACACAATGTCTTGCCGACATATAGAAGAATTTATCTATATGTGAAAAAAAACTGCCAAACAAATGGACTCAGCACTTTTGTTTTTACTGTCTCAGCATTTTTTTACAGGAAGACATTTATCTTCCCAGACCAGAACAGAAATGAAGATCAACAGTATCTTTAAGCTGCAGTCGGGTAGGTTACCCCAGATGTGATAATATCCCAAAAAGCAAACTTTTTACGGTCTCAGGCCAGGATCCCAATATTTTATAATCAATTGGCTAAGTCACTCTAGAGGTGAAAATGTCCCCCCAAAAAGACTTACCAAACTCAAACCACCACCCATTCTGTTTGGGCTGTTTGTACCTCTGTTTCTGGATTTTAGATGCCTTCTGGACTCTTTGTATTTTTTTTTATTCTCATGTGTCAATAAGTGTGCCAAAAAGGGAAATCCACCCAAAAATGGTTTTGTGTATCAATGCGGGTGATGCTCTAATGGAGCACAGCCATTCTAGTTCACTCTTGTGTTTTTCTTTGAGCCAGTCCAAGTGCTGCCTTTAACTCCCAAGCCTTGCAAATAGCAGGCACATGAGTTAACTCGTTTACCGTTTATGGGAAGCTGTGTACTGAGTATCATGTAGAGCGCAATGTGCGTATCGTGTTAAATGTTTCACATTCTATAACGCATTGCCTACTACTATCTCTTTTAAAATGGTAACTGATAGCCTGGTTCTCATCCAAAAAGTTTAAGCTGATTAGCTTTCAGCTCATTCAGAAGAAAATCTGAAAAAAAAAAACAAGGAAAGAGTGTGTCCAAAACATGGGTCCAAACCAGCATCCAAATGAATGACAAGCTTCCGTGTTTATACAAGCAGCACTTAGCCATGTTTATCTTAAGTGCTGAAAGCTCAGACAAAGACCTCTTGACATCACGGCCAATTAGCTTCTCTTCTGTCTTTTGGTGTTCCGTTGTTACAGAATTAGCGTGAGAGGAGAGTAAAAACAACCCAAGTCTCGTAGTGGTCCACTTGTAAATACAGCAATAAAAACACAAGGAAACTGAAAGGAAACCTATTAAGATAAATTTAAACTTAGAACAAGCAGGATGGTGATGCAAAGGCGAAGTACAGAGAGCCCTCGCTACTTCACGCTTCAGTTATCACAAGTTCACTCCTTTGCTGATTTTGAATTAGTTTTGTCTTTATTTTCATTAATATTATTGTATTGTGCATTGTGTTCTGTTAGAGAGCACACCGCGGGATAGATTAAGCAGGGTGCTCTGTTGGGTTGGTGTGACTGCCTCTGTGTGCGACTGATTGACTGACAGTTTACACTAGCCTAACGCTGGAGAACATTGCCTCCGTACACAATCTAGGAAGCATAGCAAACGCTAGCTTTTAGCGACTCGTTACACTGAAAATAGATAAATCAATTAAACTCTAAGGAAAGTTAGGAGACCGCAATGAAATTGTGATCACACGCAGGTGCTTTGTGCGATCATGATCAGGTTCCAGAAGTGATTTGGGAGGCGTCTGGGAGAAGGCAAGAGCGGTTCTGCTGGTCCGGCCTACTACTAACGGCTAGGCTAATATTTTTTTATAAGGCAACTCTGCGGACCCTGTATCTTGCCAACGCCAGGTCCGTTAGCCGTGTAAGGGATGACTTGGAGCAAAGACTCTTTTGAGAAACCGCTACATTCGGGGCAGATTTATTCAGATCATCGTGGTGATCTGTCTCCATTTGAGGACATCCGATGTTAGCGCGCAGCCAGCTGGCAGCTTTCTAAATTGTTTTCTTACACAGAAAAGAGAAGCCCTCCAATTTCATTTTCTTTTTGTAAAGTGTCAATAAAACCACATTCAACTACAATAAATGATCGCCTGAATACAATAAGAGATCATTTTGCTCTTTTTGAAGATGTTTCTTTCTACAAGAAATAATATAAACACTATATGAAATTAATACAGTGGTGGATTATTTATTCTAATTTTGTTAATGGTGATACATTTTTCTCATTACAATTGTGTTCTTTTACTAAGATCTAAAAATAATACGTTAAATGGGTGAAATTTTATGACTAACGTTCATTTAAACAATTTTTTTTACCCAAAAAATAAGAAATTGATACTTTTTTTTTCTTACTTTAGAAGTAATAAAAGTTCTACAACATAAGAAAAAATACATCTAAAAAGAGCAAATTTTTGTTTTTAACTCCAAAAAAATTTTTATTTTAAGTATTACAACATTTTATTTATATCTGTACATTCAAGGAAACTGTGCGGGTCAGATGTATCGACATTTCGTTCTGTATACACGTGTACTAGAATGACAATAAAGTAGATCTGAATCTGAATTATTTTTTTTTACTTTACAGGAAAGAATGAAGGGAAACAAGAGAAAAACAGAAATATACAATTTAAAGCAATTTTTTTTTTTCGTAAATGGGGAAAAAATTTGTATTTTGATTTGCAGTCCATTGGCTTCCTTGTGACTTCTTTTTTTATGAAACAAAACCCACGGTTGTAACCAGTGACTACGCAATTACTTTTCCCGGTAACCAGTACTATAACACGTTAATAACATTTTGTAACTTTTGTAAAAGTTGTTACAACATGGTGCTTACTCTGCTACTTGTTGAGCAGATGATGATTTAACATATCCTCTGATTGCTAGTTGTTCCTCCTTCACTCATGAGCGTGTTTACAATGTACTGACTATAAGAGGAATTTAAAACTATAAAATACATTATTGAAATTAAGGGGAGCAGGTTATTGTACATGTGCATATTTGGTTGTGTGTCACCAGTAACAAATTGTAGGCAGCATGTGGGAGAGGGGGCATTGCTTATACAGGAACAACAAAGTCAATGGGTATGTTATGATAAGCGTTCATACACCTTTTTATGGACCTTCAAATCCAACTTTTCAATTTCTCCAGTACAGTTAAAAGAAGAAGTCCAGCGTGAATCATGTTATTTGCAGATCCACAAATATATCTGCAATTTACATATGCGATTTTTGATCCTTCCTTAGCATTTATCACGACATATCATTTTTAGATCTCGACTAAATTGCTCCTGTATTTGAAGATCTGAACGTGAGTAAATATTTTTTAGACCAACCTCTCCCTGTATAGGTGTTGGGTAAAATGACAGCAATATGTAACTTACAGTTTAATTTGCTAGAATTTCAATTTACCACTTTGGAAAGGCTACCTTATTTTTTGCATATCCGTAGCAAATGTCGAGAGTTGATACGTAATCCTTGCGCTAATACACATTTCAATCTGCCCTGTTTAGGTGTAGCATGCACCTAACCTCATGGGTGCAACTTTTAGAGGCAATGTCGCGTAACAGGACAAGGCCAAACAAACTAATGTTGGCTGACGTTAGTCACGATGGAAGAAATGCAATGGCAAAATGAAGCCACCAAAGAGCATTGTCGGCGTTAGTTTAATGTGGACTTGTTGAGAAACATGGCAATGATTTCAAGCATTTAAAAGTTTGAGCACGTTTCACTCACTCAAAACATAACATTAAAATTAAAGTATTTAAGGATTTGAAACAACTGATTAGTCGTTATATATGTAAAATACAATTTGCAATACACCATGCCTGAAGAAAAAAAGTAGTCTTTGACAGTACCCTGAAAAGGGAAAGGAAATTTTTGAGTAGTTTGAAGCCCAGAGACAAAATATATGTGGAGCGTCTTGGCTTAAAGTGTTGGTTTGCAAATACTCAAGTCAAGACATTTGACGAGGATCACCGCTCCTGCAGTTTGTTGTATACATTTTCTTCTATTTGTTTTATTATGTGGCAAATTTGATCGGCTTTAATGCGAGTTCATATGGTAATTTGGAACAAGAGTTACTTTCAGAGTATTGCTGTAATTTGGGGTGTCAGTCAGGGGTCAGCAATAAATGATTGGTGAAAAATTAATGCCATTAATTGCGAAAAATTAATGGAATGGTTGCTTAAATTCATAAATCCATTTATTGCAAAATTTAAATAATTAGCAATTATTGCAACCCATTAATTGCGAAAATATTCGGGTTTTTTGTTAGTCGATTGCGTCAACAAACGTGCAACTTTTCACGCCGCGCGAGCATTTCGTATGCGGTCAAGGTCACATACACGCACAATCGGGACAGTGCATGCATACGCGTAAGCTACCGTGCTTCCCCCATTATAAGACCCACCCTGAATATAAGGCCCAGCTTTTTATGAGAAATGAAATTCAACCTTCCTGCAAATAAGAGGCTCATATTACCTATGAAAACCGTAGATATCAACGTTATTTAACAACGGCAATGCTTTTCTAAGAATTTTTTAGCGAAAATGTATTACTTTTGCACATATTTTTATTTCAAAACCTCAATTTTTGACGATGATTTTGAAGTAAGGCCGGCCTTATATTCGGGGAAACACGGTAGCTGTACGTACATAGTGTGGTTGCAAAGCAGCTTTTTATTGGTCGGGACAAAATCGGGCTTGTTGATTGGCTCACGTTTTGCCTCAAGCACGTACGTCGTGGATGCCCATACGCACACGTTGTACACCACTACTACTACGCTGTATTGATTGTAATCTTCGCACGGTTATGGGACCGAAGGAAAAAATGGTTAGATTAGATTAGAGGGACCAGTTCGACCATATTGACACGGCTAGTATACCATTAAATTACCAATTAATGGCTAGAAATCCAATAAATACCCATTAATTGGCCTTGCCGCAAAAAAATTAATTTTAATTTTTTCGCACTTAAATATTAATTTTTTTTCCAAAAATCAATTACTGATGACCCCTGGTGTCAGTAATCTGGGGGGTAAAGGAAGTACTTTTTAATTCAAATAATTAGTACCTGTAATTAATTACTTTTTTTCCAGTAACTTGCCCAACACTGGTTGTCACAAAGGCAATCAGTGAAAATAAAAGTAATCCTTGTGTGATTCCAAATAAATGAAAAATACGGTGAAAAAAAACATAAATAGGACAGGACATATTGACCGTGCCCATGTAATTATGGCTATCAAACCTCCCCCCCTTTCAATAATTTACTGCATCACCCAGTTTATATCTTGGCCTAGTTTTCATGACCGCTGAGTTTTCTGACATTGAGCAACACATTTTTCGGTCTTTGATGAGATGTCATTGTAACCAGTACAACAGATTCAACATGCCCTGTGCCGGATGTAGCAAAGCGACCCCAGAAAATAACACAGCCGCCTTCAAGCTTCACAGAGGGGTCAGTGTGCTGTTATTACCTTGGTATGTTTCATTATGCCAGAAAATATTGTTTTGTGCGACTGTCCTTAGAACTTTCTCCAAGAAACTTTGCGGCCGGGAAATTTCCAGCCTCGCTATATTCATATTCATTTATAACAATGGCATTCTCTTCGATTGCCTCCCATTAAGTCATTTATTCACTGTAGTTTGTAACTCAATTTCCTTGTAAACTAACACCCAAGATTAGTAAATGATCGTCATCTCATTTTTCCTTGTATTTAATGCATTTTTCTAGTAAAGTAAAATTATTTGTAAGATTTCTTAATTCATTAGAAAACACAATTGATACGATGGATGAAAAATAGATGAAATTAAATACTTAAAACTACCTTTTTACTTCATTCATCTTTTAAATGAATCAACATTATCACTTAGTTCTGCTTATTTTAAGTATTATTTTCCATATTGTAGATATTTTTGACTTACCGGTAGTTGTCTTGTACAATAACTTGCTTTCTAATAGACGAATAGCTGTATTAATGAGTTGAGTTTTATTTTAATAAAAAAAAAGGTAGATATTTTAACCCTAGTCATCATTTTATAAATAAAATAGGGTTATTGGGTTCTCCAGGGTAAATACGCATAATTATCTGATAATTAAGCTAATTTTAAAATGGACATTGTGTATTATTTAGTGCCACCTAGTGGTAAAAACTTATTTTACCTAGTGGTAAAATTCATGGGAAAAAAAAAGAATATTGATTTGGTTAATTAGCAAAAGTGTATGATCATATATACGTGTGTATTTAATACTCATTTTTAAAAAACATGAGGCTCGTATAGAGGGAGCTGACATGTTTGTCCAACATCTTGCTGGTAAGGGTACCCCAAAAAAAAAAAAAAAACCTTTTGAAAACATGGGTATAAAATAAATAAGAGGAAATATGGTGCAGTTTAGTCTCTTTGAGTCTCCATAGTTTGTAATCTTTCTTGTGCTTTGTAGCACACGTTTTAAGTTGCAGTACACAATACACTGGGTGCACTGGTTACAAAAAATTAAAAAAAATTAAAATTGTCAAAATAATATATGCCAGTTAGACATTTTCTTTTTTTGTGCATTAAAGGTGCTGTTTGTAGCTTCAAGATATTCTACTTGCTGATGCCACCTTCTGGCTGAAATTATCATTGCAGCTTCTCATGTTGCACGAGCAAGTATTCTTAGATGAGCTCCAATAAACTCTTCCTTTTTCATCTTATTTGGGGGGTTTGCGGTAGCATTTGGACTGCAATTTAAACAGTCATTTTCTTACTTTCAACATTTTCATCCAGGAATAAAAGAAAACTGCGACCACGTGGCATCACTCTCCTCCCCCCAACCTACTCAGCTCCTTCCCTCCAGCGTAATGCGCTTTGTGGCCAATACACGGATGATACAAGATAAGCAAATAGGCGTGTTGAAAAAAAAGCCTTTTTGAACTCAGTTGGGCGTTATTAACACATACTTTATAGCGATAATATTCAATTTTAAACTTTTGAAGCACACCGCAAACTATAACCCCAGTGTACGAAGAACTGCTAATCCCAAAACAGTGGTATGATTTTGCATTGATGCTACTTTTTAAAATAACATACAAAATCTCAAGTTCCTGTTGAGGCTCCTTCTAGCGACCTAAGGAGTACTCATCCATCCTTTTGAAACCCACAGAGCGAGCAAACAATCAGTATGACAAATTACTTGCCGGTGTGTCTAATTAGGACACAAAATAAACTGCACTTCAAAATCAGTAATTAGTATCATAGAAACATTTGGGGGGGACAAAATGTGCTCATGCTTGAAGACAAAAACTTCGCTGAAGTTTGAGCCAAATATGAGAGACCCACAATGTAAGCGAGTGATTATACTGTAAAACTACTGTGATGCTTGGAATAGCGAATAAGGCTTGCACTTCCGTGGGAAGGTTGAGCATATAGCCCACTATTGTTTATGTCCCTGATTCTGTTTGAGTTAACACAATGGCGGACTTGTCATTCTATTATTCTTTCTCTGCTCCCTGTTGAAATGGAAAAGGAATATACAACAGGATATTACTTAAAGCTGACAAATTCACTGCTTTGCATTCTTTCCCTCTACAAATGTGAACCGAATGTTTGTTATGTTTATGCTTCTGCATGCAAAATCTGTTGTAATCCCAAATTCTTAAACATGCAAAAGAGAAAATAGTACCTGATTTTTCTAATCTATATACTGTATATATTTCAACAATGTTCCAATTATTTTTCCGAGAAAATTGTTATTGATGACAACATGTTTTGTTTTTGTCATTAAGAGCTGTGCCATCATCAGAATACTAGCATCTTAGCAGCCAGCAGTCTTTTACGGAGCTCTTACACCGTTTTCATGGCCAATTCAAGCACTTTTTAAGGACTTCCAATGGCAATTTTCCCATTTCGTCAGTACCATTGAATGAAAAAATAAATCTGTGTTAATCATGTGGTTTGCAGAGCCACAAATGTATCTGTGATCTACATATGCAATTTCAATCTTGCATGTGCATTTACATCGGACTTTTAGACCTTGAGTAAATTGCGAAAATATTTGTTTTAATAAAAATCTCTTCCCATACAGGTGTTGGGTAAACATGAAAAATACAGCTTGCATATTCAGCTGCAGGAAGTCCTTCCCATTAAAATTTACCACTGGGGAACGCTACCTTAACTTTTTTGTATGGCCCTTTATACCGTAAATGTCCATAATTGATAGGTAATCCTTACAATTATACACAATTTATGGTGCCCTATTTAGATGTGGCATGCACCTAGCGGCTTTAACGTGACCCGTAAGGGGGCGGTGACGCTCCATAGGACAATGCCGTTCAAACGAATCCCCGCTTCCGTAACCAGTCGGCATTATTTTAAGCAGACTTTGCATGACATTACAAACATCAATTCCAAGCACTTCACCCAAAACCCAAGCAAATTTTATTTCTTGAAAAAATATAATTAAAATTCAAGCATTTTCAAGGATTTCAAGCATCCATATGAACGTCACAGCTCTACCGCAAACAAGCCAGATGGGTCAACTTTGAGACTAAATTTGTGGATTCCTCTAGTGCATAGAACATTTCTCAAAATTGTGAGAGGCCGGGAAGTACCTGAACGGGAAAATATTGCCTCTAGTTTCAAAGGTGTTTCCAGGTAGGAAGTTAAAAATGCAGTACAATATGCGCTACTATTAAACGCTTCCAGAGTTTCTCGAACGTAAACAAACTGGCTATGGCTTTAAATCTGCCTGCCAACCCCAATGGGCATGCGTACCTCTAGCATGCGCTTCGTGTCACCGTCAAAGTTCAGAGTGTAGAGACAAGGAGGAAGGGTCCCGGCGAGATAGCGGAGAGGAGGACCCAGCCGTCACTCGGAATTTGTGGAAAGTTATCACCCAGAAAAAGTGTTGACAAGTCGGGCTATCGCTTCGTTTGCCTCACGCATTTATGGCCCATTGTCAAAAAACGGTAAAAGCGGATGTCATTGGATCAGTGTTTCAAGAAACACAAGGCAAAAAGTTATGAGCCATGGCCGCCACAAATGACCATGATTGTTGAAAACATCTAGATGACACATTTTTACACACTCAATATTGGCTTTGCAGCCTATATTGTCAACCAAAAAAAAGGCTTTTTAAAAATAGTTTTTAAGTCAATATTTATTTATCTAAAGTAACCTTTCTTTTTTTTTTTAGGAGAAAATAGTAACCCTTTGCTCAAAAGGTTTGAAAAACAGAGTTCAATCCTTTTAATTTTTAGGTTAGTTGAGCATGTAGTGAATACAGGGTTCCTACAGATTAAAGCAAGTTAAATTGAAGAATTTTAAAGACTTGTTAATGCTTTTTGTATTCAAATTTAAGACCAAGCTAAAATAAAAACATGATTGAAACTAACACACCAATAAAACAACATGAATTAGGGTCAATTTTCACCAAATGTTTACTTTTCATTTGTAAATCACATTTTAGTCCGGTTAGGAATTTTTCATCTAAACAAATAATAGTCTCCAAAGATTTAGACATGGAAAACAATAAATAAAAATGATCTTTACAGTACGTCATGGATGCCCAGTCAAAACTGGCGGATAACTATTCTGCTAAAATCATACAGACTTTCAAAAATTGGATAAAAGACATTTTTATGCCATATAAGGCCTCATTTTTAGAATAAAGGATTCAAGGTTTTTTGTTCAAGGATCCGCGGGGTCACTAGTAGAGCAGCAATCGAAAAGTACAAAAAATGTTAATAATATACATAACACCAATAATAGAGATAAAATTACATTTATTTTATCAGTACAGATGAACAACATGTACAAAGTTACAATACAGTATACAGTACATTTAGGTTTGCCACCTACAGATCATTAAGTCCTCTGGCATTGGTCAATGGGTCACATTTCAAAGTGACACGTAAAAGTCAAGCCATTCAATCAATTTCATTTCAACATTTTCTGTCTATGACTTCAATTTACAAACTCATTCTCTTAATGTCACTCTGGATTGTATTGGTGTGAGTGACTTGGCTCAATCTCAGCATGTTTTATAAGACTGAAAAGTCAGTTGCTCACATAAGGAGCCCGAGTGTCCAATTATCTCTGTACTTGTGTGTCAACTTAGGATCCAAAAATAACCACAAAAACGAAACCACAACACATCGACAGACAGAAAATCTCGGTCTAAAGCACTGAATGTTTAGTCATTTTTTGCTTATATTTAATAATATAACTCGCATCACTCAAAATGTTTTTATTTACTTGGAGCCATGCTGTGTGTACAGACTGAAAATTTGTTATGACAAAGATGATTCCACATGCTCCCTGACCAACAAACAATCCAGAAAGTAGTGCACATAAAAATGTTGGCAGCAGTAAGACCCGTCATTTGACATTGAATTGTCTAGAGAAAAAAGAAAATCAATAAATTCTGATCAATTTGTAGATTACAATCTGTTCTTTTCAAGCTTTAAAAAACACGTTACAGTAGAATCACCTTGATTGAGCCAAGGTAATATGCACTTTCATCATAAATACAATTGCAGTTCTGTTCTGCCTCAATCCCATCTTTACAATTTAATTCACTCATACACACACATTCATGACGCCGATTCTTTTCACTGAAAAATTAGGTGAGGACAAAATGTAAAGTGAACCATTGTCAAATTTTGCACTATTTCAAAAATGACTGTTTTGTAAGACAACACGTGAATCCATCTTGATTGCACATCCAAATGATATTAATTACAAAACTACACCCACAAAAAGACCAAAAATATCCTTGTGTGGGAGTGAGCGGGGCAATGCGAGGTTATAACCACATTAGCATGCCTGCTTTAACAGTCTTGTTCAGCCGTTGGTCACGTTCCGGTATACCTGAAGTACACACGGTAATAAAAGTATCGAATTGCACAGCAAATAATTACACGCAACTAAACGGGAGTTTCATAAGATGCGTGTCTTGCACCCCTGTGCGAGAGCATAATTGACAGCCCCTATCGATTCGGTCTAACAGTCACATGTCTACAAAACTGAGCCCTCATAAATGTAAGGATAACATATTTCAAGGCATCAACGAATGACTTCAAGCCGCGCTTCACACAATAATACCAAATTCTTTTTTTTTTTTTTTGCAACTAGCCAGTTTACAAAACAACATTGGCATCTTGGAAGTGGTTAAACAAATACCATACTCATACTTTCTTTGGTATATGAAACAAGATACGGTTTATAAAGCTATATAATAAATTTCCATCGTTTGGACGATAGATTTATCAAGATTGCTGAACGTAAAGTTCCAGTAGTCTCCACAAAATTACAGATGAATTACAATACATGCACACAGTCAAAAAAGTCTCAGAGGTCACTCTCTTTTCGTAAGAACTTAGTTGCCAAAGAGAATGGCCTCTTTGTGTGTAAGTGTGCGCTTTCCTGTTACACTCAAATGTTTTGCACAGGTACATTGTGATCACAATACTGAATCAAACTGCTTTCTACAGAACAAGGCAGTTTTTCAGATTAAGCATGTGAAGTTTTAGCTACCTTAAAAGACTTAGTGTGTCATCGGACCATTGTCCTCAGAAATATATGTACCAGATTAGGAAATGTACCAGTTATCGGCGTACACTAACAGCGGCTAAAACTACTCACTTCTTTTTTGCCTATTTGTTAACACCTATGTTTAGCTATGCAACCGACATGCGATGAACAAACAAACATCAAGGGGAAATTGGGGTGACAACAGTATTACATGCTCCAGCAAAGAGAAGGGAGTTAAAACGACAGCAGTGTTTGGCTAACAGTCAAAGCCTCTCATGGTCAGTCCATATACATTTGTTGACTTTTATCAAGATCGACTATCTTGTTCTCACATATTAACACACACACACACACACACACACACACACAATTATATATATCACTACCACTTCATTTTTTCCTTTATTTATTTTACAGCATCAAACATGTTGTTATTATGTTTGCACAAATAATTTAGTTGTCCCAAGTGTGAAAGGGTTAAGAATACCTCAAAGTCCTTGATAATAACATTTCCGCACAGTGTTGTGAGAATTCGTTTTGTGTTGCTGGGATAACATACATTAAATTTAACTTTATGAAAATACTCTTGTCCTACGCTACACAGTGCGGCCTTTGACAAAAAATATTTCAGTCCTTTGAATTCCAAACATTCCATGTATCCTTTAACATCCCATCTGTCTTTCACCAATGTCCATTCCATGTGTAAATGACACATTGCCTGGCTATTTAGGCCAGTTTATCCTTCAGTACTTCACTCCAGAACCCCTGGCCTCACTCCCCCACCTCGCCAGCTGCGGCGTGAGCAGAGAGGACATCTGTGCAATTTCCAAATGTGATGGAAACCATTGTGACACAACGATGCCTCCTTCCATCACTTAATGGAAAATTTCAGGGGTGTGTGGCAGTCAAAATGTCAAATGCCAGCACTACACATGACATGTTGTGCCAACTTTCAGGTCTCCGTAGCCAGAACCAAACCCAGCCCCTGCGCATCCTTGTTCAAGGGAACCGATGAACGCCTTCTTGTGTTTCCTTACGCCTAAGCTGCCGCTGCTGCGTTGTAAGCAGTAAGAACAAAGACGCTTGAGGCCTTTCCTGAAAGCGGAGTTGGAGAGGCTGTAGATGAGACAGTTACAGAAGCTGTTGCTAATGGCCAACCATGTGGTAAGGAAAGATGCTGCAGGGTGGTGGTAGATTCCGCCACTCTCCAGCAGAAAGTAAAGGATGTATGGTAGCCAGAGGATATAAAAAACGCTGGTAATGCGGAAAAGTACCATGGCGTACCGTCTATCCGGGTATGTTGAAGATGGTTGAGGGTAATATGGCTGAGGTTTGAATAAGGGTGAGGTCTTTTGGTCGGGATCACCATTGCCTTTAACCAGAGATCCGGACGCCAACGCGGGATCCGGGTTTGGTTGGGGACGGTAACGAGCGTGACGCTCGCTGATCTCTCTCGTGTGCTGTCGACAGATCTTGAAGATGTTGGCATAAGTGAAGCAAATGGTAAGAGCGGCAGGGGCATACAGAAGAACGACAATTAAGGTCGTGAAGGCAGGACGGGTCCTCCACTTGACAGCGCACCACTCCACCACATCACCGTGATAACCGGGCTTTCCCCAGCCCAGGAATGCCGGCAGAAAGACCAGCGCAGAGTATAGCCATATCAGAACAATGCAGAAACGCACTCGGCACGGCGTAACCAAGGCCGCATAAGTCAGGGGTTGCGTGATGGCGATGTAGCGGTCCACGCTCACGCAAGCCAGCGATGCCATTGAGACCGATTTCAGAACAGAGACCATGTAGCCAAACACCTGGCAGGTGAGTTTAGGGTCAAGCCCTTGGAGGTGATGAAGTAAGGACAAGGAAGGGAAGAGGCAGCTGACCCCAACAAGCAAGTCGGCATATGCCATGGTCTGGATGAACGCACTGGTGGTGTGCTGGCTCAGCAAAGGGGCACAGTGAAAAACAAAAATCACCACTAGGTTACCCGAAATAATCAGAACAGTGAGGAGGATGATGACGGAGACTTCGAGCAGGCAGGTGGAGAAGACTTTGGAGTAGCTGATTTCCAGGAGGCAAAAGGGAGCAGAGAAGTTGGTCTGGTCGGCAAGATTTAGGTCCAATGGATCCAGGGAGGAATTCATCATCTTAGGCAGGAGAATGTCTCGCCGGAAACCCTGCAAGGGTAAGGTGAACCCAAGGACTATTTTGGCAGGTAGTTTCCTGGCTGTGAAACTAGCTGCTTTTCAATCTGCCACTTCATCTTAATTTCCTCTGATTGGTTTAGAATAAAACGTGTCCACTCTTTTTCACTTGTTTTGAAAGTCACTGGGGGGAAAAAAATAATCTAATTTCTTCTTGAAAAGCATTTGGTGTCCATAAACACAGATGTTTCCAACATGCACTGCAGTAGGTAGGGAAAAAGTAGTGCCTCCTCTAATATTGTAGTCCGCTGCATCACAGACTCAGCTCGCAATAAAAATATATTGCGTCAAAAACAAAGCGTTCATTAACGATGCTTAGTCCAGATTTTCATGATTGCCATCAGTTCTCTTTCCTCTTCTTTCTTGCCTCTTCTTCAGCTCGCTTCCACCACACTTATGTGTGTGCCGGCTTTCCCCACACCCCCAGGTTT
Organism: Urocampus carinirostris; assembly: GCF_059441175.1. Classification (NCBI taxonomy): domain Eukaryota; kingdom Metazoa; phylum Chordata; class Actinopteri; order Syngnathiformes; family Syngnathidae; genus Urocampus; species Urocampus carinirostris. The sequence goes on from NC_142364.1 coordinate 17,966,548, forward strand.
CTGTGTTGTCCTTGGCCCCAGTATCACAGCCGATTGCTGGAAGGAAAGCAGTGTATGTATGAAATGATAGATGTTAAAAAAAATGCCTGAACGAGCAAAAACAAATAAACAAACAAACCTTCGCGCCTCAGCTGTGTGGTCTGTCAGTAAGAGCAGCAAATACATCTGAAGTGGAAATGAGGTAGGCAGGCATACCGATGCTGGAAGAACCCTTTGCCCCCGCCTCCTTTTGGTGATGTAGTATCCTCCTTTACTAACGCTCTCTCTCTCTTCCTCACTCTCAGTCTGCCCAACCCCCCCACCATAGCTTTCCCTTTCTCACTCAGACAGAGACGAGTCCCTTCCTTCAATTTGGCTAAAACCAATCATCAAATGGAGATACGTGTAGCTGCGTCCATCTGACATGTTTACTTCTTCCAACGCTCACTCATGTACAGGGTCAAATTTTTGGGGGAAAATATAGCAAATCCTTAAATGAAAGAGTAATAGAAACGAATTCCATAGCTAAAAAAATGAAAATACGAACTACTTCAATGGCAATACTATTGTTATTTGATGTTTGTGTTCCGATTTGAAAATTTTCAGAAACTAAAAATGCATGGCAATAGGAGTCCTTATATTCGAATTGCTTTTCTTTAATACATTTTTAATAATATTTTTAAGCAGCGAAAGAATATTTTATACCCTTGTTCTCTTTAATTTTGATGGACAAAGGAAAACACAACATGCCCAAAAGCACCATTTTTGGTAGTGTAATGCTGCAACTATTGATGGGACTGTGACCAAACCAGGTTTGGGAAACTGTTCTGATTTCTACAGCAAAATGCTACTAAAGTGCATGAGGACTAACTATGGATAAAAAAACTGCTAATTCAATTAGTAAAGTATGATATGGTACGAAGCTTTGATAATAAAATCTAGCCCTCAACAGAAGTCTAGACATTAAGAACTTTCTGAGGGGCAGAAAGTTCAAAATGGTCATGTAATGTGATGTTTTGGGGAAAAAAAAAAAAAAAAAAAAAAAAAAAAAGGGAAACACTGTTAAGCCAATCTAGTTGGCACAGTTTCAATAAACATATAGCACCACATACATACATACACACACACATATGCATGTATATATATATATATATATATATATATATATATATATATAAAACATATATTACACACACATATATATTTATTATATATATTACACACACATATATATTTATTATATATATTACACATATATTACACACACACATATATTTATTATATATATTACACATATATTACACACACACATATATTTATTATATATATTACACATATATTACACACACACACACACACACATATTATATATATATATATATATATAATATATATATATATATATATATATATATATATACACACACATATACTGGACTGTCTCAGAAAATTAGACTATTGTGATAAAGTTCTTTATTTTCTGTAATGCAATTAAAAAAACAAAAATGTCATACATTCTGGATTCATTACACATCAACTGAACTATTTCAAGCCTTTTATTATTTTAATATTGCTGAATTTGGCTTACAGCTTAAGAAAACTCAAAAATCCTATCTCAAAATATTAGAATATCATGAAAAAGTATACAAGTAGGCTATTCAACTAATCACCTGAATCATCTAATTAACTCGAAACACCTTGCGAGGGTTTCCTGAGCCTTAAAAACACTCAGCTTGGTTCAGTAAACTAAATCACTGCTGATCTGACTGCTGTCCAGAGGACCATCATTGATACCCTCCATCAGGAGGGTAAGACACAAAAAGAAATTTCTCAAAGAGCAGGCTGTTCACAGAGTGCAGTTTCAAACCATATCCACAAAAAGTCTGTTGGAAGGGAAAAATGTGGCCGGAAACGCTGCACAACCAAGAGAGATGACCGCAGCCTTAACAAAATTGTGAAGAAGAGCCGCTTCCAGAATTTGAGGGAGCTTCAAAGACAGTGGGCTGAAGCTGGAGTCCAGGTATCAAAAGCCACAGTTCACAGACATGTCCGGGAAATGGGCTACAATAGCCGTATTCCCATGGTCAAGCCACTTCTGAACTCAAGACAACGGAAGAAGCGTCTGACTTGGGCTATGGAGAAGAAGCACTGGACAGTTGCAGAGTGGTCCAAAGTCCTCTTTTCAGACGAAAGCAAGTTTTGCATTTCATTTGGAAGTCAAGGCGCCAGAGTCTGGAGAAAGGCTGGAGAGGAGCAAAATCCAAGTTGCTTGAAATCCAGTGTGAAGTTCCCACAGTCAGCAATGGTTTGGGGAGCCATGTCAGCTGCTGGTGTTGGTCCACAGTGTTTCATCAAGTCCAGAGTAAATGCAACTGTGTACCAAGATATTTTAGAGCACTACATGCTTCCATCTGCTGAAAAGCTCTATGGAGATGAGTATTTCATTTTCCAGCATGATCTGGCACCTGCCCACAGTGCCAAAACCACCAGTAACTGGTGCACTGACCATGGCATCACTGTCCTTGATTGGCCTGCTAATTCCCCTGACCTGAACCCAATCGAGAATTTGTGGGGTATAGTTAAGAAGAAGATGAAAGACACCAGACCTACAAATGCAAATGAGCTGAAGGCCGCTATCGAAGCATCCTGGGCATCAATAACACCTCAGCAATGCCACAGGCTGATTGCCTCCATGCCACGCCGGATTGATGCAGTAATCCGTGCAAAAGGATTCCCAACCAAGTACTGAGTGCATCAATGGACATTTTCAAATGTTTGATTTAGTTTTGCTGTTATAAAATTATTTTTTTTACTTGGTCTGAGGAAGTATTCTAATATTTTGAGATAGGATTTTTGAGTTTTTTTCAGCTGTAAGCCAAAATCAGCAATATTCAAATAATAAAAGGCTTGAAATAGTTCAGTTGATGTGTAATGAATCCAGAATGTATGACATTTTTGTTTTTTTAATTGCATTACAGAAAATAAAGGACTTTATCACAATATTCTAATTTTCTGAGACAGTCCAATATGAGATAAATCACACATGATTCAATTGTTTGTTTGTTTGTACATGATTCAAATTGAATCTTTTCTTCCGGCGCCGTCACGAATGGCAGCCACTCCAGCAGCTCCCGTGTTATTTTCGATTGTTCTCGATTGTTCTCAGCTCAGGGATGCTGCTGGAAATGTGAATTTCCCTTCGGGGATGAACAAAGTATCTATCTATCTATCTATCTATCTATCTATCATGATTGGCATAATCTTGCCAATCAAAAATGATTGATAATGAGCATTGACAAGTGGGTGTGTTTATTTTTGTCATTAGATGCTTTGTACTGTCAAATATTGACACTGCTTCCTATATTACACATTATATATATACAGTGGAACCTCGGTTCTCGACCATAATCCGTTCGTGAACCCTGTTCGAAAACTGATTTGGTCAATCGCAGAAAATCGTTTTTCCCATTACAGGTAATGTAAAATCGTTTTAATCCGTTCCAACACCCTGAATGTTTACCATGATCGTAAACATGAAGCTAACCCAGGTTAATCGTACGTTCGTGTTAGCGTAATCTTCCGTACGAAAGATTACGCTAACATGAACGTGTAAAAATAAAAAAAGGATTATGAATAGGATTTCTTACCTATATGGTGGACGGTGGGGAGAGAAAAATCCTCAAAAGTTTTTCAACCTCCTCCAAAACTTGCGGCAGTTGCTTTCTTAGAGCGCTAACTTCCTTAGCCACATCACTCGATTTCACAGCCTCCTTATTCTTTACTATCGTACTGATAGTAGATTTAGCCATGCTGTATTCACTAGCAAGATCGGAAATTCGTACACCTCTTTCATATTTAGCTATTATGTCTTTCTTAAAGGCAACAGTTGGACGAACAACTTGTCTTTTTTCACCTGTCCTGCTTGCACAGACCTTCTTCAGAGGCATAATTAGGGGCTAAAACACCCGTACGCCGCTCAGCATCGCACCCTAGCGTACCGGCGTTCGAACTCCGATTTTTTGACCGAACAAGGAAGCAAGAATTTTTCGAAATTTTTGGTTGAACACCAATTTGTCCGAACTGAGAGGCGTTCGAAAACCGAGGTTCCACTGTATATATATATATATATATATATATACACACACATATATACCGACCATAATCCGTTCCAGAACCCTGTTCGAAAACCGATTTTTTCGATCACTGAAATCATCTTTCCCAATAAAAATAATGTAAATCGTTTTAATCCGTTCCAACACCCTGAATGTTTACCTGAATGTTCAACGTAAACATAAAGCTAACCCAGATTAATCGTAAGTTCGCGTAATCGGAATCTTCTGTATGAAAGATTATGTTAACATGAACGTGTCAAAATTAAAAAGAATTATGCATATGATTTCTTAACTTTGTGGTGGTCAGCAGAAGGCGCAGGTGGATGGTGGGGAGGGGATCAGACACTCGCACACCTCCCTTATATTTTGCTATTATTTCTTTCTTAAATGCAATAGTTGTACGCACTACTTTTCTTTTTTCACCTGTAGCAACTTTACTGCTTGCACTGACTTTCTTCGGAGGCATAATTAGGGGCTAAAACACTTCGGACACCTATATTAAAAGCGAAAGCAAAACGAAGCACGTCCGCACACGATAACAGTTGGTCACGAAAAGAGCGATCTACACCCGTACGCCGCTCAGCATCGCACCCTTAAGTACGCACTCACGCATTACCGGCGTTCGAACTCCGATTTTTTGACCAAACAGCGAAGCAAGAATTTCTCGAAATTTTTGGTCAGACTCCGATTTGTTCGAACTGAGAGGCGTTCGAAGACCGAGGCTCCACTGTGTGTATATATATATATATATATATATATATATATATATATATATATACCTCATACTTCAAAGCTTGCCAATCAAAAATGATTGATAATGAGCATTGACAAGTGGGTGTGTTTATTTTTGTCATTAGATGCTTTGTACTGTCAAATATTGACACTGATGCATCAATGACAAACACTCGACTAAAGCTCAAACATAAATTCATGAAGCATTTCCCCCACTGATAGAAAAAGACAACAGAAAAAAAAAATCAATAACATTCCTTGAACTCAATCCTAAGCTAAAATTGTCTCTTTCCCTTGCAGTTTCCCAACCAGCAGTGAAAATTACTGCCATAACGCTTGATTTCAAAATGTAGAATAAACATTGCAATCCCTGAACCAGTGCAAGAGAATTCTATTGGATGTAAAGTGTAGCAGGGGTAATTACTTTTCACAGCCTCTGAATGTGTTAATTAGCACCAGAAATAAAAGGACAGCAGATCTATCTTCACTGGTAATTCGAACGTGTTGTTAAGACAGTAAACCGAAGGCAAAATAATTCAGGTAGCAGTTCATAGAGTTCAGACAAATGGACTCGAATAATCTGAAAAGACTCAGCTCCCATCTGATTTACTGAGCTTTCAGTCCATCCATTTAGGAACACAAAACACAACTTGACAGGTAGTGAAAACAGCAATCCATGATTACAGATGAAACAAAAGCTTTGTGAAAAAGCTGGATAGTGTAATTTCAAGGCAGGTAAGGAGAGTTTTTAAGGGTTTTTGAGTAAAAAGAAGACTAAAGACTATTTATGACTGCTAAAGACTATGACAGACCCCTCCATCTTCATAAATGCTTATCCTCAAATATAAACGAAAGTTTGACAAGCAAGGGATGGGTATTAAATAGTAAAACGCCTTGTGTGTATATGTGCTGACATAAATTCCTTTAGGCCTTACTGATTTGCAGATGCTGCATGAGACTATTTTGAAAGCGTCAGCTATAGTGAGTTTGCAAAAGCAAACCTGACATCTTAATCTCCCTGCTTGCAGACAGTCGTTCATTACAAACTTCCTAAGAACTGTTCCGCCTTGCGCTTCGAGTTCTTAAACAACTCACTGCCGAAAATCTAATGAACCTTGGCTACAACTTACGAGTATATGGGCTGTTATGATTACATCTAATTACACAGGATCCTGCACTAAAATTAGAAGCCTTGTCGGATATTAATAGTCAAATGCTGGATGATCCACATCCACATTTAATGACTTTCTGAAGGCTGCAGAGTTTGTCTCGTGCAGAGCAATTTGCCGTCGCGTGATCGAGACCCAAACACACGCGTGCATGCGCCAGCCTGCACCTTTCTCTCCCCACCCCACCCGGCAAATCCAGACACACTTCTTTGCATTCACGCACCCCTTCTGCCCATCGCACGAGGAGCTAAAAATAAATTATGGTAGGGAGAAAGTGGCTGGACGGGAAGGAATATGGAATTTAAGATGCCAAAAAGAGGCAAGGGAATAGAGTTGAATCAGAGAAGAGATGAAGGTGAGAAGCAAGTCAAAGATACTAAGAAATTAATTCTAGGAATAATGGGGCACAGCCATATGATAGAGAAGATAGTGGAACATCTCAACCTCCTTTAAGGTAGAGAATATTCAAAGAACACATCATGCCGTGTCTGGCACGAATAAGGAATATTGCTTTTCCTGCCTTCCAAATTGTGAGGTGGCTGCCCCCAGCAAAAGCCAATCATTTTGTGTGATTTATCTCATATTGAAATGCACAGCTTTGTAATTAAACTGTAGTTGCAGTATTACGCCACAACTGATGTGCTTTATTATAGATTAGAATAGAAGAATAGAATTTACCTTTATTGTCATTCTTTGTAACCATGCACACAGAACAAAATGTTAAACTGTAGCGAGCCGATGCAGCCGCAGCCAAACAGGGCGCAGCCATTTCAGTCATTAGGTGACCAAACCCCCCAATTCCAACCCTTAATGCCAAGCGCCAAGCAGGGAGGCAATGAGTACCAATGTTGTAAGTCTTAGGTATGATTCGGCAGAGGCTTGAACCAGCGACCTCCCAGTCTCGGAGCGGGCGCCCTACTATCTAGGCTACCAAGCTGCAAGGTATCTCTGCCTCAATTTGTGCCAGGCAAACCCCTGGTAAAACAAGAGGACCATCCTTGGTTCTCTTCAACAAGGCATACTGGGCATGGGTTGTATGTAGGGCATTATGAACACTGCCCGCAAAAATTTACCGGTAGTCTTAATCGACACAGACTACATGACTTTTAGCTTTAACAATGGTTCCCAGGCCAATTACCGGAGATTGGTTAAGACCCCGCCTGATCATCTCTTGTTGGGCAAAAACAAAACATCTCAAGCAACAAGGAAACAGTTGTTGGCATGCAGGACCACGGGACACAATTGCTGAAGCCGTTCCTCAGGAATGAGTGCATGACTCCTTTACTAACCACAACCGTGTCCTTAAGTGGTAATCACCTTGCCCTGGAAGTTACAAAAATGGCGAAAGGAGCAGAAACACACTTTTTTAATAAAAGGAAGAGAAATACTGTAAATCGGTACTAGTGTATCGTGCTCACATATTTCATGATTAAGGTTGTGGGGGTTTTTTCAGTGCAATGTTGGTGCGCATGAATTTTTTGCAGGCAACGGAAATGACAATTAGTCACATTTAAATGAATTTTACTGGAAAGATTATCAGATATGAGTGTTTTGTGGTCCAAAATGGTCACACAATTAAACTAATCTTGAGAAACTCCTGTGGTACATGAGTCTCTGGCCCCTCAGTTGCGAATTACTTTAATTAACCAACAGAAGATTTCTGCAGACGATCAGATTAGATTTGAATATTCTCATATGAAATTAATTTGACATGCAGGCAAAACATGAGTTACATCACGTATTCTTTGTCCTCTACAAATGTTTGTTTTCACATCCAATTCCTTTACACAAAAAAACATGGTTACGTCCGGGAAAATATGTTCCTTTGGCTGACACATGGCAATAACGTAAGGACACTTATTTTAACGAGCCTTAGGTATTGGCAATTTGCCACGATAGCCTTTTTGTGTTGCGCCATGGTGTACATGTGCTGTGTGTGGTCAAAAGTAGTAGAAATGGTTTAATGACACGCAACTCCTGGGCCCATCTGATTTTCATCCTACTAATGACTTTTTCTACACTAACTCAACCAGACAAACAAACAAAAATGCAATATTGGACATTTTCCCGCAAAGATTTGCCACCCAATTATTCGACTCTTTAACAGAAACACAAAAAGAAACAAAAATAAAAAGAGGGATGAGCATGACGTCCCTCTCTCAATCATTCTCCCCACCACCCATGCCTCCAACTAAATTCCCAAATTTGTTCCGTCCTAAACTGCAGAGAATCTACTCAGTTGGGCATTGTTAAAACACACTAAAAGAGAAAATATTTAACTTTCACCCTTTATGAGGACACCTCAAACGATGCACTGCAACATTAAAAAAACACAATATATTGATTATGGCTGGGTGAAACTATTGTCCCATTTTCATGTTTCAAATACAAAATACAGTCATTAGTCAACTCAACAATCCGTTTTCTCCATTTTCACTTGTTGGACCCTGAGAAACGGATAAATGGACACAAAAATAAACTTGCACACATATCTTAGCTTACCCTGCCACTTTGACACATTGTCACATATTCTTCCTAATAGACTAAAAAAATAATGCCCTCACTCGACTACAATGTTTTCTAATCGTGAACAATGTGACATAGATGTTAGCCGTTTCACATACAAAACGGGCTTTGCCTTTGTCTTTCATTTTGAAAGATCAGTTTTCTAACAACTTCATCGCATAAGTGGGGTAGCAAAGTAACACAATCACACATATTAGTCACTCAATGGTGCCTCTCTACTTAAATCCATAGAAATTTTTACAAATCTGGGCCATGGGTACAATGTTTTTTGTTTTTGGGTTACTGGCTGGAATGTTAATGAGTCAGCAATCACATGTTATCTTGCACGTTGAACTCTTTGCAGCCGGGAGGTTTGCGTCAGGGTCAGATTTAGGGAAAGAAAGGTTACATTTCTACTGTCCTTTTTTTTTCCAACCCTCCTCGTCAGAAAAGTCCATGAACAGTATGTTCAGACACCCTGAGATTGGGTCAAAGGATCAAAGAGGCTTCTCGCAAGGACACGGTGTGTGAGCACAGCACAAAGGGGATGCACACACAACGGGCCCAGAAAACGATACTCACAAAAGCACAAGCCTAATTAGAAGCTGGCACATTACTACAGCGTGCACATTATTGAAAAAATAATCATGCCGAGTAATTAAATAATTAGAACAAGAGAGGATATTCTACAAATAACAATGACAAACTGTTAAGCATGAGAAAACTGTTTTGTTTGAGTTTTTGGTACACAAAATATTGATAATTTATCAATTTCTTGTTTTAAGGGTAATGATGGTAACTTGTAAATGGTCTGCATTTATATCGCTCTTTTCAAGTCAATGAAGACCTCCGAAAGCGCTTTACAATGTGCTTCACATTTACCCATTCACACACACACTCACACACCAATAGCGGCCATGCAGCCATGCAAGGCGCCAACCTGCTTATTGGGGGCGTTAGGGATTCAGTGAATGGGAAAATACACAATAAATTGATTACTTTAATTAGGCCTACTGTGTTTAATTGTCTGAATAAGATATTACTCAACGAAATTGTTCACATCTGATCCAAATGAGTTATAAATATACAGTCTAACAATTTTTATTTTGATTGAAAAAATATTTTGCATATATTACTGTTATTTGCAACACCAAAATGAGTACCATTCCTTTTTTTCCTCAAGTCTTGCATGAGGTTATTCACAACTGGATTAATGGACTCTGAAAAAAAGTTTCAAATGGACATTTCCACAGCATTTTTGGTAAGATATTTTAATGAACTAGTGGTATCATTAACTATTTAGTATAGTATTATTGACAACTACGAGAGTCAGATATCATTGCGGTCATTTGAGAAAGACATTATTACCATTTTTGGGTCACTTTTTCTATTTTTGCAATGTTTACAGTGTAAAAATGCAATTAATTGAAAAAAAAAGACAAAATTTAGAGAAAAAACTTTTTCACATGACAACAACAAGAAATCCGGAATTAAATTCTATTAATCTAATTCTATTTAAAAGAAGCTGTACTGAATTACTTGCTGTCGTCATCCTCTGACATAAACTCATCATAACAGCCCTAGTCAGCCTGTTCATGATGTGTGTGTAAGTAAATGCATTTTTTAAACATGCTCAAATAGAGTCTTCCTTTTTCATATTTTTGGGGTATGGGTTAGCGTTTGGACTACTTGACGCAGGTCTCTTACTTTCACCATTTTCACTTCGCACTTTCACGTAGAAAGAAAAAAAAACGAGGACAAGCATAAGGTCAGTTTAGAACACTCATTCCACTCCACATTCTTCCTAGCTAATGTGTTTTGGCCCGAACATAAAAAACATAAATCAAGCATAAGGGCTCTTTGAACTCAGATGGGGATAACTATTTTGAGGACACCCAAACAACGCATAAACCTTTAAGAAAGAAAATACGTTGGTGTAAAATACCACATTTGCTGAGAGCAGGAGGGGGGCTCTATATACTATATTAGTACATTTGGATTTGGATTGCACTTTTTTAGTTTTAGATAGTAGTTAATTGACTTATCGCTACTGACGACTATGGAAGTAAAAAAATCAGGCAGTGAATGAGTCAACTTTAAATCATTTCAAAATATATTTCAAAGGTTTCACTATTGTTAAACATACCTTATCAGACACACTTTGAATCGGCAAACTAAAAGTGTCACGTGTTTTCCAATTCCTAAGTTCTTGAGAAAAAAAAAATTCCAACTTTTTGTCCAGTTGCTATCAAATCTGAAACTTTAAGTCAAGACAAGTCAAGTATAGCCCTTAATCACAAAAAGTTTCAAAGGGCCGCACAGACCACCATTACATGATCTCCTGATCCGACACAGACATGAGGGCAAGGAAAATAAAAACCTCAGCATTATTGTTATGGTTTTGTGAGCAAAGGATAACATTCTATACATGCAATCTATGTTATGAAAAATAAATCTGACTTTTGCAGCGTGGGATCCGTATGAAGCCAATGATAAAGACAATATAAAAACTGATTTAGACAGGGTGGAGGAAACGGTGGTAATCTAGTTTTTTCACCACATGGGCAAAGGCCTTGAGCCCTTCGGATGTTGTCTTTACATTAGAAAAAAAACCTAAAGCAGCAATGGTACATTTAAGGTGCAAATAGTTTAGGTGGGTTAACTCTAATATAAAAGGGCCAAGTCCCCTTTTTTTCTGACACATAACAGTATAACTATGGCTATGTGGAAGGTCTCAACAGCACGCATTCTAATGTCTACTTACATAATATACAAAACAGAGAAAAGGGGTTAGTAGAAGGGCTAGTGTAAAAATGTCCAATTAAGGGGTTTTGCGCCGCTTTCATGCAGATCTGGGAACTTCTGGATTGTATGTTCTGGACTGTGGGAACCATTCCCAAAATAAACTTCCTGGGATTTATACTTTCGGGTCACCATTCCTGCTCTCAAGAGACCCAGAAGCCTTTTTTCAATGCAGTGACCATCATTTTTGGTAAGACTACCATCCATTTTAATTGTAAATGTAAAATATATTCTTCTTTCTCCTATACTGCTTTAACAAAGCACAGTTATTTCTGTGGGGACATATGTATGTATATAAATCTTCAGTGGTCCTTGAGCAGATAAGTAAATGTCAAATGTAAACCAGCAATGAGCCAACGGCCCTTTTATGTTCCCGAACACCATGTACCATAATTCCAAATCCCACATTAGTGCAAAAACATGTGATAAACTGTTCACTGTGAGAATGCAAACACTCATGAGACCTCTGAAACAAAAAAACACAATAAAATGTAGATATCCGATTACAAATTTTGGAAACATTGGTCTTGTATATGCGTGCGTAAGGCACACTCTTGTATAACGCGCACGCCAAATTTTTGATTGAAGATGAGTATAAAATTTTGTTTCACTTTTCTCAGCTCAAATTGAGCATTCTAAGCGTAGCCATGATTAAAATCATCAATTGACAACGTAGACTGTAAAACCAATAGCAACATAAAATGTATAAGGTATTTCTTTAATGTCCTTTATTCATCATCAGATACCCCAAAAACTTTTTTCCTCATTGTGCTTTTTTGCGTTAATATGTTTCAGGACAACTTTCTATTTTCTGCATTTTTAAGCCTATCCATACGTCATAGATAGCACTGGTGATCTAGTGGTAAGGAACAGGCCCTCTTCACCACTGGGAATCGGGCTCGATCCTCTATTTAGCGATTGTGGTCAGTGATATTTTTCAACTGATCAATTATTACATAAATATGGTAATATACTACCGTGAAACATTGTGTGTAACATACACCCAAGCTTTGAGTTCTTTTTTAGGTAAACAAAAATTGTGTGTTGATAAATATTTTTTTTAGTGAGCAAGACCACAATCACATGACTGTTCCACAAAGTCAGCACAACCATTTTACCACAGAGTCATAAACGATTAAATTTTCACCTACCTTAGTGATTAAGGTACGGTATTCCTCCACCTGGTGGTCATTGTTGTGGCAACCAGACAGCAGCTGCCAGACCTCTCCACGGAGAGCCTCTGGAACACCACTACGAACTAGAGCTGGAAGCTGCTTGGGACGTACGGACAGATTCATATGCCTAGAAAAGAAGATGTGAGAGCAGTGGTTAATGGAAGGGATAAGGTGAGTAGATTTGTTTAATTCAGTATAAAATAATATTACAGGTGAACTGTGTAACAATCTGTGAAGCCCTTTGAGACTCTTCGTGATTTAGGGCTATACAAATAAAAATGACTTGACTTGACTTGACTGTGTCACACCATAAGAAATAGTGTCAATACAACCCTAAGGTTTAATGGATGAGCAAAAAAAAACAAATAAAGGTGTTGACAATGCCAATCTAAATTCAAAGAGCCCATATGCTTTATTAACCACAGCACCTCAACGCTATTATCTCATTTTAAGCAAAGCTGTTTGGGCCCCGGTGCAAAGAAACAAATTAGCTAGGAGGAATGGGGATTTGGGGAGTGCTGAAGAGTGATGTCATGCTCGTCCCTGAGGGCCATTTTTTGGGGTTGGTGTAGCATGACAATGTAGAAAGTAAGAAAATACCTGCTTCAGGTAGACTCCAAACACCAACCCAAACCCCAAGAAAAAGTTTATTCGAGCGCGTCTAAGAAATGCACGTACTTGCACGTGCATCATAAACGGGCTGACTGAGGCTGCAATAATGACATAAATCAAGAGATGGCAGCAGCGAGTAAAAGATTTCAAATAACAGAGCTCTTAAAATTTTCATGAGAATTATAACAATGCCTTGCACAATGGATCGAGTGCTTCCATTTTCAATGGAACCTGTAAATCTCTAGAACAAACATACTGACAATTTTTAAAGTTTAAAAAGAACAAATAACAATATTTAAGCTGTCGCGTGATAATGCAGTGCATTTGGGCATGGCATTTGATGATGTAAACAGTGCAGAAAAAAAAATATTCAAATTATTTATTATATATATATAGATAGATATATAAAGCATCCGAGTGAAAGTCCTGCTCGAAGTGCATTTCTTTCTTAAAAAGCCGTTTTTTTTCAGAAGTTTTCTCGGAAATTATTTTCGAGAAACTTAGCGATGTTCAAGTGTTGTATACTACGCAATGATAAACAGAAAAATATTTTTTTTCTAATAAAAAATGAGGGTTCAAGCTTTGCCTGTATAAATACAGAAATCAATTCTGTAAGCCTTCAAAAATTAGTTAAATTGTAAAAAATTGGCTCGCACCAGCTTCTACCCATTTGAGAGAAATATCTGTTATTTAATGAATTAATGAGTTTCATTTTCCCATGACAATGTAAATTACAAAAAAAGGAGAGATGACACAAATTCCCAATGAGTGGTTTATGCTGTTTCCGCTAATTAATAAACTTAAATTAATTAAACTTTAAATTAATTCAATGTTATAAGCAAAAAGAAACACAAAGGCTTCAAGAGGGACAGACTGGACATAATAAGCCTTACCACTTTGATAATAAGTCTCCCCAGGTCTCCAGAATCTTCTCTGCACACTCTTTGGACACATCCCCTGAACCGCTGAGTAATGGCTCATCGTTGTCTAGAGACAAGAAGGCATACTAGTTAAACGAGCATTTCCTCTTAGCAATCCAAACACTAACAGGCATTTTAAAGAGCTCAATCTCAATTTTTAAAAAGAATTCCGCTTGACACTGGATTTTTTGTGACCAAATTTTGAATACTTATTAGGCCAATGTTTATGAGAGAGATAAAAGCAAAAACATGCTCTCATAGATATAAGTGAAAAATTAATCTAATTTCATCTTGAGGTTACACATTTTTTTAACGGAACTGCGTAATGTTTGCGCAACAAAGATAAATAAAGAAGAATTACGATGAGTATAACAATAGTCACAACATTTATTTTAGCTCATGTGTAGAAAATCTTGCAAATGATAAGTATTCTTTTTCTGATTTCACTACATCACTGTTCCAAAACTGTGCTGATATTAAGAAACACATTTCCCTATTTTGCTGCAGTTTAACTTGTTGACGTGCTTATAAAAAAATGGATCATTATCCAATAAATAAAAAATGAGAAAGATTCTCTGTCATCTTCCATATATAACAAATTTGGTTCATTTTCGGGATATTTTTATTCCACTCGTTAAACTGATAAAGTATTAAAACGATTGAAAAGAATGCATGAGATTGGCAAATATTGCCAAATGGGTAGGCACTTCTTGGAGTTTAAAGGGGTTAAAATATGAAAAAACATAATATTTATACAGATAGAAAGAGTACCGCATTTTCAAGACTAAGGCACACATAACAGTATTTGATTTTTAACACAGTGCGCCCTGCCTGTGTTGCAAATCGCGACAGTACTTTTTCACAAAATCTTTCACCTCTGCATGCAGTCTTCTTTTAGCATGCATTACCTCTCATGTGCAGCAGTCCTTTCTGTATATACACAGAAAACCCATTATTGCCGTGATGTTGAGAGAATACACTATGTAACTGATTTATCCACCTTGAATGGACACGTAATTTCAAACACCTTACCGATCAATATAGTGACAAAACTTGAAGCAACTCTGAATAAGGCAAATGTTGTGCGGGGCGGCGGCGTCTGCTCATAACATCTTGCCTCCTCTGCGTGGGGTTTCAAAGCGGACGTGGTCAAATTGTAGATGCATTTGCTAATGTGTCTGCTAACACTGTTATTCAAGCTTTTACAAAAGCCAGCATAGTTTCCGGGGAGCCGAGTGGAATAGAAAGTAACTATGGAATTGTAAAACGTGAACCAGGCGAGATTGATGGAAATTTGGCACAGCAGTTCAAATTATGAACAGATGAGGACTACGATTGTTTGGATAGAGGATGATTGCTCGTCAAAAATGTTTTGTTCCTGATCTATTTTTTGTGCTTTTATTTAAATCTCTGTGTTGTACGTTTCCAACGCCTATTGATGCTTGACTGATGATTAGATAAAACATCTTACTACTTTGTAGTAAGATCCAACTACAGGGGAATCACACTTCTCAGCCTCCCTGGTAAGGTCTATTCAGGGGTACTGGAGAGGAGGGTCCGCCAGGAAGTCGAATCTCGGATTCAGGAGGAACAGTGTGGTTTTCGTCCTGGCCGTGGAACACTGGACCAGCTCTATACACTCTTCAGGGTCTTTGAGGGTGCATGGGAATTTGCCTGTCCGGTCTACATGTGTTTTGTGGACTTGGAGAAGGCATTCGACCGTGTTCCTCGGGAGGCCCTGTGGGGGGTGCTTCGGGAGTATGGGGTACCGCACAGTCTTATCCGGGCTGTGCGGTCCCTGTATGCCCGGTGCCAGAGTCTGGTCCGCATTGCCGGCAATAAGTCGGATTCGTTCCCGGTGAGGGTTGGGCTCCGCCAGGGCTGCCCTTTGTCACCGATTCTGTTCATAACTTTTATGGACAGAATTTCTAGGCGCAGCCTTGGCGGGGATGGAGTCCGGTTTGGGGGCCTCAGCATTGCGTCACTGCTTTTTGCAGATGACGTGGTGCTGTTGGCTTCCTCAGCCCGTGATCTTCAGCTCTCGCTGGAGCGATTCGCAACCGAGTGTGAAGCGGCCGGGATGGGGATCAGCACCTCCAAGTCCGAGGCCATGGTTCTCAGTCGGAAAAGGGTGGTATGCTCCCTCCGTGTCGGGGAGGAGGTCTTGCCCCAAGTGGAGGAGTTCAAGTATCTTGGGGTCTTGTTCACGAGTGAGGGTAGGATGGAACGGGAGATCGACAGACGGGTCGGTGCAGCGTCTGCCGTCATTCGGACCCTGTACCGGTCTGTCGTGGTGAAGAGGGAGCTGAGCCGAAAGGCAAAGCTCTCGATCTACCAGTCCATCTACGTTCCTACCCTCACCTATGGTCATGAACTTTGGGTCATGACCGAAAGAACTCGATCCCGGATAAAAGCGGCCGAAATGAGTTTCCTCCGCAGGGTGGCTGGGTTCTCCCTTAGAGATAGGGTGAGAAGCTCAGTCATCCGGGAGGGACTCGGAGTAGAGCCACTGCTCCTCCGCGTTGAGAGGAGCCAGTTGAGGTGGCTCGGGCATCTAATAAGGATGCCTCCTGGACGCCTCCCTCGGGAGGTGTTCCGGGCATGTCCCACCGGCAGGAGGCCCCGGGGGCGGCCCAGGACACGTTGGAGAGACTATGTCTCTCGGCTGGCTTGGGAACGCCTCGGGGTCCCGTCGGATGAGCTGGAGGAAGTGGCTGGGGATAGGGACGTCTGGGCTTCCCTTTTAACGCTGCTGCCTCCGCGACCCGACCTCGGATAAGCGGAAGACAATGGATGGATGGATGGATCTTACTACTTTGTAATAAATATTCAAAACACAGGCAAACTAATCTTTGCTCCCGCTCCTATTTCTTAATACGCACACTTGTATGCTTACGTGTGTACGTGTCGTTTCCCGACGGACATAGTTGCAAACACAATGAGAACGCTAAAGGGTGAAGTGTGGGTGCGCATTTTTAATAAAAAAAACCCTATTAGGGTTCGTATACCCTTTCTCTAGTACAATTTAAAAGAAGACATTCGGTGTGAATCATGTTTTTTGCAGAGCCACAAATATACTCGCTAATTTCATATGCGATTATTAATCGTGTGTGTGAATTTATCAAGACATTACATTTTTAGATCTTTGGTAAATTGAGAATTTATTTGTGGATCTGAACAATGCGTGTGTAAATATTTATAAAGACAAATCTCTCACTATGTAGGTGTTGAGTAAAAATGACAGTACCGAAATATGTAGCTTTCATTTTCAGTTACAAGGAGTTATTCCCATTACAACTCAACACTGTGAAACACTACCCTAATTTTTTGCATGGCCCATAATAGATAACCATTATTAATACGTAATCCTTTCACTATTACACATGTCAGAGTTCTCCGTTCAGGTGTAGCATACACCTGTCCTCTTGGGCACAACCTGTAAGGGGTGATGACGCTTTGTATGACAATACCATACAAACTAATGCCAGCTGCCATTAATCACTAAAAAAGAAGAAATGCAAGGGCAAAACAAAAGCCACCTGAGAGCAGTGTCCGAGGCCTTTTTTTTAAACAGATTTGTTGAAAAACAGGCAACAATCTCAAGCATCTCCAAGCAAATCATTTAAAATGTAAGCACTTTTCTATCCTTGAAAACACACCACTAAAATTCAAGAATTTTCAAAGATTTTAAGAACCTGTACAAACCCTGCGCTTTATGTGTGCATTAAATACAGCAATGGTACATGTAACAAACTCACCTTTAGGTGCAGTCATGAAAAAATGCTGTACTTGGGGTTATTCGTTTGTCTCTAGGCACGTAAACGATTTATCATGATTGCTCAAAAAATCTGATGCCACTTGGACTGTTCCCTGCATGTGATCACAATTATTGCATTTGTCTTCTTCTTAGAATTTAGGAAAATTACCAAGAGCAAAGTTTATTTCACCTTGAGGTTGTATTTTGCCCACTAGTATAGAGCCATTGTGTGAAATGTTGCATAATATAACAACCCTGAGCCTATTGAGGCTCTAAAGTGTCCCTGTCGGCTGTCTTTGAGATGCAGATTCAACAACAATTTTCATGTATGACGGCAGCAATGTGTAAATGTCACATGGTTATCCTTTTCAAATGGTGATTAAACCGCAAGTGGTTTGCCCCACAGTCAGAAATTCCAGAGTAATCTTAGCTCACCTTTTCTGTGTGGACTTCATGTTCTTTCCTCGCCATTTTCTCAGAATAATCTGACTGCTTCCAAGGCTACATCTAACAGTTATTCAAATGAATGAAACTAAATTGTAAGTGTAAAATGGAAGTATAAATGTTTATCTACATGTTCCTTCTATTTGATACCTGTGACCTATTGCTCCTTGGAGCTCCGCTCATGAGCAATTGTGCACTGTTCTCACAGTCTCAGCACACCCTGTACCTCAATTTCATTTTTACAAAAATCAAGTTATGAAATACAGGCCATGTTGTCCTTTTCAGACCCGATACAATTATCCAACAGATGAAGTTAGACAACTAAAATGAACCAAAGAGTTTGGACGAATATTGTATGTATAGGATGATTATTTGGGAGTAGACAAATGCAGATCTTTCCGCACTCCACAATGATATGTCCTATTTTACACATAATGAACTTTAGTTTCTTTTTTTCCGGTTAACCTGGGGGCCGGTGGAATACGCGTGAGGAAGCACATCATTATCCATGCAGACTACACTATATAACATCTGCTGATACTTTAAGTACAGTACAAGGAGTTCTCCAGAGCAGTGTATGACCTCTCACAGAGCCTAGGGTGCCCAATTATATACAATACAACCCAAAGACAGTTTTTATTTCCTGCTTAGGTATTATATTAAAGTTAAAAAATTACTTAACAAATACTCCAAAAGAGCAATGATAGATACAACGTTTTCAGCAACTTGTCTGTGTAGTTTTACAGTAATTCAGAGCATAGAACCGTATTTCTGCGTTAGGCGGACCGGATTATAAGGCACACCACCTCCAGAAATAGTCCTGTTATATTTTTTTTGAATACAAGTTGCTCATGTTCAGGTAATTAAAACAACTGCAAGGGCTAGGGTTGCACAAAAATTAATAAAAGTGCTGTATTGGCGGATTGATTGATATACCATTGATCACACCTGCATAACATTGGGTCAATCAGGAATCAAACTGAGATCACGGCAGGGAGTGCACTGCATCCTATCTACTAGATCACAAGGGAAACAGATGGGGCAAGAATTAGGTCATATCGCATTATCCTAGTGTTTTTAGTCCCGCAGAAATATTTTGAGACATTAAACCGGTCCATGGTTCAGCCAACTCGTACAGTCTTAACAAAGATCAAGATATTCTGAACTGTATAGCGATAAACGCATTGTGGATAATAATCTAGTGGTTCTGAAATGAGTAAAGATGACGGCATAGTGGGAAGTAGTTTGGCCATCCTGGAATATATAAACACATGGCTGCACTTATTCAAAACATATGTCATTTAGAACGCTTAGTTTTACTTTTTAATTACCTTCCTCTTCATCATCCTCAGGTGGAGAAAGGACCAGCGAACCAGGCCCCCCTGGAAGGACACCAGGACTAGCTGTGGTCTTCCGTTTCTCTCGCTCGGTCTCACTTTCCAAACTCACCACCTCATATAGTGTGTCTGAGGATGGACTCTTTCGCTCTTTGCGTTCCATCTATGAGAAAATCCAACAGGGGGGAAAAATACCACAGAAAATTGAGAACAATAGTATAACCACTTTGTATTGGTATGAGCTCAAATTAAGTATGGATGTAGCCGCAAGCACAGGCCTTATTTATGAATTACCTGTCGCAATTTGAGGTAAAATGTTTCAGTGTGGCTGCGCTTGCTAAAGGGCCAGAAGAGACGATCGTTGGGGGAGCATACCCGGACCCTCGTCTCAAGAAGAAAACGCACCGGCTCCTCTACTTCTGTGATGACAAGGTCCACCGCTGTTGTCATGTATACAATTTTATCTATGGAACAAGAAAAACAATTTCAGAATTTGAAAGCGATAAAGCAACATGGCTCTATTAACACATCACACACAAGCTCATTTTATCCATTAGTACATTCAGGTTAGTAATAAGCATGATAGATACATTTCAATAGTACAGATACCCCTTGCTACTTCGCACCTCAGTTATCGCTGGTTCGCTGCTTCGTAAATTTTGAATTGAAGTGTCTTCATTGCAACTGATAAACGTATCTTGCTGTGTGCTCTGCAGACAGCACACAGCTAATGCTATCACGGGGGCAGATTGTAGGTGTGTTTGTTGCGTGGGTGTGACTGTGCGCGGTAGTGATAGGCTGGTGTATGCTGTAAGTTAAACAGCGAGGCAGGTGCACGAGGTCATGGGGCCAGTAAAACAGCGAAAACAGCTAGCTTTTAGTGACTCGTTACATTAAAAATAAATTTATCCGTTAAACCCCACTCTGAGGAAAGTCAAACGAGCACAAAGAAATAGGTGCTGTGTGGATTGATATCGGGTCCAGGAAGGGACTGAGGTGGCTTTGGGTAAGGGAGCAGGTACGGCCTACACTACCGTAGCCACCCCTGCCTTTATCTCACCAACGGCACCTCCATTGAACGGATAAACCTGGAGCTACAACTTGTGGGAAACTGCTCCATTTGGGAGCTCTGGCTCAATTCTGAGATACCCAACACTAGCATGCAGCTAGCCAGCCTCTCTCTAAATCGCTTTCTTGCACTGAAAAGCAAAGTCCTCCAATTTTATAGAAATTTTGTTTAATGAAAATAAAGACCATTCATTCAACTGCAATTCTGCATTCCGTGTTGTTATTTGTGGATCAAAATGTTTATTTTTTTATTTCAGTCAGTGAGGACGTCATCTCGAGAACAAATCAGGATTACGATTGATAACAACATAGTGAACATTGTTTACAAGAATGGACATGGCACATCTGGGTAAAAGAGTAATAAAAGACATAAAAGACAAAATAAAATATTTAAAAAGAAATTAATCTTAAAAAAACTTCGGCAAACATTTTCAAAGTAGGGCTTGGCCGGGGTTGTAGGTGCATCAGATGAATAGTGCAATGACAAAAGCAGCAACATATCAGGTGGGAGAATATCTTCACTGGGATCTCCGGATGATAGTGTTAAACGCCGAGATGAGGTCCAAGAAGATCATCCATGGCATTGCGCGTGGAGGGCTTTGCCCAGTCTACAAACTGATGAGGGTCTAGTGTGGGTGGTAAGAAGTCTTTAATGTTCTGAACACCAACCACTCAAAGCACTTCATGACCAGAGGCGGATTGAGCCTGACCAAGACTTCTTGGGGACGGCATGATGGTTATGGTTGTGGTTGTGAGGCAGGATGGAATGTTAAGAATTGTGTTCAAGAACCCCAAGCAGCTGTTTAGCACAGTCCCCAAGCACGCTCCCTGATACTCGAACAAGATCAGCCGCCTTTCTAAGGTTCACAGTTCTTGTCAAACTTCATGCTTTTGAAATATCAGTCACTGGCATCTGCTGGTTGTTGGTAGGTGTGGTGCGATTGCTTGTGGTTTGATCATCAAACCTGGCAAACAAGCAGTTTTAATCCTCTGCCAGTGAAACATCAGCCCCAACAGTCACCAGTCTGTTGCCTCAGATGTTGTAATATGTTAACGTCTTGAGTCTAATCACTGTTTTACGAGGTTTTCAAGAAATAGTAATAATACAGTAGCTTTTGTTTTTTACCTTTGGGTGTTTCCTCATTCACCGCCTGGAATTGGGGCGTGCTAGGGTTCCAACTTCCTGTGATGATGTAAGACTTCCCGTCAGAGCTTTTTCCCATTGACTCCTAAAGGGGCACAGTTGGGAGGAAATTAGCTCACACCCACAAATAAATAACTTCAGTTGTATGGTTCAATGCAGAATTATAATAACACCCAACAAATGCCACGCATTATTGTTCAGGGCTTTTGTCATGTTTAAACGAAGGGAGTAAAAGTGTGGATTTTTTTTAATTTTTATATTGGTAAGTGTTTGTTTACTAATGTATAAAAATACATTCAGCAAAAACTACAAATAATTTAGTTGCAATGTTGCCTATATTGTTGGTGAGCCATGTACCAAAGTATGCATGAAACCTAAATAAGCAACTATTTCTTAAACAACGTTTTAAAGTACCGTAGCTTTCTCCATATGTAACAATAGCCCAATCGTCAAAAGAGGATACCACGGTGCGAGACTTTTATGACTTGTTATAAACTCGTAAGCTTTACTGATCCCATCTGCAGAGTGCACTTTTTCCAAGAAAATAGATAATTTTCACATAAAATCCTTCATATTAATAAGCTAAATATGTGTGTAAAGGTTGCCCACTCTGCAACATCTCTAATTGTACGCGCTGCTGCTCAATGATATATAAATGATTACAGTCTGTGTCAGAGTTTATCTGACGGAGCTGCAATGGTATTTATTAATGGACTTCAACAATTGAATTCTCTAATGCAGTAGATACAAATAACCCACCAGATCTAGAAGGTGCATGTCACTGTTCTTGACGTTCTTGCCAGGGCTTAACAGAAGACCAAAACACCTGAGAAGAAGAACATGTTTAAATAAAAAAATAATTCTGAAATGTTCAAGTTGGCTTGCCTTTTTTAAAGCGGGTGTTTAAAGACTTCACTAACAATACTATTTTGCTCCCACTAATTCATAGAAAATATTTTGATTAATACTGTGTTTGTAAGATGAGTTGAGAAGCGAATTCTCCTGTGCTGAGATGGCAACCATGATACTACTTCATGTTTAGAAAAAATACATCGGATTGTCCAGCTCAGATAAGCCCAAATTCACCTCTCTCTAGCACATCCATGATTGCCTTTTAGCTTAAGCTTTGGAAACTCTCTTCAAAGCCCCTCTTGAACTGAATATGCAAAAATTTTTAGGAAAAAAATAAATAAAATGTTGCTATGTAAAAACACACAATCAAAATAAAATATTTAACAGAAAAAAGTGTGTCTGTCTTAATGTGTAATGTAAAAAAACAAAAACAAAAAAAACATTTGGGGGATTATCACCCAAACTTGTTCCAATATCATATCTGTACTTTTTTTCCTAATCTTTATTTCCGATTGTGGCGTAAACAAAACTAAATGAAAGGGAAAAAAGACAGAGGGTGTGCCTATCATCTGCCCACGCGCTTTGACACTCACAAAGGCTTGTGGGGACAAAAAAACAGCACCAACAAAAGAGTCTTTTACCATTTCTTCGTGGGTTATTAAACTTGGTTACACAAGTTAAACCAACAGAATTGGAAAGGTCAATTAAGGGACATAATTGCGCCGCTTATGGTCTGTGCTAATGAATGACAGCATATTCTGGCAAAGACATGACCATTTCTTGGGTTATCAAGTTATCTGACCGGCTTTAATTTATTAATTGATGATTCATAATTAAAATATTAACATTGTACTTTTGACAACAACAAGAGGAAGGCCATTGGAAATGTACAAGAAATCTTTTCACCACGACATGCATGCTAAAGAGTTTGGGTTGTAACTGTTGCCATGTACTGTGTGTGGGTGTGTGTGTTTTTTGTTTAGTTTTTCTTTACCGCTCAATAGCCAGTTCTTTATTGGAAGTCTGCTGGACATAAATAACAATTTTTTTGTCCATTCCGGCTCGGAGTTTGAAGCTCTGCTTGTCCTTGTCTTTTGCTACAGCGCTGAGGGAATGGAAAACAACAATAAGATGATAAAATCCACATTTATCCCCTAAAAATAATAACCCATATGATGAAACAATGTATGCAAGTGTCTTCTAACATTAACATATTTTAATAAGCATCTAGTTCGGACAAATGTAATTAACAGTTATTTTTAAAGTAAAGAAGAGAATGTTTTGTTCTCAATCTTAGTTAACAATTCCACTTAGCTGAATATATATAATGTACTGCTGTACCATAGAATATTGTTCACTTGCGAATAAAACGTCCAGAAATAATGTTTTGTTTTGTTTTTTCAGATCAAAATCAACATGCAAGAAATTAACATTTGTCAAAAATGATTATTTAAAGAAGCAACCTCAACAGTTTCAGTCCACTCGGAGTTGGAACATGACAATAGCTTTGACAATATCTTGATATTTTTTTAACTTAATCGCATGACAACAAGCAAGAAAGGGAGTGATATCTAAACTAATTATGTTTAAAGGAAATACACTTGTAGAAGTGAATTTTATATTTTGTTGATTTTTTTTTTAATCGTACACTTTAATCAAGGTACATAAAATGTTTTAAGTTGATTTACACTCGGAAATCATTGTACAGAAATATTCACCAACAAACAAATCAAAGTAGACTGCTATAATTGTCTGTTAACAAATCGTATTTGAAACGTTTAACAAGGGTGTCGTGCTTTGGACTTTTTCATGGGACTGTGTTTTGCATCCTCCAGTGTACCGCTTCCATTATTGTGGAAATAGAGGCATTTATTGAAGCACAACTTCTGCTGCCAATTAGGGACTGTGATGGCAGAATTACCAAGTTTTCGAATGCTATAAGCATTTTGGAAGGGTTGGGAGGGGAGACTTATTTCTCAAAAAGACAAAATGAACATAATTAATTCACATTGTTTTTAGTTTAATAAGAAATCGAAGACTAACGAAGGATTATTGTTAGTCCTATTTAGCGTGATGGGCCCAAGATAAATCGATGCTTTTCGCAAATGCTGGCTCATACCTGAAGGTGCCTTTGCCATCATCCTCCTTGATTTCTAGGCTGACAGTGAAGGTAAACAAGTCACTGTCAGGTGTGAGTGGAGCATGCTGTTGAGACGCTAGTGCTGATTTCTTAGCAGACCGCCGAAATGCTGTTGCAAAGCTGTACAGAATTCTGCTCACCTGCAGAGAACAAGTCAAGTCATGTTTATTTATTATTTATTTATTAATCACAAAGAGTCTCAAAGGGCTACACAGACCACAGATTATTGCAAACTATTAATAAACCATCCCCTGATCTAAAACCTACATGAGGGCAAGGAAAAACTTAAAAACCTCAACATGAGGAAAATCCACTTATCCACTTTCCATGATGAGCAGGTTGCAACGATGTTGCAATAAAAAACAATACACAGATATTGTCAACATAAAATATAGGTTATTCATATGCTATAGAATAGAAATGTGTTCTAAGCCTAGATTAAAACAGTTCCACTAAGGTTGCGGATCGGATCTCAGTGGGAAGAGAATTCCACAGTACCGGGGCCCGAATGGAGAAATTGTTCTGATGTGACTGGAATAGAACTTTAGAGGTGTTATGCAACAAAAAAAAATTGCAAAGTTTCATTGAGTTAAATGACATGATAAATGCAACGAATATTGGCGATCAGCTTGCTGCTCACTTACTGCTCACTGTGATGACCCTAAATACCGTAAATTCCGGACTATAAGCCGCTACTTTTTCCCCAAATATTCAGCCCTGCGGCTTATTCAGTGAAGTGGCTAATTTATGGAATTTTTCTAACGGCCACTAGCTGCGCAGGAATTTAAAAGGTAAGATTAAAACGAGTTGAATATGTGCGCCAAGAAAGACTGCAATCTCTAAGTTATAGCATATATTTTCTGTAAAGTCAAGGTGCGTTCGGATACTGAGAAAGATGCCCTTAATGGCAATAGTTGTAAGTAGGAAGTTTAAGACGGTTTACAGTGAATTTCACATTTACAGGCTGCCTTTTTCACAAGTATAATTGATACATTGCGAGCGTGATCCTACTAGCGTGTTGGTACCTTTCAAAGGCACGGTTTGGGATGAAAGTTATATTATTATTATTAAAGCTTTGAAAACTCTCTCTGTGTACCGTCTTTCTTCGTAAATATGTGTAACCATGTATAATATGTATTTGCAACTGTATTTTTTTGTAATGTATTTATTTTAGAGATTTATTCTGTTATGTGTTCTGCAGACGAATCAAAAATAAGGGGCGGAGAAAACGCGGCCTGATGGGAAATGGGGTAAAGCTGAGTTACCGGTAGATCTGTCTGTTGTCGCAGCGGACAATAGTGGATAAATATTTTTCCCACCCTTAACTTTGGAAATATACATTTTTTTTCTTGGATTACTTTCAACGGGACCCCGACTTTAGAAGTCTGCATCATACCTTAGTTACGGGTATCATTAGCTATTAGTAATTTTAACTGTGGTTCTTTATTTGGAAAGCATATATGAAATTACAATTGTGGGACTTACAGTGTGTGGCCTGAGTTAAACTTGTGACTGTGTCGCAAGTTTTATTCTGGGCGCCTGTAGCATATGTATAGGTGTGGCTTGTATAAGTACAAAAGCGCCAAATCACTCAGAAAGTATTGGGTGCGACTTATAGTCAGGTGCGCTCTATAGTCCAGAATTTACAGTATTTGTATTAAACAACAGTGTAACTATAAATGCAAAACAGCTAACGCTTATAAATATACCCTGAATCAAAGTTCACAAGTTGGAGACCCTCGCCGTGCAATACGGTTAGCTTACAGTACAATGCATATGAGTTGCAGTCTATTTGGATCCATAGAAACTATATTATTCATATCAAGTTGTAATATATTAGGGTTTAGTGTGAAATTTAACTTCATTTAACAATTTAATCAAGCAGTGAACTGAATACTTTGAAAGAATTTTCTGTTTCATTTTTGATATGTACCAAAACTGTATTAATGCCCAAGTCCTCTGTAAACTGGACCAAAAACAATGTCTCTATCTTTATAAGAACAAGATCACAGAGTCCTTTGTAGAAGATTCCACCTCTGTTATATAACCATTATGTGTCACAGAAACCATTATGACCATGAAAAATATATAGCAGTCTGATTAAAGCTGTTCCCAATTTGTTAAAATTCTCGCAAACCTCTTTACTGTAATTTCAAGTTGATCTTCTTGCTAGTCAATAGAAAAACTGACATTTTACTATAGTAAAACGGGCTATATCTCAGTTTTATAGCATCAGGATTTTTTAAACTGATATTTGAGTAAATGAATACAATTAAAAATATGTTAAAATATAAATACATTTTAAAGTAATATAAAATAAATAATAAAAATTAATAAAATGTGATTTGATCATCAGACTCCTGTTCTGGACAGCAGGCTTTCACGACTGTGAATAGTGAAAGATGTTATTTGTAATGAATTTGTTTTTTAATTTTCTCCTAAAAGCAAAAGTTTAAAAGAACTTCCAAAATATCAAAAACACACTTTGTTCTTTTGATGTGTGATATGAAAGACCTTTTTAGGAAGTTAGTTACTGTTTAAATAAAAAGCTGTAAAACATGAGAATGTTACAGGAGCCTGTAGGCAATAAAAAACAAAGCTGAGCACAAAATTACTCTTGTTTTTAAACTACTGATAAGACATTTTCAAAGTTAACTCATCCCTTTGAAATGTCTCAACCTCTGTGATTGGCTATCAACTAGTTCAGGGCGTAGGCCCCAACACACCCATTATGACACCAATGAGAATATATATATACATTTTTAACAACAAATTACAAAACGTGGCTCAAAACGTGCTAAAACTAACGACACATAGTTAAATTAAATTATTGAGGGATAAAATATATGCAGTATTAAGCAATACACCATATGTTCAATGAGAAAAAATATGAAACCAATATTTTTGGATGGTGCACATTTGCTGCGATGTATCATGTAAACTGGGGGCAAAAATCAAAAAAACAAAATAACCAAATATCCGAAAGAGAATGTGTTTTTTTGCAGACATTTGTATTGAAGGAACAGCCTAAAGGTTTGTTGAGGGCTGATGAAATGCCCTGGTTTGTACTCAAGCCCATTAAACACTGCATGGGGGTTTTCCTGCCAGCGCCAATGCTGAAAAATCTTAATGTCATCCGAAAGAATAATGAAGATTAGGCAAGTGGACTTGTTCACCTCGGAATAGTCGCAAGGCAATCTGAGTATATTTACACAATCAACCATTTACACATAAAAAGACACATATCGAATATTTGGACAAAAAGAAAATCCAGAGAAGAAAACTCCATTTAGGAATCCCTGAGCGAAAAAACGAACGTGTTTTCCCCACTTTAAGGAAGGCACACCGGGTTATAAGGTGCACACGAAAAAAATAGTCTTTTGTAATATTTGTTCATATGTGAGGCGCACCAGACTGTAAGGCGCATGGAATTATAACTACTGAACGGGCTAGGATTGCACAATAAAATAAAAACAGCTTTAGGAATTGAACCAAGATTGTAGCATTGAATGCACTGATACAGACAACACATTATGTTGGCATTATGTTTACGAAGCGCAAGAGATTTTGAACTACATGACAAGAAAGGCATTGTGGGATGTAATTTAGTCGTTTTGAACTGAATAAAGAGAACGGCATTGCAGGAACTAATTCGGTCGTCCTGAACAATATAAATAAACACATGTATTCAAAACTTTTATCAACTACAATTCTTTAAATTTAAAAAAAATTGTAGATCTGTGAATGTTTTATTTTGTATTTCATATGCTTCTCAGGGATCCCCTGCAAAAGACATTTCATTACTAGTTTCTAAATAAGTTGGTGCATAATGTTTTATTGTAATTGATAATATATCACAAAAAACATGAAAAACTGAGGAGACATTTGGGAGCCAAAAAAGCAGTTTTTTTCTTAGTGAGCTAAGCTGCAAGAGCCTCTTCACGAAAAAGACCTGGAATTTGGATGCGACAGTAAGGAGCAGTAACGCTTCACATGACAAGTCAATAATGAAGAGCCCCATCAGTGTCATTTTTATGCACTTTTTGAAATCCTTCATTATAAAATGTGGTCTACCTAGTCAGACTCCCAGGAAACAGCAGGGAAATAATTTCAAGCATTTTTAAGCACTTCACACAAGCACCTGTACAATCTGGTACTGTGACTGAAAACCGTGTGATAATAAGATAGGACCTATTGCCATTTCATGTCTCGTCTGTATCCCAAGTAATCTAGTGCATAGGATACAGGGCTCTCCCATCTGCTATCCGGAATTGGATCCCATTGCATTCAATGTAATGAAATTATGAACAATTATCTATCTCCACAGCGTCCTGGTGGTTAGTATTCGGTGCTCTAACCATTGCTATTTGGTCTGATTCCTGATGCCACCATTGTTATGAAATTGTGGTCAGCGATAACATTTATTGACTGACCAATAATAGCACAATTATGGTAACGCATTTCCAATTTTTTTTGCGTATAAGGCACACCAAATTATCAGGCATTACGTTTTTTACGTAATTTCTGGCCAGTTTTGGGTTTCAGGTGTGCACCTTTTAGCCCAGATAATACAGTACATTTCCAAACTTCAAAAATCCTTACTTTACCTCACTCTCAAAAAAGCAAGTTGACATTTTAAGCTTCGTGCAAGTTTAAACATGACAAAAATAATTTCTATTTTAACCTTAGGCCCTGAAGCTCTAGCCATGTTTCTCCCTTTCCGTCCCCAATTCTGTTGAAGGAAATAAGCAGTGATGCATCCTCTCCCTGACACCCCTTGTTCTGGGGGCGTTGCTTGGTATTTTGTGCAAGCTTTGTGGGTTACATGAGTATGGCAACACAGCCCCGAGAGTGCATGACATAACCCCTTTGCACTGGGGAAGCTCCCAACACTGACGTAGCCCCCGTGGGACAAACTGCAAGGGTGGAGGGGATCAGCAATCCAACTCAAAGTCAACAGAAGACTGCACGCTGAACATGTTTTTATGCTTAAACTGCAGTTTGAGGAAAATATCATTTAGGCGGGGGTTGATCAGGCCTGAACATAGAAAGTGTTATCACTGTGTATTAGCTACAAACTGTAATTTGATTTCAGAGCGAATGAGTGAATATTCAATCAGCAGCAGATATGGGACGCATCGTTCAGTACTACACTAGAAGATGTCTGTTAGTTTGGATTTAAAAGAAATGTTACTTTAGTTTTTTTTTTTTATATATATATTTTGGGTAAAATTAAAATTAATTTAAATCAATTGAATTTTAAAAAATAACAAAAATTAGCAAAATAAAAAGTGGTGGGTTTATATGTAATTTTTCATTTTATACAATGAAAAAAGATGATAGTTAAAAAAAAGAATGATTGTAATTATCTGCCAGCAACAAACTTCTACTTGGTTGAAACTTAAATATTTCATACATTTTACAAGTTTTTCAAATTGGACATTTTGCAGTAGGAGGAGCGAGACATTTGAAAAAAATGCCCCTATCCAAATTGTGCTAATTCAAGTATTTTTTGTGTTATTTTACCGTTGTTCGATTCTTATTTTAGCTCTTCTTGGGTCTTTCTTGATGTAAAAAAATGCTTAAAACAAGCAAAATTATCTGACTTGGCAAATAGCAGATAATTTTCAGTATTGTTTTTGAAGTTAATAGAAACTGTTTTGAAAAATTATATGTTACCCAGTGAACATGAACATTTTGATCAAGTCCAAATGTATAATATTTAATACAATAAATAATTTAAAAAATACCAAAGAAAAATAACACTTTATACTACCATGTGTATCAAGTTCCTGCTAATGGATAAAAAAAATCCTATATTGAATTAAATAATAAAATAAAATACATGTACCATCATTTAAACATGTATTTTTAAAAATATTCATAGGTTGAGAAATGTGCATTTATTTAACATAGCATGTGCATTGACTACAGGATATTCTGCCATCTTGCTGCTACAGGAACCCCCAAGAAAACTTTGCAAAAGCCTGGAGAAATAATGAAGACAAACGATGCTGTTTGGTCACTTTGGGTCACCATAGTTTTTTTTTTTCTTGTGCTATCTGGCACTTGTTTTCAGTTACAGCATGCAATACAGCTACATCTAAGTGTCAAATAATACACACCGTCTCTTTTCATAAAATGTTATGCCATATTGAGTGTATAAGCTGATGGTACAATATAATATATGAAATGAAATGATCAGCATTTATATAGCGCTTTTCAAGTCAATGACTTCCCAAAGCGCTTTACAATGTGCTCCACATTTCCCAATAGCGGCCTTGCAGCCATGTAAGGCGCTAACCTGCTTATTGGGGGTATTAAGGGTTCAGTGTCTTACCCAAGGACACTTCGACATGTAACACGGACGAGCCGGGATTCGAACTGGGATCCCTTGATCCCAAGACGAGCGCTCTACCTCCTGAGCTACTGCCGCCTCGTAAAACGTGGGGAAAAAAAACATACCAAAACTTGATTTATCTTTTAAATGATTAAAACGTATTTGTTTCGTATCAATAAAAAAAGTCCAGACAAATAGACTTTTTGTCACTGTAAACAAATGTCATGATCACAAATCTCCATACAAGCACAATATAAGTTTCTATTGTGAACTATTGTGAAAACAGTTTGAGGAGAAAATATGAAACATATTTTCCGTATAATAAGGTTCACCAGATCATAAGCTGCACCCCAAAAACTGTCTTTTGTGATATATTGTTTTTTCATATACAAGGCACGCTAGACTATAGGGCAGATGGAAATAAATCTGCAATAAGGTCTGGGGTTGCACAAAAATAAAAAAAGTTTCAAACTGATCACAATTGCATAACTTTTGATGCAATGGCAATTGAACATGGGTCAAGGTCGGGAGTGTGCGAAATCCTATTCTCAATAACACTCAGAATAAAAACGTCATATGAAAAGGGACTATGTTTCATCTCATCATTACACTACAGGCGCGGACTTACGAACGAGTTGGGGTCCGGACGATCGTTCGTAAGTTGAATTTGTCCGTAAGTTGCTTAAGTGCTATATTGTCTATGTTTAAGGTTTGTATAAATATGTTTGAGACTTGTATGAGTAACCTGTGCTGTTTTGTATTAAAAAATAAACATTTCATAAAATAATATGCTCTATAAAGATAAATAAAGGTAGGTTTAACTTACATTTTGGAGATGCGCTTTAAGAGGCCCTCTGTTGTGGTAAAAAGTGGCAGAAAAAAAGCGTTCTGACCATTTTCTCAACCGCATCAAGCTTTCTTATTCCACTTTAATTTCAAATGAAACGGCTCGTCTCTTCTTTACACTTTACACCAACTATATTGAATGGATGCACGAGATATTAAACAATAAAAGCGTCAAAGTTCTTCGCACGATAGCGATACAGTACACGTTGTTATGATTAAACACGAACCAGGAAGTAGAAGCCGGATTTCTTCTTCGGGGTGGATGCTGGGTGAGCTCTCACAGCGCCACCACTCGCAGGTAGCGGCGGAAATAAGCACTACAGTAAAGTCCTGTACTCAGAAAAAACTTCACACAATACAAAATCTAACTTACAGCAGAGTCGGGATATTTTCCAACATCCCCCCAAAAATTTTTCCTATCGACCGTTTTGCGTAGATTGAATGTTCGTAATTATGGGAGCGTCTGAATTTTAGTCACAGTACCAAATTGATTAATTTGTTAATTTGAACCGGGCTGTTAGAATATTGTCAGACACTAAACCAGTCCGTGGTACCACTGAAATACAGTATTGTATCGCCGGATCATGAAAGTCTTTACCAAGTGCATGAAGAGAAAGGCATTGTGGGAAGTAATAAGTTTGTCCTGAAAGTTTTATATAAATGCATTGCCGCACATAGTCGAAACGTTTGTCACCCACAACGCCTAGTTTGAGCTGAGAGGATTCGAAACAAAGTTTTAGACTAATTTTTGAAGACTTTGTTTTCTCATTTCTCCAAAATAGCTTGTACCCTGACAAAGAACAGTGTGATGAGATAAGACCTAATTCCTTTTCATGTGTCTGGAACCTTAGTGGTCTTGTGATAGTGACGAGCGCTCTACACACAAGATCCAAGTCCTGTTGCGACGGATGAAGTCCCTTGCAGACTGGTGGTTAAAGTTTGGTGCTCCTACCATTGTTTTTTGGTTAAATTCCTGTTGCCACAAATATTATCCAGTTGTGTTAAGTAATAAAATGTAATGACTGATCTATATTATACAAATATATGAATGCAGTTCCAATATTGCCTGCATATAAGGTGCACCGGATTATATGGTGTACAAATTTATGGCCGATTTGGGTTTATTGGTGCTCCTTATAGTTTGGAAAGTGTGACATAGAAAAAAAATCACATCACCATATTTTCTTATTTTGCTAATTGGGAATAATCCATAAACTGGACGCTCATTGAGAAAATAAGGTAGTATATTGAGAAAGCAAAATAAGCGAGAAAGAACTTACCGCTTCTTGGATTTGGCAGCGGAACACATGGATCCTGAAAATCTCTGAATTGTAGTGGCTTTCAGTGAATGCAAAGCAGTCACTCTCTGGAGTGCCGTCGTGGCCACGCACACAAAAGAGAATCTTATAAATAGGGTAGTTGGCGATTTCTGTACTGTTATTGGGGTCCAAAAGCCTGTGGAACATAGTGGGAAGAATGTTTAAGTACAGTATGACTCAACACTGTACCAACACAAGTCAAATTTCTCCAATCACCTGACAGTGCCTTCAGACACCCCTGGCACTGACAGCGTGACATCCAAAGGGACCTGACACTGGCCCCGGAGGATGCCCATCATGCGAAGGGCTTCCACCTCACTGCGGGGAGCATTGACCGAGGCACACCCAAGATAAGTCAGCTGGCTGAAGACCACGCTGTCCTCATCCGGGATGGGACTGCCAGGGCTACCATCCGATGATGATTCATCTCCTGGGCAGGGTAAAAACTATTAACTCTAATTTGCTCTTAATTTACACATCAGTAATATTTTGAACTACAGTGCTACATACGAGCACCTCTAAACACAAGGATGTCAGTATGAAATTAAAGAAAAAAATCTACCCTGCTAAAAATGGGAAAATCCAGTTGACAAGAAATCTTAAAGGCTAGCACTAGAGACCGCTTGAGACCACTTACGCCATGTAACTGCTTACAGTGGGCATCAGCTCGTCCAGTTTCAGCATTCGAACTACTACAGCCAAACAAAATTGTACTGTAAAAACATTTGCATGTACATCCATTTAAAGTAAGTTTCATTTTAAGTGGACAGTAAGTGCTTATGTATCATCAACAGTCCACAAGCCTACGTGCATGTATGCATACTCACACACACCAGATTAGTAAAGTTGTTTCGATGGATAAGATAGATACCGCGACTATATTAATTATATTTTCCTGTGTAAAAGATGTTCACAATATGTGAAATAATCAAAAAGCGTATAAAACACTGAGAAAACATAGAAGTTGACAGTTGAGGGATAACCGTGACTCATTCATGGTGACCCCCCTTTTACGCCGCAGCACGAGCACACATTCGTTACAGCGCTCACAATAAACTTGCATTTTATTTTTTTCAATAGCATATTTATATCTTATTATTGTATTTATGTTTGGTTACTATTTGGAAAAAGTATTTTATAGCTGTTCAGTGGACCAACTCATTTTTAATTATTTCATATTGGGGAAAATGTTCTCTATACACGAGCAATTCAAGCACGATCCTGAAATGAATTAAGCTTGTAAGAAGACGTACCACTGTTAATAGCATCCTCACTCACCACGATAGGACCGCTCGTTCAGCTCGCTCTCCTTTGCGGTTTGAACCTGAAGCACCATCTCCACCTTTGGTGAGGGCGCACTGAGGGGGTCAGTGCCCGGTTCTACGTGTGATGCTGTGGTGGACGGGGGGCCAAGATCCCCCGCGCCCGCCACGGACCCCGGCCTGGCATCAGTTAACGACGGCTCCATGAGAACATCCTCTAGCTCCCTTTGGAGTTGCTGCTCACTGCCATTTCCCACAATCTGAAACACACAAACACATTGTGGACATGGAACGTAAACCAACAAATTTAGGGCCACGAAGGTGTGACTAAACTTAAACCACACTGAAGCAAAACAATATTTTCATACAAAATGTACCACATCCTAGCAGTAAAAAGAAAATCAAAAGTGATTCAAAATCTTGTCCTTAACTATATTTGTTCTGACCATGCTTCTCAACGTTGTTTTAATACTAACTGACTGTGTCCTTTATTGTTTAGAGTGAAATTTTAGTGATTAGTGGGTGAGTGAATGTTTTTAGAAGTTATACCAACACTGAATGCATGTCAAACCAAATAAACCAATTACAGTATACTCATAGAACAGCAAAAAAATGAACCAGGAGAGGGCACTGTTGCAATTAATATTTTCTTGGATTTGCCTTGTACTGTATTATACCTGGATTTATGTGATTGGAATTACGATAGGCACAAGGAAAAAAAACTGTAGATCCATAATCCTGCAAAAAGAAGTTGTGCCAGCTAATAAGAGGTATTTGCAGGTGCAGGAAAACTTGAGCTGACGGTTGCAGCCAAATACTAGCAATACCTCTGACACACTGTCTTGAGGTCATGATCAATATACAACAGAGCAACATATTCAGCACCATTTAAAATCACACCCTCCATCCCTACGCTTTCCTAATAAATGAAAAGCTTCAATAATAGTACCATCATCGCGACAAATGTGCAAACCACTACGCATAGTGATAAAGCTTTCCATTGCTTTATTAAAATATATGTGTTGTATTGGAATTCCAAAGTTAAATCTATCATGAGTGTTTGTGTACATACAGTGACACTATCAATAAATTAGTGTCAGAAATAATAATGTGATAAATTGCAGGATTACACTCTCGCACTGGTTCTTGGTATATAATCCCAATATTCTTTACAGTACATTCCAGACAATTTGCAGGGGGATTTAGGATGAATGCCTGAATAAATATATTGCCTATATTTACGGGATCCATCCCCACCCCCCTTTGTCTATAATGGTACTGATATTACCTTAAGGGGTTAACATAAGTAAGAGAGATAAATTGCATATCTGTGTAACAATATATCTCATATATATATATATATATATATATATATATATATATATTTAGGGCTTGGTGAGTTAACAAATATTTACTCTAATAGATTCTACAGAGCTATATATATATATATATATATATATATATATATATATTTTAGCTGCATTTTTTGCGTTCATAAGCTTTACTTGCAATTATTTATTCAATATTTATACTTTCTAAATACGCCAAGGAAGGCCATCAGGCAACTGATCATAGTGTCCTAAAAAATATCAAATCATTTTCATTTTATTGTGTTTCACATTGTTTTTGCAATTATTATTAATCTCTATTTTTTAATCTATTTATTCAAAATCCCCCCCCTGCCTCCCCTTAAAAAAAGCTTCTCGCTGATATTTGACTAACAAAAAAAAAATTCAAAAATGAAAGTTTAAGAGCGCTGGATTAAAACGCAGTCCTAAAAATTCTGCGTGAATGTTCACGTGACATTGGCAAATTTCTAATTCCATCACCAGTGTATTCTAAGCAATGCAATGACCTAACAAGGTTGTCTTTGAACAGTCACAGCCAGTATATTTGCACAAATCACAAACAATCACCACAGGATCACATTACAACAAGAGAAACAAAAGGGAATCAGTGTTGCCAACTCCCAATTATGGAAAGTAAATAGAATAGAATAGAATAGAACAGAATAGAATGCCGTTATATTCATCACACAAATTGTCAATGAAATTCAAAGCTGCCCCATATAGTGCACATATGGAAAAGTAGCTCTTGACATTCGCTATGTGACGTCAAAGTCTTTTTTACTTTAAATGGCAATTTACACGTAATTTTACCCGATTGCGATGTGAGAGAGGCTAAAAGGAATAAACACTATTCCAAACACTATATTTGTCACCAGACACATTTTAACAAAGGTCACCAAAAGGCATTAGAGTACTGGAAAACTGAAATATTTAGTTAGAAAGTTGCCCAGTTGGCAACACTGGAGAGAGGAAGCGCAGAAGAGTGAATTGAAGAGATATAAACAAGATATGGAGGAGGAGGAAAGGAGGAAAAAGCAAAGAGAACACAAAGACTGACCTTAAGGCTGACCCCTTCCTTTGAAATTACCTGCATAACAAACAACAAGTTTAGACACGCCGACCCATTTTTGATGTGAGGGGCAATCAAGAGATTGCACGAACGAAAACCAAATTGAGATGTTGGGATGAGAAAGTCAATCAGTTGATTTTCCACTGATAGTTTAGAGCACAAGGAACTTTTGTCAACACAATATACTGTATTTGGTGATGGCAGGTGAAACAATGGCGTGGTCACAAAATGTTCAAACATATTCATTGGGAAAGCTGAGAATCAACTGCCAGGACATATGTGGTTGTAGATGTCCCCCTACGCTCAAACATAAGTCAAAATGGGTTTTGGTAGCTAGAGTCTGCTGAATTTGACAATTCAGGTGGGGAAATGTGTGGCCAACTTATTTTACATCTGGCTAACTACTGGGTTTATATTCATCAAAACCTGTATTTGTGGGTGAGTTAACACAAAAGTTTCAGGAAAAGTCACAACTCACAAAAAAATGTATTTAACATATATTGTTATCCATGAAGAAATGATGCAGTTTAGAATTTTCACATTAACAAACATTCATCCAATAATTAGTGGGAGATTAAACTACTGTAAGAGGATATAAAAATTATACATACACATTATTAAAATAGCATATTTGGGAGGGATGAAATCCCGTAAAAATCACCATTAGCAAAAACAGCAAGTTTTAAAAAATATATATAATTGGCTTCAAACATACTGGTTCTTAAATGGAGAACTTTGTTCACATAAGCTATTATTCCTTCTGTAAAAATAAAGACTCCTAGGAGAAATTATAGTATGCTTTAAAGAAAATGGTGGTATATAAAATACTCAAAACGTTCAAGGTGCTATATTTGTAGAATCTAAAAGGAGAAATATTGCAGAAAAGAATGAGTACCTGATAAAAGTTCTTCTGACAAGAAGCAAAAAAGTAATATTAAGACTATGGTATAAACAAGAGCTCCCCACCGTGGAGAAGAGGTTGAGTGCACAGAGAAAGAATTATTTCCAATGGAGAGGGAGATATTTCAAATAAGCATTAAGGATTCACAATTTCAAGGTAAATTGGATGACACCACTTCTAAACAATGAAGACTGGACTTTGAAAACTAATCCGTCATTGTTGATATTACATAACACTGCAGTGTTTTATCCCAAGTTGTCTTTTGTTTTTTGTGTGTTCAAAAAAGAAAAAAGCAACTTACGAAAATATTCTTGCTTTACTGTTTGTGACTGTATTAACTGAATCCTGAATTATGTTGACATCGAGTTCATTTCTCTTAACGTAAGCTAGAAACAGAAGTAGCATGGTTTTGATATGTTATCCATGCCATGTAGCTAAAAAGGTAAAAATATTCCACAATACAATTCTCCAATACGAACTATAAAGTACAAACAATAAATTGTTGGATTAATAACTCCATGATGATGCCATAAAGAATTGTTCCTTATATGCTGTGCGTCATTGTCTTAAGTATGCACAATGATTATCCTTCGGTGGCGTTATCTTGCTAGAAATAGTATAGCAGAAATCGAAATAGTGGTCACAGGAAGAAATCTGATTATAAAAAATTAAATCGCAGCCGGTTGAATGAAAGTCAAAAATGCCTTTGCTGAGAGGGGAGGAGGGCCAAGGGTTGCAGCAGTAATCTGAACCCTTGTGGGATGCACACAAAATGGTGGCTGCCCGCATTTGCTCCCTCACAAAGTCCTCTCTTTCAACTATTTGTGACACGGCACACCCTTGTAACAAAATAAAAACGCACAAAGAATGAGTTAAAAGCTTTTACAGCTGCCCTAACACAGCATAGTAACTAATGATTGTCACAAATAGTATGTGATTAATATTGCCACCTTTATTACTTCTCATAATTCTTGTCAGTCACACAAAGTTGACATTAAAACACTTACAATGGAATCAGGAAAGCGAGTTGGGCAGACATTTAAATGACAAGAATGACACTCTGAGAGGAGATACTATCTATAGCTTACAAAATGATTGTTGGCTGCACTCGTTTTAGGACGATCATAGTATTTAATGCTTTATTTGTGGAATAAGAATATAATTGGGCAAACGGATGTCACAATTTCAGTCGATCAGGAGTGTTTAATAAAGTTAGCAAGTAAATATTCAAATCATTTGTGAAAATGCACATCTGTAAAATCTATTAGCTGGGGTAATATGTACATATATTCTAATATTCATCCATTTTCTGCGCCGCTTATCCTCACCAGAGTCACAGGGGTGCTGGAGCCCACCCCAGCTATCTTCGGGCAGTAGGCAGGGGACACCCTGAACTGGTTGCCAGCCAGTCGCAGAGACAGACAGCTCACTCAACCATTCACACGTAGGCACAATTTGAACCTGACAATTAACCTGAAATGCGTGTTTTTGAAATGTGGGAGGAGACCGGAGTACCCGGAGAAACCCACACAGGCACTACAAAAACATGCAAACTCCACACGGGGAGGCTGCGGTCGCAGGAATTAACAGATGGACCGCCGCACTGTAGGACTGCGCGCTACCCACTCAGGCGCCGTGCCGCGTCATATAACATTAAGTGAAAAAAATATATGTGTCATTCAGATAGAATAGATGTAAGATCTTGGGCCCGGACCTGATTTCGGCCCAAATTTGGGTAAACGCATAAAATGTCAATCATTACGCCGTTTTTGTTTTTTGTTTTTTGCATGCACTATTACTCAAATAATTATTTGGATGAATATTTTTTAATTATACTTGAGTGATATTATTCTGAAGTAACTTCACTTTTACTTTAGTAACACTTCGGTACTTCACCTCAGCGCCACGCGTACCGTGCACAGGGGTGCTGCAATTCAGGGCCGCGCATACTACAACGCTGAAGTGCATGTATACCACCTTGGGCCCGGGCCCTCAAATCAAGTTAATCGGTCGGGTTCAGGCTAGTCCAGGCTCTTATACCTGCGGCCCAGGTTGGTCTGGATTCTTTAAGGCCTGATCTTACCTACAATGTACATCAACAACCTATGATCACCAATAATGCTTAATATTGAAAGAT
This sequence comes from Urocampus carinirostris, assembly GCF_059441175.1. Lineage (NCBI taxonomy): Eukaryota > Metazoa > Chordata > Actinopteri > Syngnathiformes > Syngnathidae > Urocampus > Urocampus carinirostris. The sequence goes on from NC_142364.1 coordinate 18,006,519, forward strand.
GCAGCAAATACAGTTTTGGTGGCCAAGACATGCCCAAAAAATGTAACTGAATTATTTCCTTCATTCAATACTGGCTGTTTTCAGAAGACAAGAGCACAAGTTCAAATTCTTTCTAAAACTTACAAAACAAAATTGTATCCAAACCCAAACAACTTTATTCTTTCACCTCGAATAAATTATAATCAGAAAAGGTAATTCTAACATGCCGTTATGACTTGAAATACAATAGCCTACAATACAAGCGAGTAGAAAGGGTTGCCTATAGCAGTTGACGATAATATTCTCACGGCTCGGCCCACTTATAAACATAAGTAAAAATTAAAATTACAACCCCAAATCCACCGTGTAATCACTAGACCACTAGGGATCAAGAAGACATAGGAAAAGGACTAGGACTTTATTTTGATGTAAAACTTTTTTTTATTCTGAGTAGCACGCTGTACAATGTTTTTTGGCTGAACGCTTTCCCATAGTGTGCAATTGCAATGTGGCACCGTGAATAAAAAAGTGTGATAATGAGATAAAATATGCCTTTTCCTTTGTAATTTACAATCCTAGCCACTTTGGTCCTTACTTATGAAATGATATGTCGCAGGACATCAGGTTCCCAGGGACCCTTGATTTTTTTATAAAGAGGAGGCTCCAGACCCACTCACTGGTAGGGTGCAGTTCAATGGCTGAAAATCCTGAGGTCGTCCACCGCTATCAATCCCTATTAGTGTTGCCTCACTCAGGTCCCTTCCCTCACTTGGTTACTCTGAACCTTGCTACAATCATATTTTATGGTATTTAATCCATTGTGTGCATCTGTGTATTAGGTTTTTCAGGTTGTTGGGTGGGGATAAAGGAGGGGATTTTGTTGTCTTATTGGATTGCAACTGGCTGGCAACCAGTTGAGGGTATCCCCTGCCCACTGCCCAAAGACAGCTGGGATGGGCTCCAGCACCGCCTCCGACCCTTGTGAGGGTAAGAGGTGCAGAAAATGTATGGATGGATGTTTTATTCTCAGTTGAATGTCTTTATACAGTACTTTGAATGGCATTTTATTGCATAAGAAGTGATTTACAAATCAATTTGACTTGATTTAGTAGCCTGATGGTTAGAATTCGGCGCTCTCACCTTAGCGATCCAGGTTCAATTGCCGTAGCATGCAGTGCTGAGCAAATAAGGTCTGTGATATTTGTCCACTGATCAATAATTACTCAATAAGAGGTGACACAGTATACTACCATGAAACTTCGCTATGACGCACACACAAACTTTTTTGAGTTTATTTTAATAAGTGATTTTTTTTCCCCCTGTGCGGTACCAAACGACCCTCAGTTCAGTACCAGTCCGTTACCCGGTGGTTGACGAGCACTGGACTAAAGGGCTGAGCGGTCAAACTACCCTGTAAACAACAGCAATTACTGCATGAATGAATACTGCAAATGAGCTGACAGAGTAATTAAATCTGATTGATATGTGGTTCCTAGATTTTCACTAAATAAGAGTGGACAGGAAGGGAGGACAAGACATGATTATCGACCAAACATGGCTAGTCACATTTAATAATAAAAAGTGACGTTACTTTTGTATGTCGAAAACTAAAAAAGTACCAAAATATTTGTGAACGAGGGTTTCTTAACAGAGACAGCTAGCGCAATTAAGGGTGAAAAAATGGGTGTAAGATCAAATGGTTAGCGAGTATAAGGAAATGAAAAAACGAACAAGAAATGAATCGAATCAAATCACATAAAATGTTAATAAACAATCAAGATAAAAAAAAAAGATGATAGGAGACGTTATACAGTACTTTCTTCACAAAGTTTCATCAAAAAGGTAGTAATATCAGGTAGAAGGAATCAGGTAGTAATATGTGACAAATGTCTTTAAATTTAAATAATTAAATGCTTTATTAACAGTGTTATTTATGAGGTTGGGTTCAGTGCTGTCAAAAGATAAAAGCATTAACTGAGTGAAAGGCATAAATGCTTTCATTCTGAGTAAAAACTTTAATGGTACTTTTACTAATTAACTAAAGTGTGCTATTAATCCAAACCGGCCAACTAATAGCCCTTTTCCAAATAATCAACATTAGCCTTAATCATTCTATTATTCTTAATAATCAGGTTATCGTTTTCAAAATATAGTTTTTTCCCCATATTTTGGACTTAAAAATTCCCATTTTAAAGTGAAATACTATAAAGCAAAGTGATTAATATATTTAATCGCAGTGACAGAAATTTCAATAGTATATATTTCAACAATTAATCGGCAGCGTAAAACCGAAAAACACCTAATATTAAGGACCTATGTTTTAGTAAAATAAAAAAAGGAAAATTCCACTAAACATAAAGTTAAATATTTTCCCTTTAGGAATACATAAATGAAAGACATTTTCCCCTCTTTCCTTGGTGCATCCACACCGGACAGTCCTCACCTACCTTCAATCCTGTTTTTTCGTCATCACTACCGTTATTGGTTGATGAGGGTGTGTCTTCCCCCAGCCGGGACACAAGGACAAAGTCCTCACTGTTAAGAGTGGACACGGAGTCTGAAGACACGCTAATCTTCCCCACCAACCCCTTGTCATCCATGTCAGCCACTTGGATAGTCAGTTGCACTGCTCATGAATGGAAGACGCCAAGTGGAGGAGGAAGAAGCTGCAGGAGATTGTGCGCAAAATCACCTAGCGAAAAAAGTGACATCGTTTTAAAAAGACAGCAGACATTATAGCAGAACAAGAAGTGATTAAATCACAGAGCAGTATCTATGAAGAAATATTTTCTCCTCACATTTACAGCTTTAGCTTTGCAATATCAAAGTATTAGTTTTGATCAAACATTACATTGTGACTCTTTAACTACAGCTTTAGCTTTGCAATATCAAAGTTTTAGTTTTGATCAAACATTACACCGTGACTCTTTAACTACAAAGACTCAAAAGGGTTGGAAGCCACATAGTGCTTTATTCCAATTAAGTCACATTTAAGACTACTATTACAACATCACCGGATCTGAAACTTACAGGCTGCGATGGATGTGGCAAGGGCATCAATTAATATACAGTCAACAAGTTAACATAATATCTAAAATTGTGTAAAGAGTAAAAATGATGGTAACAACAAGCTTCCTGTCTCAAACAAACAATTAACTAATGAAAACAAAATTTTTAAAAATAAAAGAGCATTTACCTCAATAACGGGCAATATTAAGACTATTGATTTTTAAAATGAGCGTGTCATTATTCTGAAATACTCAATATTTAAAGGGGTGCACGGACTACCATTCAATATTCAAAGGGCTGCCCAGATCACCATTTACACACCCCTTATTTGAAGGGCAAAGAAAGCATGGCGAAAATTAACCAACCTTGAGAGGACAAAGACAAAACACAGTCAACATCAACAGTATTTGTACAGCCCTTGACCACAGAGCGTCAAAGAGCTCCACAGACCCTCATTACAACACCCCATGATGTGAAACCGACATGAGGGCAAGGGAAAAATAAAAATAAAAACCTCAAGACAAGGAAAATTAAGAAACCATGAGAAGGGGTCACACATGAACCAATCACCCTTCCAGGAAGACCAGGTTGAAATGCACGTTGGATGGGCGCCAATGGACAAAACACAGTCAGCCTGACTATCTAACCTGACAACCTTCACAGAGAAAAATATGTATTCACCCAGCACACTATCATACTCCACTTTGAGAGCGCAAGCACAGACCCAGCTCCACTCATCATAAATGGGGACTGTGCAGAGAGAGTCTATTCCTTCAAACTCTTGCACACACATCTTTGAAGACCACTCCCGGTCTGCCAGCACCAGCAGTGTGATGGGGAAGGCCTGGCAGAGACTCCACTTCCTGAAGGTTCTCAGGGAGACTCGCTGGTGTCCTTTTACAAAGCCACAGTGGAGAACATTCTGTCATACGTCATCACCGTGTGGTATGCTGGGAACATGGCAGCGGACGGAGAGTAACCAACACATCCCAGGAGACTATCGGCTGCTCCCTGCCCAGTCTGGAGGACATTGACGGCTTACGATACTGCAGCAGAGCGGTAAACTCAACATTAAATGGGACTATTCCCACCCTGGCCACCATCTCTTTGAACTTTTACCCTCTGGTAGGTGCTACATATCCCTAAGAAGGACCGTCTCAGACAGTTTATTACCCAAGCATCACCATCCTAGGCAAGCGTGCAAAACTGAAAATATATACCTTGCAACTTATTTGGGAATGTTTGTTGACTTGCCAATTTAATCTGACAGTCTTTTATCTTAGTCTTATTTTGGAAATCTTTAAAAATATGTTTGCCCTAGACTGCCATGTTTCATTTTGTTGCATGCGGGGTTTGGGGTTTTTAAGGGTTATTGATCTATCTTCGTTATTCATTATCCATTATCCGTTATCGGTCAGTTCATTATACGCTACAAAGCCTAGGAGCCGGGACACTTACTCTCAGCCAAAAGGCTAAGCTAAGGTCCTAGCCCTATAGCCTTGTTGCGATCATTGCGAATGCACCGTTCCCGGAGGTACTGCAATACCGGGCCGATGCGTGGAGTGGACAGAGCAAGCTCTTATTCCATCTCCGGATTGCAAAAATCAAAGGCAATGTTTAACCACGTTGATATCAATGGCAATAAAGACCATTCTATTCTCTTCTACTCATGATGCAAAAGAAAAAGGATGGCCGTTTTGATTCATGGATGTGATTTGATATACGTCACGATTTATAAGAACATAAGACACTTCTAGACTAAACATGCTACACAGGAAGAAATCTGATTATAAAAAATTAAATCGCAGCCGGTTGAATGAAAGTCAAAAATGCCTTTGCTGAGAGGGGAGGAGGGCCAAGGGTTGCTACAAACTGACACATATTCTGAACTGATTCACCCCCTTCGATGAATTGCTACGACCCTAAACTTCTAGTTAGCGTCAACTTGTCTGGAGTTAGCCGCTAAAGCTACACTGTGCATTTGACAGCTGATTTCCTTATTTTATGAAAAATGTTTACTACGGTGCTCCGAAGTAGTTTATTTGTCATTTTGGTCGAGGAAGTGGAAGATAAACAGTGGCGTATGCGGGCTGGGAGGGGGAAAAGCCAAGATACAGGCCACTACAGTGCAGTACTGTCAAGCTAACTTGCTACTTACAAGCTCGCGCTGCCAGAATGCTGCTTTATCTTCACACCTAGAGAAACGGTTCTCAATTAAAAGCGCGTTCAGGTGAGCTTACCTTTTAAATCGCCGCGGCTATTTGTCCCCAAATGACGTTCGGCGCAACATTGTCGTGCGCCATTTTCGCCACAAGCCCGACAGCATCCGAGCGAGCTGTAAACACACCCGCTGTCAACGGATCTGCGCATGCGCATGTCACAGACCTCCTTCGCGATGCTCTGGCTCTTAAAATACGCATGCGCACTGCAGGATCGGAAGAGAGCAGAAGGGTTGGGGGCATGGGCGCAACCAGACCGTTTGGGGGAGTGCTCAAGCACCCCCAAATTCAACCCGAGCACCCCCAAAGAACCAAAGCATTTAAGAAATATTTACCTTAATAAAGTACAGGATAGGCTTAAATATAATGAAACACTCTGGAAATGTTTAAATCTAAGCTTAAAACACACTTCTACTCTATAGCTTATGAATAACCTATACTTTATGTTGATAATATGTGTATCATTTGCCCTCATGTACTTTAATAGTCTGTAATAATAGTTTGCAATAGTCTCTGATCTGTGCAGCCCTTTGAAACTCTTTGTGATTAAGGGCTATACAAATAAACACGACTTGACATGACTTAACACTCTAGCTAAAGTATAAAAAAAGTAACAAAAAATAATTGCAAGCAACCCAGCGTCAGATATAGTCCACTGCCTTGAAGTGGTTCAGTACGTACTTTCACGCGGCTATTGACACTTTTGGCATAAAAGCAGAGTCTGTGGAGGCCCAGGTGTATTAAGGTGAGAGTATGTTATTATAGAAGCCGATTATGCCATAATTCAATTTAAAATTGGAACGTTCAATTCATAAGAACGGCCCTAAAACAAATATTCAATCAAAACAAGCAATCGTTTGTATATGAAGCCCTCACCAAATTGTTTTAATCAAACCGTTATTATGATTGAATTTTGCCCAGCTGAGTTCAAAAAGCCCTTATGCTATATTTAGAGGACTGCGGGGTGGAGAATGATTGCATGTTTTTCCCAGATTTTCTCCTAGTGTGTCATGAAAATGGTGAAAGTAAGAAAATGCCTGTTTCAAATACATCTTATATATGACTAGTTTACAGATGCATATTTTAATTTCCAGGTTTGTAGGGTAAATGTAATTTCATCACTTAAAAAAGGAAACAATATGAGATACTTTTAATTGCGACTTTATTGATGCATGCTTCCAATCCACTCTCATCTCTCAATGTAATACATACTTGGCAGCTGAGCATATTCAAGAAAATTCAAGAAAACATACACGCCAACACTCACAAACACCGATAACAACTAAAAGGAATTAATCAGGTAAATTCATTTGTACTTTTTTTTTTTTGCATAAACACATGCTAAAAAGGAACGTTTTGGTGACATTTCCAAGGAAATACATGAAATACAAAAACTGTATTATTTCAATTGAGGAGACACATTACATCACGCTGTTTTCGAAAATAATAATATTTTGTTCCTTCTGAAACAATGCAAGCTGCCTTCACACTGACTTTTAACATTCAACCATATTATAATCGGGTCGGGTAAATCAGTGGTCGGCAACCACTGGGCCTTAAAATAATTACCTTATTTTTTGCCAATATTGTATTTATTCATGTATATACACATTTTATTTTCACCCAGAAAAAACTCAAAGACTGGGTACACGTTACAGTTGCAATAATTGCTCAGTCAACAATAGCTAATCTCATTAGCTCAGCTTTGGATGCAACATGAATCGAACGCGGATCGGGGCGGTGAGAGGACCGAATCTCAACCACTAAGTCATTAGGATAGTGGATGACAAAGGAAAATGCATTAGATTTTATTTCTTTATCACAATATTTTTAGTCAAGGTGCCACGTTGTGCAACGTTGTAATGCAGCGTTATGGGAATGAGTTGTCATAATTACCGATGGGAATCACTTGTGCCCACTCCTTTGGCGCCAACTGCCTCGGACTCTGATTGGCTCTCTGTCCTTATTCAAACCCACTCCTATCTGTCCCCTTTTGTCAGTCCGTTCTGCGAACCTCAGTTATCACTAGGCAAGCCTTTTTTTTGACCCAAACTCCCACCTGTTTTTGCACCTGTTTGTCCCCGGCTTCGACCCGTTTTTGATCCTGACCACGTCTTCTCCCATCCCGGCTTTCGACCTCTTTGCGTCCTCGACCACGTCTACTCTCCTTTCCTGGCTTACAACCCGCTTATGACCTGGACCACGTTTTTGCTCTCCTGTCCTGGCTACTGACCTGTTTTTCCGTTCCCGACACCGCCATCGCTCACCACGGAAGATCCACTTCCGCATTCAGAGCTACCTGCTTCCTGCATCCAGCAGTCGCCGGATCGTGGGCGCAACCCTTTCTCTTCCTTCAATAAAACTTGTGAGAAACGTAACGCAATTGGGTCCTGTTTCCGTTCTGGTCCTGACAGGAGGTCAGACGAAACGTTTTACAACGTGGTACGGTGAGAAAAATAGTGTGATGAGATCGAATCGAATTGCTTTTCCTGTGTCACCTAGATTACTGGTGGTCTAGTGTTTACACAGTGGATATTAGCTTATTATAAATATTGTTGTTATTGGTATTATAGTTTTATAGTCAGACAGTAAACCGGTCCGTGGTCCAGAAAGGTTCCCGACCACTGTTGTAAATAATCCCAAAACCGATCGAAGGATTGTGGCAAACTATATACACAGACAGATGAGTACCATCTCCTGAATAGTTTCAATCAAACAACAGATTTGCTGATAAAACGTCTAATAAAGACAGGGGGATCGGGAAAACATCAGTTCATTGTTTTTTAAACAAACTGGTCTTCCTATATAATATCAGGGAGTTAAGAAACTAAGACACTATAACTCATGCAAACGAGTAGCAAGTGAGTTGCATGCTGGTGGAAATGTTTGCACTTGACTTGGCCACACAGTGGGCATGTGCAAAACTCTTAAAGCGTGCTTGATGTTGTATCACAACTACATTGACGCTCTGCCGTCACAAGAGGCACAATACTGTACACTGCATGCATGACAAAGAACGACTGCAGTATGATGCCTAAAAGCGGATCAAGTCGGCATATTAAAAAAGTTCATTTACGGTATTACTTAAAGCCCCAGGGTGTAATATTTGACCACTAGATGGCAAACAAAAAACAGTGCCACAGAGCACAGCGTAGCAGAACACGGGTGGCGGCGACTACTATGTGGGTTTCCACTAAGTAATAAAAAGTAACTTTAGCATAATAATTCATGTATTTTTGCCTAGTGTCCAAATATTTTTTTTTTCCTGAATGAATTTTTTGTACCACTGGGACGCACTAAATATCACACACTGTCCCCTTCAAAAGTAAAGCATTTCCCCTAACAGCAGCCTAGATTATGATAGATGCCGTGCCTCCAAGCCTGTGCTGCTTACGTTCAATTAGGTATCTTCCAGGCACGCCCCTCCAAAATAAAATGTAAAATAGTGCATTTTCCTAAATTTATATTACAGGTAATAAGAATCGTGCTTTACTTATACTGTATTCAGAGACAGTACTGAGGATATAATTACAGTATTTAAAGTTTTATTCCAAACAAGTTATCACAAGAAAAATGACTATTTAATACTTTAAAAAGTATTCCAAATGGCATAGTATAGATTTTACATTCTACAAAGGGAAGTCAAACATACGGCTCGCAAACAGGACAATTTATGATTTATGATTTACGATTCATTCCGACCCACCATAGATTTCTGAGTAAGTCAGTTAAGGAATCAAGTCTCTCAGCCATTTTTATCAAAAAGCATGATTTTCGAAATAAATGAAAACCAAATGTTTTCTCCAGGCGCTAGATGGCAGTGTTGCGATTGTATTGCTTGGTGAGTTGGTTCAGGCGTAAAATGCATTCACTTAACTGATAAAATAAACCAGTTAACACATTCAGTGCCAAACATGAACTATTTTACTGCATTGTTTGTAAATGTGTTGTGTTTGGAAAAGATCATTATTATAATATTTAGGGTAGGGTCCTTATATACGCTGAATGATAAAGCCAAAATGAATTTTACATCCCTGTTCAATATTTTCCAATCTTTTGTATAGTACTTGGGTACTTTGACAGATACCTAATTCCAATATATAAATTGTTTTACCCACCTACCAAATTACATTAAGGAAAAAAACATTCAATTTAAAGGGACATTGTGTATTATTTGACCATTAGATGTCACTATATGGTGTAGTGCAACCGAAAACGAGTGCTAAAAAGCTCAAGGACAAATACAAACTATGGAGACTCAAAGTGACCAAAACACGGCATTTTCCATCTCACTTTTTGCCGGCTTTCCTTGTTTTATTTCGGTACCCTTAGCAGCAAGACAGCAAACAATCATGTCAGTTTACTGCAGGTGAGTTTAATATTATGTAAAATACATACTCAAAAGACTCTCAAACTATAGGTATTTTGAAAGATGCTTGTTTATCTGATAATTCATGCATTTTTTCTTATTGTGTAAATTAATTATGTTTATTTTAATTAATACATTTTTTACCACTATGGGGCACTAAAAACCACACACTGTCCTTTTAAAGTTACATTAACGTAATTGCAATGTTTAATTCCTCATATTTCAGGCTCCTGAAGAGA